>NC_086172.1:176284847-176628045 GCF_023053635.1 Elgaria multicarinata webbii | reverse complement strand
TCCTCCTCCTCCATCTTCTTTCTTTCTTTCTTTCCTTTCTTTCTTTCTTTCTTTCTTGTTCTTCTTCTACTTCTTCTTCCTCCTCCTCCCCCTCCTCCTCCTCCTCCTCCACCTCCTCCTCCTTCTTCCCTCCTCCTCCTCCTCCTCCTCCTCCCTCCTCCATCTTCCTTCTTTCCTTCTTCTTCTTCTCTTCTTCTTCTTCTTCTTCTTCTTCTTCTTCTTCTCTCTTCTCCTCCTCCTCTCCTCCTCCTCCTCCTCCTCCTCTTCTTCTTCTTTCCTCCTCCTCTTCTCTCTTCGTCCTCCTCCTCCTCCATCTTCTTTCTTTCCTTTCTTTCTTTCTTCTTCTTCTTCTTTCTTCTTCTTCTTCTTCTTCTTCTTCTTCTTCCTCCTCCTCCTCCTCCTCCTCCTCCTCCTCCTCCTCCTCCTCCTCCTCTTCTTCTTCTCCTCCTCCTCCTCTTCTTCTTCTTCTTCCTCCTCTTCTTCTTCTTCTTCTTCCTCCTCCTCCTCCTCCTTCTCCTTCTCCATCTTCCTCCTCCATCTTCCTTCTCCTTCTCCTTCTCCTCCTCCTCCTCCTCCTCTTCTTCTTCTTCTTCTTCCTCCTCTTCTTCTCTTCTTCGTCCTCCTCCCTCCTCCTCCATCTTCTTCTTTCTTTCTTTCTTTCTTTCTTATCTTTCTTTCTTTTCTTTCTTTCTTTCCTTCTTCTTCTTCTTCTCCTTCATCTTCTTCTTCTTCTTCTTCTTCTTCCTCCTCCTCCTCCTCCTCCTCTCCTCCTCCTCCTCTTCTTCTTCTTCTTCTTCTTCTTCTTCTTTTTCTGGATCAAAGGTGAGCATTGAAGTAGCCAGGTTTTAAATGATACAAAATTATGCAAGATGGTAAATGCCACATTGGGATAATGGTCAGCAGAAAGGCAGGCAGATAAGTTTCTGTAAGTAAGCACAGAGTGATGCACACAGAATAAAACAGGCCCTGGAACAACAATCCTTATTCCAGTGTGGAAACCCAAGAAAAAAGTTCTTGAGGTCACAGAAGAGATATCAGCTCCATGTACTCGTGATAGTAGAAAAAGACAAGCTCCATTTTACAGATGTTGAGAAAGGGAATGGAACTAAAACAGCAAGTATCATTTGATGGCCCGATCTGGCCACCTTGTGTCAAAGCAGAACAATAAGGACATAACAAGAGCTGCATTGTTTCAAACCAAGGTCCATCTAGTCCAGCATTCTGTTCACACGTTTGGAAGTCCTCAGCAGGACATGTGCAATAGCGCCCTCAGGACTAGTAGCCATTGATAATCTTCTCCCCCAGGAATGTGTCTAACATCCTTTAAAAGCCACCCAAATTGGTGGCCATCCCTACATGTTGTGGTAGTGAATTCTATAGTTTAACTCTGCACTGTGTGAAGACGTCTTTCCTTTCATCTGTCCTGGATCTCCCATCAATCAGTTTCATGGGTCGATCTCCAGTATTCGGGGCAATAAGCCTGTGTGCACCAGTTGCTGGGGAACATGGGTGGGAGGGTACTGTTGCACCATGTCCTGCTTTGTTGGTCCCTTGCCAACAGCTGGTTGGCCACTGTGTGAACAGAGTGCTGGACTAGATGGACCCTTGGTACTTCTTGTGTTCTTAAATAAATAAATAAATAAATAAAAAACTGTGTAGATCTTTTGCGAACTGCCCAGAGAGCTCCGGCTATTGGGCGGTATAGAAATGTAATAAATAAATAAATAAATAAATAAATGGTGCGTAATTTCATTTAAGAATAGAAATCAGATCTGCTTTATCCTGTTAAGTGTGTCAACGCTGTATCCAGGCATAGCCCGACAGTTTGGCATTGGTGTATAGAACTGCAACCCTCTGTCTGCTCTGGGTAAGGTGGTTCAATACTGAACAACACACTATACCTGCATCAGTAACTCTGACGGTAAAGATTATGGCTCTTCTCTTCTGTCCTCCCCCTTTCCAAATGCCCCCCCCATCCAGTTTTATTTACATGCATATTTGTGGATTTTAAATGCAGATGGCAGCAGAAAAGGTCCTGTGCTGAATATTGTGCGTTATCTTTTCCACATGGGTGTCTAAAGGGAGAGATTGCTTGATGTTGCACCTACGGATTACTTTAGGCTATAAAACCTAGCTCGTTCTGTTTAGCATTCCAGTGGTTATCGCTAAACCAAACTGGAGATGGAGCGTCTATAGATGGACACTAGAATGCACAGGGCCCAGACTATGTATTCACTAGATGAAGGACAGATATTCAGTCATTCCTGTATTTCAAGATATCCGAAAACGTTCTAAAGACTGCATCATATGTGCTAGTTCCTGTGGGGCACAATAAGTAATGAGTATAATCTCTCTCTCTCTCTCTCTCTCTCTCTCTCTCTCTCTCTCTCTCTCTCTCTCTCTCCAAAAGCAACTTCAGAGCCTCCCAATTGCTGTTGAAAGTGCATTAGAAGCTGCTAATTTACTGTATACACAAGTTGCTGGGGAACATGGGTGGGAGGGTGCTGTTGCACCATGTACTGCTGTGTTGGTCCCTGGCTGACGGCTGGTTGGCCACTGTGTGAACAGAGCGCTGGACTAGATGGACCCTTGGTCTGATCCAGCATCAGGGCTCTTCTGTTCTTATCAGATCTGCATAACATGTGGTCCGAGAACCAGGGTCTTGAGAAATTATTTTTGCCCTCCCTTCTGCATTTTTTCTGGGACTGTACCAATTTATTTATTTATTTATTTATTTATTGCACTTATATACCGCTCCCATAGCCAGGGCTCTCTGGGCGGTTTCCAAAAATTCTAAAATTGAGATTAAAAACAAGTATACAAAATTTAAAATTCTAAAACACAGAACATACACACATAAAGCATTAAAAGTCATTAAAAAACTAAACATGTGGGTGATTAAGATGTGCCGCCATATGCCTGGGCAAAGAGGAAAGTCTTAACCTGGCGCCGGAAAGATAGCAGCGTTGGTGCCAGGCGAGCCTCGTCAGGGAGATCATCCCATAGTCTGGGGGCCACCACTGAAAAGGCCCTGTCCCCGGAGGAGGACCTTAGATGTTGAACGTAGTGACCGGGTATATTCACGTCGGGAGAGGCATTCCGTCAGGTATTGTGGTCCCAAGCCGTGTAAGGCTTTATAGGTCAAAACCAGCACCTTGAATTGCTGTTAAAGCTACAGGAGATATACTAGAGTGACCAGATTCAAAAGAGGGCAAGGCACCTGCAGCTTTAACTGTTGTGATGAAGAGGGAATTCCACCAGGTTCTCCATATATTCAAAGGACACCTGCTGAGATTCCCTTTTCTTGGCAACTGTTAAAGGTACGGGAGCCCTGTCCTCCTTTCCATATGGTCACCCTAACTTCACCCCACTGTGCCGTTATCATTGTAAATGGTGTGCCTCATTTAAATATTCTTACGTAAAATGGAAGAGAACCGGTTGGTTAAATGCTGAACAAGTTCCTGAACAGTTATTGGCCTGAACCAGACTCCAGGGCTGCATCTTGACGATGGCGCTTTTGCGCCTTGAGCCCCGAAACCCCCACATTTGCGCTCCTTCGCATCATAACCACACATGGAAGAGTGAGTGTGGGGTTTTGCCTGCGAGGAGAACACCTTCTCGCATCCCTGGGTTTCCCTCCCCCTTTACTTTGGAAGAGGTGCTGTGCCCCGTGCACAGGGCACCCACACCTCATAGAATCATAGAATAGCAGAGTTGGAAGGGGCCTACAAGGCCATCAAGTCCAACCCCCTGCTCAATGCAGGAATCCACCCTAAAGCATCCCTGACAGGTGGTTGTCCAGCTGCCTCTTGAAGGCCTCTAGTGTGGGAGAGCCCACAACCTCCCTAGGGAACTGATTCCATTGTCGCACTGCTCTAACAGTCAGGAAGTTTTTCCTGATGTCCAGCCGGAATCTGGCTTCCTTTAACTTGAGCCTGTTATTCCGTTATTCCTCGCATCCCCATTTTTTAAACAACCTTTTTGGGGCTTCTCCCAAGAAGTGCAGAGGTTGGCCAGCGGCTTATTATTATTATTATTATTATTATTATTATTATTATTATTATTATTATTATTACATTTGTATACCACCCCATAGCCGAGGCTCTCTGGGTGGTTTACAGAGGATAATGCCTGGGAGAAGAGAAAAGTCTTGACCTGGTGCTGAAAAGATGACAATGTCGGTGCCAGGCGGGCCTCGTCAGGGAGATTGTTCCACAATTGGGGGGCTACCACAGAAAAGGCCCTCTCTCTTGTTGCCGTCCTCCGAGCTTCCCTCGGAGTAGGCACTCGAAGGAGGACCTTGGATGTTGAGCGCAGTGTATGGGTAGGTTCATGTTGGGAGAGGCGTTCCGTCAGGTATTGTGGTCCCAAGCCATGTAAGCTTGGCTCACTGGCCCACCCCTCTGTCTGGGCAGATGGAGATCAATCGGGGTTTGCCGCCTGCCCAAGCAGCTGCTCCACAGCAAGGCGGCAGACGGCAGTCGCCATTGTCCCCTCGCTCCAAGAGATAAAAGTCGTGGTAAGTCTCTGATTTTTTAAAACCAGAGCTTCAGAGGAATGCCTCAGGATGGCGCCGCGATGGCGGCTGCATCATATAAATGACCTGCTGCCATTGTGGTTCCTTTTTTAATTTTTTTTTTAAATTAAACCTTTAACATAATCATAATTAACATAAGTGTGCTCCCTCCAACCACGGGATCTTATTCATATTTCCAAAAATCTCATTACTTCTTCTGGAGGTGTTTTCCCTCTCCCTATTAATAGTACAAATTCTAAAAACTGTTTCCATATTCCTTCAAAATCATTCATTTTTATCATTCCTCTTCTAATTTTCATGTTACATGTTAATTTATCATTAATAGCAATATCCCATATTTCTTTATACCAATCTTCTATATGATAATCCCCTTGAACCTTCCAGTTCCTAGTCTTGCTGCTGTCAACAAGTTCGTTATCAATTCTTTTGTCTCTTGATTGCATTTCAATTTTCCATACACTGATAACAATGCCACTATAGGTGTCTCTTCAATCTCCATTCCTAAAATTTATTTTATCTCTTTAAACACCATTGTCCATAATTTTTGTACAAATTCACATTCCCACCACATATGTAAATACGTTCCTTTCTCTTGACAACCTCTCCAACATGTTGCTGAGTTCATCTTATTTATTTTATTTAATTTCACAGGGGTTAGGTACCACCTCCAAACAAGCTTGTAATAATTTTCTTTTATCCTCACAGACATATTTCTCAACATTCGTTGTTTCCATATCCCTTCCCAACTCTGTTGCCCTATTTGTTCCTTCAAGTCAGTTTCCCATACCATCTCGCCTACACTTTCCGTCTCTCCTTTTTCCACTAATAATCTATATATTTCGCTCGTTAAACCTTTTATTAGTTTGTTTTCTCTTTTCTCATTTTCTTTTTTTTAAAATCAGCTCCTCAAACCGCCATTGCGGTTCCACCTAGGGGCAAACTTCTCATCAAGACAGGTCTCAACCTCAGTTGAAGTTGAACTGGAACTGAATGAAAATATGCCATTGTTTGTCTCACTGATTTTATATAGTGCGGGAGTAGGTGGTCTGATGACCTCCAGATGTTTTGGACTACGGTTCCCATCAGCCCAGCCAGGGATTGTGGTTGTTGTAGACCAAAACAACTGGAGGCCACCATGTTGCCTACTCCCGTGTAGAACACTTTAGAGTGTTCATTATATTCCACTTAGGGCAACCTTCCTCAACCTGGGGCGCTCCAGATGTGTTGGACTACAACTCCCAGAATGCCCCAGACCACATGTTGTTGTTGTTGTTGTTGTTGTTGTTGTTGTTATTATTATTATTATTATTATTATTATTATTATATTTATTTGTATCCTGCCTTTTGCCCAATGCTGGGCCTCAAGGCGGCCTTACAAAGTTTAAAACATACATTTGGGGTGGGGGAACGACAAAACCATAAACGTTTAAAATACACAACAAAATTATAAGACAATAACATAGATGGGGGGGCAGATTATTCTCCAAAGGCCTGCTGGAACAAATGAGTCTTAGCCTGCTTCCGAAAGCCCATCAAGGAGGGAGCCAGCCTAGCTTCCCCGGGAAGAGAGTTCCAGAGCACCGGAGCAGCCACCGAGAAGGCCCTCTCCCATGTTCCCACCAAGTGTGCCTGTGAAGATGGTGGGATTGAAAGAAGGGCTTCTCCAGAAGATCTCAAAGCACGGGCAGGCTCATAAGGGAGGATACGGTCTTTCAAATAACCTGGACCTGAACCATATAGGGCATATCATGTTATGCAGATCTGATAAGAAGAGAAGTGCCCTGATGCTGGATCAGACCAAGGGTCCATCTAGACCAGCATTCTGTTCACACAGTGGCCAACCAGCCATCGGCCAGGGATGAACAAGCAGGACATGGTGCAACAGCACCCTCCCACCCATGTTCCCCAGCAACTTGTGTATACAATACACGGCTCCTGTATCTTCAACAGTTTAAAAGGAAATTTCAGCAGGTGTCATTTGTATGCATACAACACCTGGTGGAATCCCCTCTTCATCGCCACAGTTAAAGCTGTAGGAGCCCTCTTTGGCTCCTATCTGTGCCCCACTGACATCGGAGCCCCCAGACCCCACTGGCAATGGCAAAACTTCTTCAGAAGTTTGAAGAGCTTACCCTTTAAGGGTGGTGCAGGTCCCTTAAAAAAAGAGTGGTGTGGCGTTTCATAAACGAATTTTCATTCCTCCCAAATGCCTGTGATATACTGTCTAGGGTGACCATATGAAAAGGAGGACAGGGCCCCTGTACCTTTAACAGTTGTATTGAAAAGGGAATTTCAGCAGCTGTCATTGCTATGCATGCAGCACCCGGTGAAATCCCCTCTTCATCACAACAGTTAAAGCTGCAGGAGTATAGCTAGAGTGACCAAATACAAAAGAGGGCAGGGCTCCTGCAGCTTTAACTGTGGTGATGAAGAGGGGATTTCACCAGGTGCTGCATGCATACAAATGACACCTGCTGAAATTCCCTTTTCTATACAACTGGCAAAGATACAGGAGCCCTGTCCTCCTTTTCATCAAATCATAGAATCATAGAATAGCAGAGTTGGAAGAGGCCTACAAGGCCATCGAGTCCAACCCCCTGCTCAATGCAGGAATCCACCCTAAAGCATCCCTGACAGGTGGTTGTCCAGCTGCCTCTTGAAGGCCTCTAGGGTGGGAGAGCCCACAACCTCCCTAGGAAACTGGTTCCATTGTCGTACTGCTCTAACAGTCAGGAAGTTTTTCCTGATGTCCAGCCGGAATCTGGCTTCCTGTAACTTGAGCCCGTTATTCTGTGTCCTGCACTCTGGGAGGAGCGAGAAGAGATCCTGGCCCTCCTCTATGTGACAACCTTTTAAATATTTGAAGAGAGCTATCATGTCTCCCCTCAATCTTAGGATTTCATAGGATCCCCCTAGTAACGTCATTTCAGGGAATTCTGGGAGAATGGCAGCCGTCACTCTCGGGGGGGAAAAGGGCGCTCTCTTTTCCATGGCGCCACATGCCCCTTTACGTTTCGTCGTTGCTCTTGTTAATGATACAGGGAGACGATACTGTTTGGCAAACCACAAAAGAACAACATATTGGAAGCGATATAAAAGTCGTTCCAAGCCATAGAGAATAAGACGAGCCATAACATTACAGACGCGCTGAAAAACTATAACAACAGGCCCTTGAGGGGATCCATTCAATATGCTTCCTTTCTGCTGCTTTTTGAAATATTGCCTCTCTTCTTGAGAAAGATTATATTGTGTATATATACAGGGCTGCAAAAGGCATCATCTCCAAAACCCGTCCGCGGTGAAATAAATCTAAAATGAAAACAAGCCACACAGTCAGCGAACGCTGCCTCAAAAATTACACATCAAGAACCTTTTCCAGTGACAAATACTTTCAAGGCAAACAAACTGAACAGAAATTAAAAAATCTCTGTGGGGCATAAATATGCAATTACACTCACACGGGGAACGTTTTATCAGGTAAACCAATCCTACTTTGTTAATTGAAAAGCTCCTGCAAAGGATTTCTTTCTCTCCCCCCCATCTCTCTCTCTTTGACAAAAGGCCTTGAAAACTCTCTCTCTCTCTCTCTCTCTCTCTCTCTCTCTCTCTCTCTCTCTCTCTCTCTCTCTCTCTCTCTCTCTCTCTCTCTCATACACACACACACACACACACACACACACTTTCTCGCTGCTGCTGTTATTCCACACATTCTACATCCCTTTCTTCTGGAGGTCTTTTCAGCTGCACAGCAAAAAGGGGTAAAACTCCGTCCTTCTCACCTTTC
This sequence comes from Elgaria multicarinata webbii, assembly GCF_023053635.1. Taxonomy (NCBI): domain Eukaryota; kingdom Metazoa; phylum Chordata; class Lepidosauria; order Squamata; family Anguidae; genus Elgaria; species Elgaria multicarinata. The sequence continues at coordinate 176,619,724 of NC_086172.1, read as the reverse complement.
CTTCAAATTGCAATTACGAAACCTTTCATTCTTCGGCCTCCGTTTGATTTTTCTCCTCCCCAATAATGCCACCGTGATGCGGCTGACACTGTGATAATTTTATATTCGTTTGGCAATGCAAATGATTCCGGGCATCTACTTACCAGTGACGCTAGATCAAAGTGTGAGGCTGTGGGCTTGCTAAACGACACGTGACGCGCCCTGTTCCGGAGCAGGGGAAAAGATACGGGTGCCCACGGAGGAGGCGACGTGAGAAAGCAGCTGGGAGGAGGATAAGAAGAATACATCTTGGGTGGGGGAGGGAAGGGTTAAAAAGCAGTTCTTAGACGCACACTAGTCAAAGGCCATTTCTACACCAGCCTGATAGTCCGGGCTGGTCACTGCCGAGTCCCTGTGTGTCCAAATGATGCACAGGGACACCCAGGGGCAGGATGGGGACAGGCACGGGTTTTCCCAGGGATAAATAAACCCTGGGAAAACCCGATTCTTCCCGCGGTCTCGGGATCATACTGAGACTGTGGGAGGTGTGTGGCCACCTGCCTCTGCTTCATCCAGTCTCCTCATGAGTAAATGTGAGAAGGAGGGAAACGGGCATGGAGCTCTTTGGGCACTCTGTGCCCATTGGGCATGGGGGGAGAGCGGGATTGTTGTGGTTTTTTTTTTTTAAAAAAAACTTACCTTTTTGTTGGAGCACAAGTGTGCTCATCTCCGTTGAAAAATAAAAATGGCGGGCACGACATCCCTCCTTCCTCCCAGGATATCGCTTGTATGTGTGGACCCTGGGGGAGGATCTCGCAAGCAGAATATCGCGAGATCCTCCCCGCTCCCTCCTGGAAGGCCGGGAAATGTAGAAAGGGCCATAGATTCATAGAATCATTGGCCCTTTCTGCAGCTAAGGGCCTTTGGGGAGGGAGGGGAGATGATCCCGGGCTTACCTGTTTCCGGGATTGTCCTTGGGTATCCATACGGAAGCGCAACATCCCAGAAGGGAAGAGGGACATTGTGCCTATCGCACCAGCCATTTAAAACCAAAAAACAAACAGGAGTCAGAGCGAAAAGTAAGTAAACAAACAAACAAATAAGCCCCGACCCAGCTCCCTCCACCCTCGATGTCCGTGGACTCCTCCCGGACAGGCTTCTTCTCTCTGCTGACCCCCACTACTTTCAGAGAGGAGGGAAGATGCCAGGACGGGTGTCCACACTTCCCGCGGTCCTCGGGAACATCCTGGGACTACAGGTAAAACCGGGATAACCGAGGTCTCGGTTATCCCAGGAAAATGAAAGGATCGTCCCTGCCCACGCCTGCAATCCCATGTGCGTCATTTGGACACAAGGGACAATCCAGGGACAATCCCAGGAAGAAAGGCAGGTGTAGAAAGGGCCATAGAATTGTAGAGTTGGAAGGGGCCTACAAGGCCATCGAGTCCAACCCCCTGCTCAATGCAGGAATCCACTTTAACACATCCCTGACAGGTGGCTGTCCAGCTGCCTCTTGAAGGCCTCTAGGGTGGGAGAGCCCACAACCTCCCTAGAGAATTGGTTCCATTGTCGTACTGCTCTAACAGTCAGGAAGTTTTTCCTCATATCCAGCCTCCAAGACAACCCTTTAGAAGGTGTGGATTTGTGCTGGAACAAACAAAAGTTACGCCTATGGCGCTTTCCAGAGGGGAAAAAATTGATAGCCACCTGGGCATTTGGAGTGGACAAATGATAAAAACTATGTGAGGGGAGAGAGAGAAGAACCTGTATCTTCTTCCCCATAGGGAGATCATAGAATCATAGAATCACAAAATAGTAGAGTTGAAAGGGGCCTATAAGGCCATCAAGTCCAAACCACCCCCACCCCCCAATCAATGCAGGAATCCACCTTGAAGCATACCTAACAGATGGTTGTCCTGCTGCCTCTTGAAAGCCTCTAGTGTGGGAGAGCCCACAACCTGCCTAGGTAACTGGTTCCATTGTCGTACTGCTCTAACAGTCAGGAAGTTTTTCCTGATGTCCAGCCGGAATCTGGCTTCCTTTAACTTGAGCCCGTTATTCCGTGTCCTGCACTCTGGGAGGATCGATACGAGATCCTGGCCCTCCTCTGTGGGACAACCTTTTAACTATTTGAAGAGTGTTATCATGTCTCCCCTCCATCTTCTCTTCTCCAGGCTAAACATGCCCAGTTGTTCCAGTCTCTCTTCATAGGGCTTTGAACATCCTCGATGCCCTCCTCTGAACACGCTCCGGCCACAGCTAAACCTAAGGTTTATCCTGGGATCATCCAGTGTTCGCCCCTGCCTGAGCACTGGATCGCCTGTGTGTCCACCTAGATGAACAGGTTTGACCCCTTAGGTCTAGCTATGGCCTCCAGCTTGTCTGCGTCCTTCTTGAAGTGTGGAGCCCAGAACTGGATGCAATACTCTACATGAAGCCTAACCAATGCTGAATAGAGGGGAACCAGTACCTTGCGCAATTTGGAAGCTGTACTTCTATCAATGCAGCCCAAAGTAACATTTGCTTTTTTTGCAGCCACATTACACTGTTGGCTCACATGCAGCGTGATGTGGCCGCCTAAAAAAGCGGTCTTGTGCTGCAGTCTTGTGCTGCAGAAACACCATGGGAAAGTTGCACGTAACTGGACATCATACATCATTTGACCCAGCCGCTATCCATCTGAGAGCCTCCAGCTACACATGGCACCCAGGAACGTGTAACTTTCCCCTGACAGTTTTAAAAAGGAGAATTTTTTTAAAAAATGACCTGCTGTTGAAAGCTAGAATAGTGGTGAGCAGAGGAGGCTAGTGGGTCCGCTGTCAGTTGGGTGCTGAATCCGCTCCGGGTTTTAGTGACAACCACACAGAATTCTAAAGGCGCTATTTGCACCTTGTATATAGCTCCTTTAGAGTTCTGGCTCAAACCCAGAGTGGATTCCCCACCCCACTACCGGCCTCCACTGCTGGGGAGGGAGGGGCTTCTTTCTCCTTCCACCCTGGCCATTTCCCCCAACCAAGCCCCTTATCAGGGGTCTGGAAACAAAGCCCTATGAAGAGAGACTGAAAGAACTGGGCATGTTTAGCCTGGAGAAGAGAAGACTGAGGGGAGACATGAGAGCACTCTTCAAATACTTCAAAGGTTGTCCCACAGAGGAGGGCCAGGATCTCTTCTCGATCCTCCCAGAGTGCAGGACACGGAATAACGGGCTCTAGTCACAGGAAGCCCGATTCTGGCTGGACATCAGGAAAAACTTTCTGACTGTTAGAGCAGTACGACAATGGAACCAGTTGCCTAGGGAGGTTGTGGGCTCTCCCACACTGGAAGCTTTCAAGAGGCAACTGGACAACCATCTGTCAGGGATGCTTTAGGGTGGATTCCTGCATTGAGCGGGGGTGGGGTGGGGTTGGACTTGATGGCCTTATAGGCCCCTTTCAACTCTGCTATTCTATGATTCTATGATCTCCCTATGGGGAAGAGGATACAGGTTCTTCTATCTCTCCCATTACATGTTTCTTAACATTTGTCCACTCCAAATGCCCAGGTGGCTATCAATTTCCCCTCCTCTGGAAAGCGCCATTAGACTTAACTTTTGTTTGTCCCAGCACAAATCCACACCTTCTGACGGGTTGTCTTGGAGGCGGCCTGTGATCTCATTTGGGCTGGGAACGCTCTCTGGCCTGGGTCGAAGCCTGGCTTGACTGCCGTGGTGGAGCGTTAGCAGCTGCGGGTGACAACGTTCGGTGCTTGCGTGTCGCATTTTGCGAATGCTGGCGTCCAGAAAAGCCGTCGCTTGCCAGGCTGGCTAATTGCATCAAGGCAGGCTGGAAGGCCAGCTGTGCTTTGTACCCGTCCATCTGCAACGGTTCGTAAGAATCCAGTTCTTTTTGACAGCTGCTGTACCTAGGCCAGGGAAGTCTCCTACCATATGGCTGCACTTGCAGTTTGCACCCACCCATGTGTGACAGTGGCTCCTCCAGGCTTGCGGGGGGTATCCTTGGCCATGTGCCCTCTGCTGCACCCCCTTCTACATCAGTGGGACCCCAGGTGGGCTTACCGGGTGATGTTGGGAACAGTGGTCGACAGCAGCCAGGGCTGGTGCCAGGCTTTTTTGAGCCCTAGGCAAGGTGAGCTGCTTTCACCCCCACATCCCACCGTACCCCCACCACCTCAGGTAGGCGGAGACAGGCAGGGATGAGGCCATGTTACCTATCCCTCGCCCAAAGTCCTCCTGGCTTGGCAGGGCGCTGCGGTGGGGTGGGCGGGCGGCTCCACGTTCTGACTTCCGGCATACCTGGAAGTCAGAACGTGGAGCCGTCCATTCCCCCCCCCCCACTGTCCCATCTTGGCTTTGGCTGGGAGGGCCCAGCCGAAGCCAAGCCGGGAAGTTGGGGGAGGGCAGTCAGACGGCTCCGCATTCTGACTTCCGGCGTGCCCGGAAGTCAGAACGTGGAGCCGTCTGTTCCCCGCCCCACCCCACCGACCCAGCCTGGCTTTGGCTGGGAGCACCCAGCCGAAGCCAAGCCAGGAAGCTGAGGGAGGGCAGTCAGACGGCTCCACGTTCTGACTTCCGGTGCGCACCAGAAGTCAGAACGTGGAGCCGTCCGTTCGCCACCCCCCACCCCCCCGGCATTCCGGCTTGGCTTTGGCTGCTGGGTGGGTGCCCTGCTGAAGCCAAGCCAGGGACGCTGGGTGGGTGGGGAGGCGGAAGGCTTCAGAATGGCGCACGTGGAAGCTGCCCTCACTCGGCCAGAGCAGCTCTGGGAGTGGGAGGGCGACTTCCAGGTGCGCCGTTCGGCGCCCCCTTACCTTTGCGCTCTAGGCAGCCGCCTAACTGGCCTCTATGGCAGCGCCAACCCTGACAGCAGCAGCGATTGGATCAGCACAAGGCAGCGGGATGCATTTTTAAAATTCCCACAGTGTCCCCAGGAAGGACCCTGGAGAGTTCCTTTAGAGTTCTGACTGAAACCTGGAGCGGATTCACTGCCCCAGTAACAGCTCTCCCACCCTAGAGGCCTTCAGGAGGCAGCTGGACAACCGTCAGGGATGCTTTAGGGTGCATTCCTGCGTTGAGCGGGGGGTTGGACTCAATGGCCTTATAGGCCCCTTCCAACTCTACTATTCTATGATTCTATGAAGCTGTTCTTTCTCCTTTGGACCTGACTTCCCCCAGTGTAAATATTCACAACTGACTCACACCCCAGCCAGCCCCCTTCGAGCAACTTTCTTTGATCCTGCTGGGCTTTCTGTTTTGCCCACACAATCCTCAGTCCTTGCTTTGATGGTGCAAGACGACACTTGTTCGACAACGCAAAAAGCAGGTGCCTGTTTCAGAAGAGCGAGAGAGAGAGAGGGAGAGAGAGAGGGAAGGGGAGAAGAGAATTCTCCCGGAGATCGTGTTTGTAAGAGTAATCTTCTCACAGTGTTACTGCTAAACAAGATGTCAAACGCTGACAGCTCCTTTTGACGACGTTAACCTTGAAATGAACCAGAATTTCTGTATGAGCTGTTCTGTAATTTGATGCTAACTAAATGTACTTTGAATGGAACGGGGTAATTGACATGGGAATCGTTTGAATGACGCCGGAGAGCCGAGTGCGTCGCTGCCGGTAGGACCCAGTCGAGTCTCAATCCCCTTTGCTTGGTTACGGCAAACTTTCTGAAGAGGAATGCAAGCCGCGCCGTTAACAACGGCGACGACACGCTGTTCTTTCTTAATTTTTCCTTTTTTCTAATAAGGAAACTTTTGGCTTCTGAATAAAGCAAGCCGACGGCGTGGATCCTCAACTTTGCAAGGCCGACATTTTAGTGTGTGGAAATTGAGTTTGGGGGGTATTAGAGATGGGTCTGATGAAAATCTTCTGTCCTTCTCTAGACAGGATTATAGCACAGTTGAAGAGCACATGCTGCACACGTGGAGAATCAATCCCACGTGAAGGTTCAATCCCCAGCATGTCCAGGTAATACTGGAAAAAACTGGAGAGTCTCTACCAGGCTGGATCTACACCAAGAAGGATATAACACCTAGGTCATGTCTACACCAGCCATTAAATCCAGGCTGGTCTCATAGAATCATAGAATCATAGAATAGCAGAGTTGGAAGGGGCCTACAAGGCCATCAAGTCCAACCTCCTGCTCAATGCAGGAATCCACCCTAAAGCATCCCTGACAGATGGTTGTCCAGCTGCCTCTTGAAGGCCTCTAGTGTGGGAGAGCCCACAACCTCACCAGGCAACTGATTCCATTGTCGTACTGCTCTAACAGTCAGGAAGTTTTTCCTGATGTCCAGCCGGAATCTGGCTTCCTTTAACTTGAGCCCGTTATTCTGTGTCCTGCACTCTGGGAGGATCGAGAAGAGATCCTGGCCCTCCTCTGTGTGACAACCTTTTAAGTATTTGAAGAGTGCTATCATGTTTCCCCTCAACCTTCTCTTCTCCAGGCTAAACAGGCCCAGTTCTTTCAGTCTCTCTTCATAGGGCCTTGTTTCCAGACCCCTGATCATCCTGGTTGCCCTCCTCTGAACACGCTCCAGCTTGTCTGCGTCCTTCTTGAATTGTGTGTCTCTGTGGGTCCCCGTGCATCCATATGACACACTGGGAAACCCAGGGGCAAGTGAGGACAGACAGCCACGGGCTTTCCATGGGATATCAGGAACCATGGAAAACCCGATGTTTCCTGCATTCCCGGGAGCATCCCACAGACCATGGGTGGTGTGGCTGCTGCTCCCGCCTCTTCCTTTCCTCCCTGCAAATAGCGAGTCTCTCAAAATGGGCACGGATCTGTACAGGGAGGCTCTGTGCCCATGGGGTTTGGTTGGGTGAGCAAGTTCAGATTTTTTTTAGAAAAACAACACCAATGTACTTTTGCGGTGGAGCGCAATTGCACTCCGTCTATCATGTCTGGCCCTGCTCCCCCTGGGTTGGAAGAAGGTGTTTCAAGTGATCAGTCAGAATCAGACTCTGAAGTAGAGGAAATGGCGCCAGAAACAGGCCAGCCTGGACCAGTGGGTGAGAAAGCCCTCATGGGCTCTTCACCAGAGTGAACCCTCTCCGGAGCTTATCTCCTCAAGGGTAAACAATACACAGTCAGTGAGAAGCCAACATCCTTCCGAAGGGGAGAACATGGAGAGGTTAGCTGATCCTAGAGTACGCTGCAGACTAAAATGGGCAGAGCTAAAGGAAGGTGAGAGAAAGTCAGCCCGGCTGGCTTCCCGTCAGAAGCCGCCTCAGAACTAGTCTCTCTGAAGTTAACACGTCTTCTGAAAGGGCTTTCCGTTCTTCTTGAAAGGACAATGGTCTCGCTTAGTTTGCACAGTTTTGCCTAGGGGGAAAGTTCCTAGAGATTAGACTCTCTTCAGGCGGGAAGAGATGTTTATTGCTTGAATAAAGCTTTGTGGATTACTTAGGAGGCCTCGTTATTGTCTCCCAAGAAGGCAGGAGGTAAAGAGAAACACAACACCGTCTCCACTTGAGGGGGAAAAATGGCTGCTGCAATGTCCCTCTTTCTTTCCGGGATGTCGCACGACTGTCAAGAAGCTGGGGGAGGATCGTGGAAGCAGGTAAGTCTGTGATCCTCCCCCTCCCTCCCTCCCTCTTCGCTCTTAGGTGTAGACATGCCCCTAAAAACGGTTTGAAAACTGTATGTGTAGTGTGTCCTGGGCCCCAACAGTTGTCAATACCGTTATAAACCATTTTAATGCAGTAGTGTAGATCCTACCCCTGTCATTCTGTAGGGAATATTGACCTTGATGGACCAATGGAAGAAGGCATCAGCCTCTGAGTTCCATTCTCGCAGATTCCGCATCGAGGGAAGTGAAATTCTGTGCTGGGGAAAACACACACACACACACACACAGAGAGTTTTGTGTCCTGAATGCATTAGGTCTGAAGGCAGGTGGTGCGGCCATCATAGTAGCTAACCAGTGCATGGGTGGGTGTGAGCGTGGGGTGGGGGGTTGCCATGGCTGGACCCTGCAATTCCTGGAAAGGAAAGGCACTTTTCACATATGAATTCTCTCCCAGCCTTCTTCAACCTAGCACCATTGAGATGTGTCAGACCTATAATTCCCAACTGAGATAGGAAAAATCTATCAGTTTTGGTTTCTCTCAGGGCATGTCTACATTAGTCCTTATCCCGGGATCATCCCTGTGCATCCACATGGCGCACAGGGGATCCTGGGGGCAGGGAGGAATGATCCCTCCGTTTCCCCAGGATAACTGGGACAGCTTTTAGCCCGATTCTTCCCGTGGTCTCGGGATCATCTCGAGACCGTAGGAGGTGTGGGCGCCCATCCCATCTTCGTCCCACCTCCTTGCGAGTAGACGCAAGGATGCGGGAACTTGGCACAGGGCATGGACCTCTTCAGGTGCTCTGTGCCCATCAGGGTCAGGGGGTCGGGGAGTGGGAGAAGGTTTTTTTTATAACTCACTTTTTGTTGGAGCGCACGTGCGCTCATCTTCTGTAAAGAAAAGGACGTGGCGGGCGCGACATCCCTCCTTCCTCCTAGGGGATGTCACGCACGCGTTTGGACAAAGGGGAGGATCTCACGATCAGAATATCGGGAGATCCCCCCACCTCCCTCCCCTGGTCTAGACATGCCCTCAATTTCGCATTTTTACAGTCTTATATTTGGTTTTTCCTCAAACTTTGAGAATTTCTCCAGTCTTAAATTTGGGTTTCCCTCCCCAAAAAACATTGATATTTATTTATTTTTTAAAAAAGTTTTGCATGAAAATTTATAACCATTTTGGCACTCATTTCTCTAATACATGCATTTTTGCCTAATAAACACAAGGTTTAGTTTGTTTGTTTGTTGTTGCAAGCAGTTTTATTAAGATAATGCATATTTGAACATCATCTTCACAAGTATGCATTTTTCTGTATGCATAGTTTCACTGGAGAACTCCATTGCCAAATCCCCAAAAAAGGGTTATTGCTCTTTTTATGCTTTTGATGCATTTAAATTTCTGCATATTTGTTTTTAATGATCACTGTTTTTAACTTTTCTAAACCGGCCAGACAGCTTCGGCTATGGGGCGGTATATAAATGCAATCAATCAATCCATCAATCAATCAAATAAAATAAGCGTGTTCAGAGGAGGGCAACCAGGATGATCAGGGGGTCTGGAAACAAAGCCCTATGAGGAGAGATAGAAACAACTGGGCATGTTTAGCCTGGAGAAGAGAAGATGGAGGGGAGACATGAGAGCACTCTTCTACTACTTAAAAGGTTGTCCCACAGAGGAGGGCCAGGATCTCTTCTCGATCCTCCCAGAGTGCAGGACACGGAATAACGGGCTCAAGTTAAAGGAAGCCAGATTCCGGCTGGACATCAGGAAAAACTTCCTGACTGTTAGAGCAGTACGACAATGGAACCAGTTGCCTGGGGAGGTTGTGGGCTCTCCCACACTAGAGGCCTTCAAGAGGCAGCTGGACAACTGTCTGTCAGGGCTGCTTTAGGGTGGATTCCTGCATTGAGCAGGGGGTTGGACTCGATGGCCTCGTACGCCCCTTCCAACTCTGCTATTCTATGATTCTATGATTCTATAAGAAAAGGTGAATGCTGAAGGATACCTGATAATGGCTTGAAGATGTGAAAATAACTAAGTTCATATTAAAATGTGGACTGAACACATTTGTCTTCCATCCTTTATTCCCCCGGGAGTTGCAGTCCGACACATCTGGAGAACACCAAATTGGGAAAAGGCTATTTTAGTGGGATCATCAACTGGAAACGGATATAAGCTCTAAACATGCTTACTTGAACCTTTACTCCATTGAAATCAATGGGATTAAATCGGAGAATTCATAGTTAGGGTGGGAGCGTTACTGTGAAATAGACCATCATTTCTTTTTTCAGGAAACTAATACACGGGACAGAGTTCATCCCCTCAACCCCGCATGCCAAAATCCACTTTGCCTATTCTGTGCTGCAATGGCTATCAGTCCTGTGGACGAGCCAAGGAACTTGATTCAAAGAGTGGGCATCTCCCACCTCTGCTCAACTTTCCCAGACGTGCAAGGAATAAGGAGCTGCCACAGCCCTCGGGCTGCCTGATTTAAGAGCCTCTGAGTCTACGAAGACGGAATAAAGCTGTCTTTGAAGATAGATGTACAAGAGCCACCTCTCCGGAGCACTTTGTAGAAGGGACTGTTCAGGCATTCCGAACGTAGGTTTATACAATCTTAGCAGGCCTCTTAAGCTTAATCAGGAGAGCCGGTGAGAGTTAGCGGAAGATACCCCCCAAACCAAACAGTTCATGAAATAAGATGGATTTCGAAAGCGATCCTGTCACACGCCTCTTCTCTCCCCGTGGCCCCGGAGGTTGAGAGCGAGCTTACCGCAAAAAGCGGAGATGTTGCAACGCCGCGAGATTTAATCGTTCATTAAACATTAGGGACAGGACAATTATGCTGTTCAAGAGTGAGATGTTTTACGCGGAAATGACAAAAAGATACATGTAATCATCGAAATGCCAGTTTACAATCAGATAGGATGTGAAATAATCCCTTTAGCAAGCTTAAGCTTTTACATATTAATGGAACGGAATTGGGGGCGACGGGAGAAGATGGCTGGCTGGCATGTACTCGAGGTCCTAATCGCGAAGAAGCGGCCTGTGATGTTGTGGACTAAGAATTAGCACTGGGTGGTTTTTTCTTCTTCTCTCTTTTTGAAGTCGGAGGCAAAGATAGTTGTGGGAAATGCTTTTTTAATGAGCCCGGTTGTAGTCCACTGCGCACACTAATTTGGCCATGTGCGTATATAATATGTGCTCCTTAGATGGCACCCTCTCCTCTTCTCTTCCCGCCTGCCATCACCTCCCCCAAAGTCAAAATTGAGGGTGAACGAGGCACAGATCATGTCCAGGCTCCCGTCTATATGACAACGGGATTGCTCCTCATTAAATATAAAGCTGAATTTTCGTAGATTCGAATCTACGCAACGAGCGTCACACTGCAGCATCAACAGTGAGCCAGGGAAAGGAACGAGCCAGGGAAAGGAACGAGGCAGCACAGGAGGATACGAGAGGGTGGAAAGCAGAGCATTGGAAACAACACATCTTCTGCCTCTGGCTGCCTGTTTCCCCCGTTTGTTTTCATATTTAATATAAGCTCCGGAGAATCATAGAATTTAAAAATGAAAGGTCGTGAAGGAACGAGGGAGCTGGAGGAGGATGTGATAGGTGGGAGCTTGGCCAATCACTTTGTCCTGCCCTAGAAGATACACCCACCTGCTACTGGCATGCAGCCTTCTGAGAGGTTCACCAAAATCGAATCCACCCCATGGGTGGAAACATTGAATCATAGAACAGTAGAGTTGGAAGGGGCCTATAAGGCCATCGAGTCCAACCCCCCGCCGATCAATGCAGGAATCCACCCTAAAGCACCTTGTGGTTACTCATGAGGAGCTGGGACAAAACCGGAACAACTGCCCACACCTCGTGCGGTCTCGGGACCATCCCAGGACCACGGGAAAAAGCGAGAAAAAAGTGTAGGGCAATATCCCCGGGGAAATGAAAGGATCTTCCCTCCCTGCTCCCGGGATCCCTTGTGCATCATGTGGATGCACAAGGATGATCCTGGGACGATCCCCGGGATATCGCCCCATGTAGACATGCCCTGAGTTAAGAAAAATATGCCAACAGTGATGTGCCAGTGAATGTTCTGTAAATTGTGGGCAGACTTTCTGGTGCACTTTTCTAAACAGGAAAAAAAAATAAAAATCCAAATCCCTCCAGGAGTGGACAACAGACTGAAAGACACCGGATGATCCGTGAAACACAGAAAGAATGGGTTAGGAAAAAAAAACACTGTCCTAACTGCAGCACGGTGGCTGGCTTTGATGTTCCCTCTTGCTCACTGGGAATATGTTCACGACGGTCCTCTTGCTTCCATTCCCTCGCTCCCCGCTGGAGGGATGCCACGGTTGCTGTCCTTGGTTTGCGTTGCTGCCGGGCAACAGACCCAAATGGCAAGGGGAAGGGGGGGGGAAATGTATTCCAGAGATAGCATTGAGAGGAAGGAGTTGGCAAACATTTTGCGTCTATGGAAACACCTGTTGAGTTGTTCCTGGCACGGCGTTGGGAAGAGCAGGATGAAGAAAGACAGCTGCAAGACAGCCAACAGCAGCAGGAGCTGCTACCAGGGCGGTTCCGTGCCAGGCTATTTGGCACACTTTCAAATATCTGGGTTTCCACTCCTCCTGCCAGCTTGCAAACACAGGGAATTCTTCAGCATTAACACTGCTGTTAGCCCCCGTGCCCACAAGACTCGTGTCAGGTTCGTGATTCTTTACATTGGCTGGGTTTACCTCTCCGCCGCCCACTCCGTCCCTCTGTCCCTCCGTGAAAAGCAAAAGGTAAGTCCCGCAACAGTGGCTCGAGGCATCATGGCGGAACTCGGTGCAAAGACGAAGCATCGCTCTATGGTTTTTTGGCAAGGGTCCGGACGAATTGGCTGGGTGCTTTTCCCTTTTCTTCCCTTCCTTCCCACTTTTTTTGCCCCTTCTCTCCAAAAGCAAGCAATGGTTTTATCTCCTGCAAACACTTTGCTAACCTGTCCGTGTCTGCAGCCTGCGCGTCTTAAAATCCTGAAAGCAAAAGAGCTGGGCTTTGGGAAGTCTTCACAAGGGCGCCGGAGATTATCGTGAGAAGAAGGGCGATAGGTAGTAAGCATGCAGAGGAAGATGGCACCGGCGACTCCGGAGCAAGAACAAATTCATAGAATCATAGAATCATAGAATAGCAGAGTTGGAAGGGTCCTACAAGGCCATCCAGTCCAACCCCCTACTCAATGCAGGAATCCACCCTAAAGCATCCCTGACAGAGGGTTGTCCAGCTGCCTCTTGAAGGCCTCTAGTGTGGGAGAGCCCACAACCTCCTTAGGTAACTGGTTCCATTGTCGTACTGCTCTAACAGTCAGGACGTTTTTCCTGATGTCCAGCCGGAATCTGGCTTCCTGGAACTTGAGCCTTTTATTCTGTGTCCTGCACTCTGAGAGGATCGAGAAGAGATCCTGGCCCTCCTCTGTGTGACAACCTTTTAAGTATTTGAAGAGTGCTCTCATGTCTCCCCTCCATCTTCTCTTCTCCAGGCTAAACCTGCCAAGTTCTTTCAGCCTCTCTTCATAGGGCTTTGTTTCCAGACCCCTGATCATCCTGGTTGCCCTCCTCTGAACCCGCTCCAGCTTGTCTGCGTCCTTCTTGAATTGTGGAGCCCAGAACTGGACATAATACTCTAGATGAGGGCAAACCAGGGCTGAATAGAGAGGAACCAGTACCTCACGTGATTTGGAAGCTATACTTCTATTAATGCAGCCCAAAATAGCATTGGCCTTTTTTGCAGCCATATCGCACTGTTGGCTCCTATTCAGCTTGCGATCTATAACAATTCCAAGATCCTTCTCGTTTGTAGTACTGCTGAGCCAAGTATCCCCCATCTTGTAAGTGTGCATTTTTTTGAACAAGCAGGAGTGATAACGTTTGCCTCCTTTAAAGTGTCAACAGTCACTTTAAAGGGACAAGTGCAGCATGGTAAAGCAACTGCCTTATCGAGAGAAGGGAACAAATCATGACAGTAAAAAGCAATTTTCCCCCTGCCTTGCCTGAGGAACAGTCCTTCTTCTCACGTATCTTCACACACATGGCCCAGAAATGGCACCATTAGCTGCAAAATGCCCAAAGGCAGGCAGCTGTTGAGACAAAGCAGGCAAATGCCTCAGCTGCCCAAATTCTAAGGGTACCTGCTGCAGGTATGCAATATTTTGGAGAGAGAGAGAGAGACAGAGAGAGAGACTCCCTTGTATTTCTCCCTTGTATTTCTTTTTCATTGCATACTTAAACGGACTCGATGGCCTTGTAGGCCCCTTCCAACTCTGCTATTCTGCTATTCTGTGATTCTATGATTCTGTGTTAGTATTGGCCTAAAGTAGGATTTAATCCAGATGAACCAATCTGAAGTAGTGCAACAGTGAGATTATTAAAATGAGCTATGTTTTTAAAAAACGGTTTCTAGTGGACATTTTATCAACGAATGTGCTATTATTATTGCTATTACTATTATTAATACCCACAAACACAATTCACAGAGAAAAATCAAATCTAATGAAAGGCTTCGCTAAACGTTGACTGGGGGCCTTGCTAGACCTACCGTTGAATCCGGATGGGAGGAAGGGCCAGCCTGCGCTAAAAGCAGTGCGGGCTGTCGCCCCAGTCTAAACGTCAGACGCGACGAGCTGCAGGAAAGCCGTGTCGCGTCCACCATTTTTTATTTTATTTATTTATTTATTTATTTATTTACATTTCTATACCGCCCAATAGCCGGAGCGCACCATCAATTAAGGTAGGCGCACCATCAATTAATAGCCGGAGCGCACCATCAATTAAGAAAGGGGTTCCCCGCTCCCCCCGATTTCCCCACCCTGGCCGCGATTCACCTGCCTGCAATCTCTGATCCCCCCCATCACCCCCCGGCTCTGTTTTCCCCCCATCCCCCTGGCTCCGTTTCCCCCCCCATCTCCCCCTGGCTCCGTTTCCCCCCATCTCCCCATCCTGCCCTGATTGCTGCCGTCCGCCGCTTTTCCTGGCTACTTGCGAGTAAATGTGGTAGCCGGGAAAAGCAGCAGACTGGTCTACACGCCTGCGGTCTTGGGCTCAGCCCGAGACCGCGGGAAATACCGGGCCACAACCTGTGCTGGTTATCCCGGGCCAAGGGAGGGTTACCCCTGCCTGAGCCCGGGATTCCCTGTGCATCATCTGGATGCACAGGGGCCGGCCCAGGGCTCGCAGCAGGCTACCCCATCATCTAGCAAGGCCCGGGGTTACTTTTCACTGTAGGTGTCTCTTAATCCCTTCATGATCTGTTTACAGATTGTATGTTACTGGCATATCATTGTACTTTGGCCTGCACCTGTATTTGTAAAGGTATACAGAGACTTTTAGATGTTATTCTGATAAATTTAACAGCTAGAGACTTCCTTTCCGAGCAACAATTAAACTTTGACTGGGTTAATTTTAACTGTAGGTGTTTCTTATTCTTTTCATGATATATTTACAGGGTGTATGTTACTGGCATGTCATTGGGTTTGACCTGTGCCTGGATTTATAAAGATATACAGAGACTTTTTGTTTTACTTCAATTTGCAATTAATGATATTTCTTTAATTATACTTGACACTTCATAGTACATTGTTATAAAAGAAAGCCTTATTCTTAAAAACAAAACAAAACTTTATCCACTCCCAGTTTTGAATTATAGTGAAAACTAGGGCTGTATTCCGCTTCTCTTCGGGTCGGAGAAGCAATAGCGAGGTGGCCTGATTCGCCTCTGGAAAAGGCGGAGGCGAAGAGAGTCGGGGGGGGGCTGCGAATCGAGGCGAAGAGGATCGCCTCAATCTGGAGCTCCGGACGCAGGTAAGTGGGGGGGAGGGGGACTCATCTGGCGCTGCCGCCGCCTCTGCCTTCCCTGCAGCGACGGCAATGGAGCCAGGTAAGGGGGCAGGGAGGAGGGAGGCTTACCTGCATCTGTCACGGTCAATCGCAGGCTTCAATTGACTCCCCGGTTGAAGCTGGAAGTGAAGGCCGAGGCCTCTTCCGGTTCCAAGCTGGGGCCGCAATTGAAGCCTGTGATGGACCACGATGGACACAGGTAAGGGGGTGGGGCGGTTTTGGCTTACCTGGTGTCGGCGCCACCATCCATGCAGCGCCGGTGGCGGAGCCAGATCTCGCTCCGCGGAGCGAAGCGGGGGACAGGCGGATCGGCCACGAAGTGGATCGGGGTGTGTGTCTGTGCACAGCCCTAGTGAAAACCTTTGTTTTTTGTGGAATCTGTATGTCAAGAGCTTTCCAATAAAGTGTGTTTCATGAGAATCGGTCAATGGCAAGGCAGTCAAGAAGGGATGACCAACTGACTCCCGACTTTGAATTATATATAAGATGATGATGATGATGATGATGATGATGATGTACGTTTCTAAGCCAGCTGAAGCTCTCTGGGCAGTTTACAGAGATGGATGGTTTACAAGCTTACTGTTATGCTGCTCTGTATATAATGCTGCTCATTATATACAGAAACAAACTTCAAAGTGATCTTGATAGGCTGGAGTGCTGGGCTGAAAAAACAGAATGAAATTGAATAGGGATAAATGCCAAGTTCTACATTTAGGAAATAGAAACCAAAGGCACAGTTACAAGATGGGGGATACTTGGCTCAGCAATACTACAAACGAGAAGGATCTTGGAATTGTTGTAGATCACAAGCTGAATATGAGCCAACAGTGCGATATGGCTGCAAGAAAGGCCAATGCTATTTTGGGCTGCATTAATAGAAGTATAGCTTCCAAATCACGTGAGGTACTGGTTCCTCTCTATTCGGCCCTGGTTAGGCCTCATCTAGAGTATTGCATCCAGTTCTGGGCTCCACAATTCAAGAAGGACGCGGACAAGCTGGAGCGTGTTCAGAGGAGGGCAGCCAGGATGATCAGGGGTCTGGAAACAAAGCCCTATGAAGAGAGACTGAAAGAACTGGGCCTGTTTAGCCTGGAGAAGAGAAGATGGAGGGGAGACATGATAACACTCTTCAAAGACTTCAAAGGTTGTCCCACAGAGGAGGGCCAGGATCTCTTATCGATCCTCCCAGAGTGCAGGACACGGAATAACGGGCTCAAGTTAAAGGAAGCCAGATTCCAGCTGGACATCAGGAAAAACTTCCTGACTGTTAGAGCAGTACGACAATGGAATCAGTTGCCTGGTGAGGTTGTGGACTCTCCCACACTAGAGGCCTTCAAGAGGCAGCTGGACAACCCTCTGTCAGGGATGCTTTAGGGTGGATTCCTGCATTGAGCAGGGGGTTGGACTCGATGGCCTTGTAGGCCCCTTCCAACTCTGCTATTCTATGATTCTATGATTCTATAATAAGGCATGAGAGAAGAAGGATATTATGTCTCGGGACTGTTTCTGATTGGAAATCTAACCTAAGAGCCAAGAGACCCTCTTAGAGCTAAACTACACCATTGCGAGAATCCAAGGCGGCCACTTATACACCCCCACAAGAGAGTTCAAGAGAGGACACAGATCTGCATAACATTTGCATGAGCTAATTTGATGGCGAATTTGGAAATAATTACTAGAATAATTGCTGCAATTTAAGTAGTTTGAATTCAAATACGATGTAAATAAATTGGAATAGAAATACAATATATCCCACTGTGAGGGAGCTTTGGCTATTGGGCAGTCTAGAAATGTAATAAATAAATCTACAAATAAATAAATAAAATCACAGGGAAGACTGTGACCACGTGACCTATGTGCTCAGTCTGCTGGAAAGGTGCTAAGTGTTGAGAGGCAACTTTATTTATTTCTTACATTTATATCCCGCCTCTTTTCCTCCAAGGAACCCAAAGTTGCGTACATAATCCTCCTCCTCCTCCTCTCCATGTTATCCTCACAACAACCACCCTGTGAGGTAGGTTGGGCTGAGAGACTGTGACTGGCCCAAAGTTACCCGGTGAGCTTCCATGGCCAAGTGGGGACCAGAAATCGGATCTCCCAACTCCCAGTCCAGCACTCTAACCACTAGGCCACACTGGCTCTCACCACAACAGTCATCCTGCCTGCTCTCACCTCTTATGATTCTTTATCTTTTAACCGCACTTGGATTGTACCATCCTTCAGTCAGAGCGTGCCTTCAAGTGGATGCCTGTCTTCTGTAAAGAAGGGCATATGGTCATCCTAGGAGAATCAGACAGCTCTTCCTGGAAAGTACCACTTCACACTGCAGGTGGGGGAGTCATAGAATCATAGAATTATAGATATGGAAGGGGCCTATACGGCCATCGAGTCCAACCCCCTGCTCAATGCAGGAATCCACCCGAAAGCATCCCTGACAGATGCTTGTCCAGCTGCTTCTTGAAGGCCTCTAGTGTGGGAGAGCCCACAACCTCCCTAGGTAACTGGTTCCATTGTTGTACTGCTCTAACAGTCAGGAAGTTTTTCCTGATGTCCAGCTGGAATCTGGCTTCCTTTAACTTGAGCCCGTTATTCCGTGTCCTGCACTCTGGGAGGATCGAGAAGAGATCCTGGCCCTCCTCTGAGTGACAACCTTTGAAGTATTTGAAGAGTGCTATCATGTCTCCCCTCCATCTTCTCTTCTCCAGGCTCAACATACCCAGTTTTATTCAGTCTCTCTTCATAGGGCTTTGTTTCCAGACCCCTGATCATCCTGATCATCACGTATGCCAAGTCAAGCCCTCCCTACCAGCTGCCAGTTACCCCCACAACACTCTTATAGAATCATAGAATCACAGAATAGCAGAGTTGGAAGGGGCCTACAGGGCTATCGAGTCCAACCCCCTGCTCAATGCAGGAATCCTCCCTAAAGCATCCCTGACAGATGGTGGTCCAGCTGCCTCTAGTGTGGGAGAGCCCACAACCTCCCTAGGTAACTGATTCCATTGTTGTACCGCTCTAACAGTCAGGAAGTTTTTCCTGATGTCCAGCTGGAATCTGGCTTCCTTTAACTTGAGCCCGTTATTCCGTGTCCTGCACTCTGGGAGGATCGAGAAGAGATCCTGGCCCTCCTCTGAGTGACAACCTTTTAAGTATTTGAAGAGTGCTATCATGTCTCCCCTCCATCTTCTCTTCTCCAGGCTAAACAGGCCCAGTTCTTTCAGTCTCTCTTCATAGGGCTTTGTTTCCAGACCCCTGATCATCCTTGTTAAAGGGGAGGGGGCACCAGTCAAAATATCAGCATTATTTTCCTTTTAAAGTAACTTTCCGAGGACTCTTTGCCCCAATCAAACTAGTTAGTCTCTGCTCCTCGATTATTATTATTATTATTATTATTATTATTATTATTATTATTAATTTATTTATATAGTACCATCAATGTACTTGGTGCTGTACAGAGTAAAACAGTAAATAGCAAGACCCTGCCGCATAGGCTTACATTCTAATAAAATCATAATAAAACAATAAGGAGGGGAAGAGAATGCAAACAGGTACAGGGTAGGGTAAACAGGCACTGGGTAGGGTAAAACTAACAGTATAAAGTCAGTATAAAGTCAGTATAAAGTCGATAATAGAGCTGTTTCACCCCTTTGCCCATCTACTTGTTCTGGTTCCACACTGCCACTAGCTGAGTTCCAGAGGGAGAAAAGAAACTAGTGGAGAATTCCTTCAGAGTTCAGGCTTGTCCTGACTGAAACCCAGAGCGGATTCACCGCCCCACTGAGATTGGAACCACCAACCTCCCCTGAAAAAAGGTCACCCCAATCTGACGTTTAAAATTTGGCAGAAGCCATGTTCTCTTTAACTAGGTTGCTGGATGAGTCGGTCTTTGATTCCCACATTGGCTGTGTGGAGTTTTCTCTCTTCAAAAACACAACTGAAAACCAGAAGGAAGGGAGGAAAATGTCTCTCTCTCTCTCTCTCTCTCTCTCTTCAATTTTCACTTTCACCACCTTTGCGGCTGAATTTATGTGTTCTGCCATGTGTTCTTTTTCAGAAAGCGTTACGGAGAATCAATATTTAGACAGAATAAGCCTTAATCACAACACAGTTATGCCTCATTAGAGAGGGATTCCTTTTGCTGCCTTCAGACAGTAACACACAATGAATCAGGAACAAACACACGCACCGTTAGTTCTTTATTTGGGAACTTTCTTTCTGCTTCTCCTTCTGTGTAAACGGGAAAGGGTTGTGTGTTTTTTCACTTGCAGGAGAAGGTTTCTTCTAATTTATGCTCAGTTGTTTGCTAGCTAGTGGAGGAAAAAGCTGGCAGAAGTTGGAGCAGTGCCCTAGAAACATAGAATAGCAGAGTTGGAAGGGGCCTACAAGGCCATCGAGTCCAACCCCCTGCTCAATGCAGGAATCCACCCTAAAGCATCCCTGACAGATGCTTGTCCAGCTGCCTCTTGAAGGCCTCTAGTGTGGGAGAGCCCACAACCTCCCTAGGAAACTGGTTCCATTGTCGTACTGCTCTAACAGTCAGGAAGTTTTTCCTGATGTCCAGCTGGAATCTGGCTTCCTGTAACTTGAGCCCGTTATTCTGTGTCCTGCACTCTGGGAGGATCGAGAAGACATCCTGGCCCTCCTCTGTGTGACAACCTTTTAAGTATTTGAAGAGTGCTATCATGTCCCCCCTCAATCTTCACTTCTCCAGGCTAAACAGGCCCAGTTCTTTCAGCCTCTCTTCATAGGGCTTTGTTGATCTGCTGGATCAGACCGAGGGTCCATCTAGTCCAGCACTCTGTTCACACAGTGGCCAACCAGCTGTTGACCAGGGGCCTATAAGCAGGACATGGTGCAACAGCACCCTCCCACCCATGTTCCCCAGCAACTGGTGTACATAGTAGGGCTGTGCACCACCACCCCAAACCGCTTCGGGGCCCGATCCAGAACTTCCAAATTGGGCCCGAACCGGTTCGGGTCGATCCGACCCTTCCCCGATCCACTCCGGAACCGGATCTGGGCGAGATCCGGAGGGCCAGATTGAGATTCGGCCCCCATTTTGCCCTCCTTCCCCACTTACTTGCCTCTGTGGCAGATAGCGGAGGCAGGTTAGTGGGGAACGGGGGACAAAATGGGGGCCGAATAGGTCCCCCTCCCCCTTACCTGGCTCCGCCATCCACCGTCGCTGCATGGACAGCACCTTCAGAGGGAGTGCAACCCCATCCAGAACAGGTTGCTTACCCAATTCCCAGACTTGGAAACCACCGATCCACAGAGCTTCCGTCTTATCAGGATTCCACTTCAGTTTGTTAACTTGTGTGGGGTGAGATAAGAAAAAGGGAAATATCAGGTCCCCCTGCCCAAGAAATGTCTTCTGAGAAATTTCGACTAATCTCCACCTCAGGTAAAAAGAGAAGAGGAGAAGTTCTTTAGAGACCAGCTGTGTTCCAGGTGGTTCATCTACTTCGTGTGGTAGATGAACGTTCAGCGTCGTGTGGCGCAGAGCGGTAAAGCAGCAGTTTCTGCAGCTGAAACTCTCCCCACGGCCTGAGTTCAATCCCAGCGGAAGCTGGTTTCAGGCAGCCGGCTCAGGTCGACTCAGCCTTCCATCCTCCCGAGGTTGGTAAAATGAGTACCCAGCTAGCTGGGGGAAAGGTAATAACGGCCGGGGAAGGCAACGGCAAACCACCCCGCTATAAGGCCTGCCAAGAAAATGTCAGCGAAAGCTGGCGTCCCTCCAAGAGTCAGTAATGACTCAGAGCTTGCACGAGAGGTTCCTTTCCTTTTTTCCATCTACTCCAGGATCTGGATTTCCTCTCAGACCTAACCTGGCAGGCCGGAGAAGGGTTTGTCAGAGAATTTTGTTAATGGTTTTAATAGCACATTAATGCGAGCACACCTCATTCGAAGCTCTGGACATGAGCCTGACCCCGCGTCTGCTGAAAAGATTCATACGTGGACAAATGCATGTTCACATTCGTCTCATTCCTGATTCCCAGTTCAATTTGCATGAATGTCCTGAGTTGCACAAGATTCCTAATTTGCACAAACCTCCTTTGTAGGTTGAATCAATTCAATGTCTGATTTATTGTGACTTAGCAAATTGCGATTATCCACAAACACAGAATATTATTATTATTATTATTATTATTATTATTATTTATATAGCACCATCAGTGTACATGGTGCTGTACAGAGTAAAACAGTAAATAGCAAGACCCTGCCGCATAGGCTTACAATCTAATAAAATCATAGTAAAACAATAAGGAGGGGAAGAGAATGCAAACAGGTACAGGGTAGGGTAAGCAGGCACAGGGTAGGGTAAAACTAACAGTAGAAAGTAACAGTAGAAGTCTGCACAACATCAAGTTTTAAAAGCTTTAGGAAAAAGAAAAGTTTTTAGTTGAGCTTTAAAAGCTGCGGTTGAACTTGTAGTTCTCAAATGTTCTGGAAGAGTGTTCCAGGCGTAAGGGGCAGCAGAAGAGAATGGACGAAGCCGAGCAAGGGAAGTAGAGGCCCTTGGGCAGGCGAGAAACATGGCATCCATGTTTGTATAAAACACTATACAATTTAAAACGCCACCAACAAACCATTAAGAGTTGACTAGTTTTCCATACAGCTTTTAGACTTCGTGGCACGTATTTTTAGAGCATTGACAAGGAATTTGGAAGTTCTAAAAGATGCATACTTCTCAGCATCAGGCAATAGGAAACAAGCCTTAACAAGGGATGGCCGTCCCTTGAACAATCTTAACAACAGATGAATGTGTATTTGGTTCTGAGTTCATTATAAATAGAAAGCCAGGGAGTTCCAGAAAAACATCTATTTCTGTTTTATTGACTGTTCTAAAGCCTTTGACTGTGTGGATCATAACAAACTGTGGCAAGTTCTTGGTGGTATGGGGATACCAAGCCATCTTGTCTGCCTCCTGAGGAATCTGTACAACGAACAAGTAGCAACGATAAGAACAGACCACGGAACAACGGACTGGTTTAAGATTGGGAAAGGAGTACGGCAGGGTTGTATACTCCGTGTGAGGCTCCTGGCTCCGGGCAAGTAATCGCACGGAGTGGGGTCAAGCTGCAGAAACGGGCCACACGTTCTGTGGTCTTGGGCCTGAGGCCGTGGGAAAACTGGACCCAAAGGGGAGGGCTATATCCCAGGACAAGGGAGGGATGATCCCTCCCTGATCCCGGGATCCCCTGTGCATCATCTGGACGCACAGGGATGATCCCGGCGTTTGCCCCGGGATATAGCCTGGTCTAGCTAAGGCCTCAGTGTCCTTAAGCCTTTGGAGCACTAACACTTTAGCTCTATCATGACCTTGAGTTACAAGAAAAGAGATAGAGCCCTGCTTTAACCCAGGGAGGGCTTGTGCAAATTAGGAAATTTGTGCAAATTCGGGGAAATTTGCACCAATTTCTCATTCGATTGCTGTTAGATTTGCTGGATTTGTGCTCGTTTCCCCTTTGCACAGAGTGGGCAGTGATCGCAAACACCCAAATTGGGCACGAGGCGAGCAGCGAGACGATGTTCAGAGAAGTCTAGTCATCTCGGACATTGCTTGTTTGACCGTCCCTAGGCTGGATTATGTCCAAGGGGTGGGGCTGTCAAGGGGGTGGAGCCATTTCCATGTGGAAATTTCGCCTTTGGATATTACCGCTTTAATATAGACTGCACATTCACATCCTTTCCTGCTGAACCATAAGCAATTCTCCAATAAATGAACCTTGCAATTCTCCAATAAATTAAACCTGGTTTTACACATCATTGGATTCTGAGCTACCTGGAGTGATCATGTCCTGCAATTTTCAAGACTATATATGATCAGTAAATGGATCCTGAAACATGGATAGATGTTACATTGTTTATTTAAACACTTTGACTTCCCCCTTCCTCAGTAACATTCTTGGAAGAATTCTTATTAGGGCTGTGCTCCGCTTCTCCTTGGACCAGAGAAGCAGAAGCGGATTGGGGTGCTTCGCCTCCCCTTAAGGCGGAGGCGAAGAGGATCGGGGGAGCAGCGGAGCGTCACAGAGCGGATCGAGGTGAAGGCGGAAAAAAGGTAAGGTGGGTTTTCTTGGCCCTGCCGCTGCCACTGCTGCCCATACAGCGGTAGCGGCAGAGCCAGGTAAGGGGGCAAGGGGGAGGGGGGTCTTACCTGAGTCCATCGCGGCCCGTCGCTGGCTTCATTAGAGCCCGTGGCTCAACCCGGAAGTGTAGGCCGCAAGTGAGGCCTACAGTTCCTGGTTGAGCCGCGGGCTCTAGTGAAGCTGGTGGCAGGCCGGGCCAGAAGCAGGTAAGGGGGAGGAGAGAGGGGGCCTTACCTGGCGCCGCCCCCCGCTGCTGCGAACCTCCAATTCAGAGCCGGAGCTCCGCAGCAGAGCAGAACCTAGGCGGATCAAGGCGGGGCGGAGCGGGCCCGATCCACAATTTGCAGATTGGGAGCAGGATGGAGCGGGGGAGGGGAGTCCGTGTACAGCCCTAATTCTTATGGCATGTAACACATGCAAGCGTTTTTCTCTTGAATTGTGAAAAAAAACTAAAGCTGAAGAGAAATTAAATGTTACCTTCCAGATTAAGACTAAAGATCAAGTCTATAGAACCAGGAATTCTCTCTTCCTGGGCATGTCTACACTAGTCCTTTTCCCGGGGATCGTTCCGGGATCATCCCTGTGCACCCACATGACGCACAGGGGATCCCATGGGCAGGGAGGGATGATCCCTCCATTTCCCCGGGATAAATGGGATGGGTTTTAGCCCGATTCTTCCCGGGATCGTCCTGAGACCGCGGAAGGTGTGGGCACCCGTCCCGGCTTCATCCCGCGTCCTTGCGAGTAAACGCGAGGAGGCGGGAACCGGGCACAGGGCATGGACCTCTTCAGGTACTCCATGCCCATTGGGGGTGGGGTGGGGATCAGGATTGGGTGCTTAAAACTTTTCGTTGGAGCGCACCTCTGCTCATCCATCTGTAAAAAAAAGGAACAGAAAATGGCAGGTGCGACATCTCTCCTTCCTCCTGGGATGTCACATACGCGTTTGGACAAAGGGGAGGATCTCACGATCAGAATATCGTGAGATCCTTCCCCCCTCCCTCCCCTGGTCTAGACATGCCCCCTGTGTTACTAAGGAAAGCGGATACCAAAACATTTAATGAAGAAGTATTAAACCTATCTCAGTTCTGTCCTTCTCCTATATTTCTATTATTATTATTATTATTATTATTATTATTATTATTATTATTATTTAGAATATTTATATACCGCTCCCCATTGAAAAAATTCAGAGCGTGTACAAGGTGAAATGAAAATAAAAACGGAATAAAACAGTTAAAACAAAATTTAAAAGAAGCAATAACAGTAATCCAAGGCTGCACGTTAAAGAAAGGCTTCTTGGAATAAAGATGTTTTCAGGAGGCGCCGAAAGGAGTACAAGGTTGGTGCCTGCCTGACCTCCAGAGGCAGGGAGTTCCACAGGAGGGGGGCCACCACGCTGAAGGCTCTTCCCTTGGTGGATTCCAATCGGAGGATGGATCTATGTGGAACCACCAGGAGCAGGCCCTCGGATGACGTATTTCTTCGATTGTAAGACGCCATCGATTGTAAGACGCACACTAATTTCAGTGCCACCAACAGAAGAAAAAAAAAAAACCTAAGACACACCTGCGATTCTAAGACGCACCCCGTTTTTAGAGATGTTTATATGGGGGGAAAAGTGTGCCTTAGAATCGAAGAAATAGGGTACATACATACCTAGTGTGTGTGTGTGTGTGTGTGTGTGTATGCATGAATCCCCCCATGTACTGCAAAAAGTGATGACTTAATAATGCATCAAAATTAAATTATGTAATTGTTTTTCCCGAAAAGAAAGAGTGTGCTTTTACAGTACGGTGTAGGAAATAAAATGCAGAATTCAATTTTGTCTCTCCTTTTCCCCCCTCTAAGAGAGAAATGAAATCTGTATGTAAATGGCTGTGGAACATTGTGCATTTCAAGTGCACAGTACGGCGCTCCCTAAAGCACTCCATAGGATACGTAAATCTTTTGATCTCTCACAAAATGCAAGAGTTTCCTCGAGAATGGCGAGCGCCGGCTTGGGAGGAACAATGCCGGCGGCCACGGCAGTGCGCTCAGGCGCAGCTATTATATGCGCGGCTTTTGCAATGTAACTGCCAGGCAGGCGCCTGTGACTCCCTCTAATGCATTCTAATAGTTGCTCAAAGAGATTTTATTTCATAATAGGCGCATTCTTTCTTTGGGGCCGACAAGCTCTTATTTCAATTTGTCCCTTTACATTGCTGCCTCTCTCATTGTGAACACCGGTGGTGGGGAAAACGCACACCCACACCCCAACCAAGGGGAGAAGGAGGCGCCAGTCCGAAGAATTAAGAACGTAAGAAGAGCCCTGATGCTGGATCAGACCGAGGGTCCATCTAGTCGAGAACTCTGTTCGCGCAGTGGCCAACCAGCCATCGGCCAGGGACCTCAGTGGGGGCCAGGCCATTTCATATTCTGTGTGAGAGCATCAGAAAGGATGGATTTAGGGCATCAGAAAGGATAAATTTCCAAAAAAATTGTGTTCTTGTAGAGCAGTGCAGGCGGATCACAGTTTAGAACTTGGGTTCAAAATCCATAGGGCAGCCTTGCCCAGCCTGGTGCCTCTAGATGTTGTGGACTTCAACTCCCATCAGCCCCAGCCAGCATGGCCTAGGCTTAAGAATGCCAGAGGGCACCAGACTTGGGAAGGTGGCCTTAGGGTCTTGAAAGCGTGGGCGATTGTCACTAACTACAACACTCAGCACTGGATAGGCCTCATCTTGAGTATTGCGTCCAGTTCTGGGCTCCACAATTCAAGACGGACGCAGACAAGCTGGAGCGGGTTCAGAGGAGGGCAACCAGGATGATCAGGGGTCTGGAAACAAAGCCCTATGAAGAGAGACTGAAAGAACTGGGCATGCTTAGCCTGGAGAAGATAAGACTGAGGGGAGACATGATAGCACTCTTCAAATACTTCAAAGGTTGTCACACAGAGGAGGGCCAGGATCTCTTCTCGATCCTCCCAGAGTGCAGGACACGGAATAACGGGCTCAAGTTAAAGGAAGCCAGATTCCATCTGGACATCAGGAAAAACTTCCTGACTGTTAGAGTAGTACGACAATGGAACCAGTTACCTAGGGAGGTTGTGGGTTCTCCCACACTAGAGGCCTTCAAGAGGCAGCTGGAGAGCCATCTGTCAGGGATGCTTTAAGGTGGATTCCTGCATTGAGCAGGGGGGTTGGACTCGATGGCCTTATAGCCCCCTTCCAACTCTACTATTCTATGACTCTATGGCCTTAGCTAGACCCAAGGATTATCCCAGGCAAATGGAGGGGTAGTCCCTGCCTACTCCCGGGATCCCCTGTGTGTCATTTGAATGCACAGGGATGATCCCGGGACAATCCCGGGATATAGGCCTGGTCTAGCCATGGCCTATGATTATGACTCTATGACTCCTCCTGCCCCACCGTCGCCATCCAACCATCAAAGCACAATCCTTTACATTATCAGATGGAAAAAGTCCTACAGTCTCCATGCTGGCTGGAGAATGCTGGGAGTTGTAGGACTTTCCCTCCACCAAAACATGCGTAATATTGTGCCCTTGCTGGTCTTGGTGTCATTGTTGCCACCATGTTAAAACAGACTGGCCCTGTTCAACAGATCCTGCACACATACTGCTGTGGCTGAAGAACTTCTTTGACAACCCAGCCCGTCCACTTCTGATGGGCAGGGAATGCTGGATCCAGTCCCCTTCCCTAAATTGGTGAGACGTGATCCCAAAGTCATCACCATTGACTATGTAATCTGCTACTAGCGCATGAACATCATCCAGCCAGCTGATCTATGATCGTAATAGAAATCGGTGCATCATGTGTATTTATTTCAATGTGCCATTTGGGCATATGGATGGCAAGCAATTAGGGGAGGGGGAGATATTTATTTGCACACAGGAGCTGCTTTCCACAGAAGCATTGTTCTTCCTGGACCGGAGTGTCTGTACAGCAAATACAGCGATGGATGTGCCGTTTCAGAGCGTTGAAATGTATATAAGGAGATATCTGAGCTCCCTTACATATTATAAATACAGGTGGGCGTTTACTAGGGCTCGCTATAATGTTCTCCCTTCCAAGTTCACAGAAGGCAGATATCAAGGAATTCCAGTCCCCCAAAGGTTATGCCCATGGGATTCAGGTGAGATAGAGACATCCTCTCATGTGCTTTTACACCGCTCGTTCTACTCAGAGGCCCGGTCAAGCTTAATCCATCCTCTACTACAGGACTTTCCAGGTAACACCAATGAATTTTATACCAAGTTCCTCCTTGCTGATAGAAACCCCTCAGTTACCAATAAGGTTGCTAAATTCTGCCACTTGGCTATGAGGACACATCATAACCTATTAACCTCAGAGGACTTTTAAATCTCTGGGAGATGGGAACTAAGGATCTGTACTACTTTGTATGGTTGCTGTTGCTGGATTAATGTTGTGCTGGTCTCGGACCGTAATAAAGTGATTGATTGATATATAAGGAGAATGGAGAACTTTGTACCATTCTGGTTGGGCTGTGCACCGCTTTGGTTTCAGATCCGAATCCCATGCTGAAGCGGGCTGATTCGGACTGAATCGGTCCGAATCTGGATTGAGGCTGGATTGGTCCGAAGCAGTCTGGAGAGGGTCAGACCAGGTCCAAAGCACTACTGATTGCTTCAGACCGATCCAGAACCACTGCCCTCATTTGCCAGGCTGCGTGAGTCCTGGGTCCTGGACTTATTTTTCATTTTTTTTTTATTCCTAGAAACTATTGAGAGTGAATTTGAAAGTGGTGAATGTTACTTCTGAATGCTAACGCCTGAACTTTATTGATTTTTTTAAAATTAATATTCAACCCTGTTGAAAACTTTAACTGCTAGAAAAACTTTAATGCAACCTTAACATAATGCAAATCTGTTCCGCTGTTTATATGGGAGTTGAAATTAAAAATTGCTACATTCCAAAGATAGGTGAAGTATAGATATATGGAAATCAGTTGATTTCCAAAGGAAAATAAAGTTATTCATGAATCTTAATATTTATGTGAGAGGTTTTTTTTTTAATTAGGATTAAAAATATTATCTACTAAAATGTGCCCAAGCATATAGTTCTGATGAAGCCCTATAGCTACACCTATAACGTCAAAATGAAACCTGCATTTTCTTCCCTGCCCCAAGAAAGAAGGAGGCCTGTGTGATAACTAATTTAGATAATGCTAATTATATTGGTTGGGACTTGTGGAGGGATAGCGTGTATAAAAAGTTGATTAGGAACAGGTTTTCTATTTAAAAAGATCCCCGTTTCTTCGGAATCCGTCCAAGGAATGTCTCCCCACTTTGTTCAGCCTGTGGTCACGGCTTTACTAGAAAGGAACAAGCTGATAATCCCTCTGGAAGGGGAAGCATCAAAGAGAAAAGAGAAAATCGTCGCTATCTCTATCATTAATATCATGTCATCCCTCTCCGTCGCATGCCTCTGGTTGACTTCCTGTTGATTTTCATCCTGATTTCAAGTTCCTAGTCCTTTACATTTAAGGAGGCATCCACTCTGCAAGCTGTCCTGAGCTCATCTGTTATAGGGTGACTTACAAATACCATAAATAAAGAATGGGGTTCTGTTGGTATCTCTCAGGTACCTAATATTAGGGCTGTGTACACCCCCTTACCTGGCTCCACTGCGGCGGTGGCAGACAGGGGAGCCAGGTAAGTGGGGAGGGGGGCTGGCTCCCCCTCCCCACTTACCTGGCTCGGAAGCTTTGGAATGGTCCAAATCAATTCGGACCGTTCCGAACCGCTTCAGGTCGATCCGGACCTCCCCTGATCCACTCCAGAACCGGGTTTAGGAGGTCTGGATTGGCCCGATCCGCATCATATTTGGGGATCCGAAACGGAACGGAACACACCTTTACCTAATTTGCCCCTTACTGGTGCCAGTTCCAGGTTTTTAGGGGAGGGAGTTGGGCAAGGGGCTCCCAGAGCTGAGCTTCCTGAGTGGGACCATCTCTTCTCCACTCTACTGACGCTGCCCTGTTGCTTGTCTCTCTTTTTGGGCCCAATCGCCACCACCTTGGACGGCCACCTGGGAATCACGGGGAAGGAGGACACCGATTTGCACAGAACGGGAACATGGTAACTTGGACGTCTACATGCCAGTTTAGAAATAATGGCTCTAATTGAAATATAAATGCAGTCCCTCTCACCACCACGTGGAAGACTATTACCAGGTGAGCTGTGTGCCCTGCTCAGTCTTCTGTCAAGGTGCCGTTGATGGGCATGTTCAAGCCCCCTGAGCGCTTCCTTTGCATGGTTCTTTGTCTTTGGACTGGGCAGCTCTTCAAAGTGGCCAACTAGCTCCCACAGGCAGCCAATTGCCCACTACGTGGACAGAAAGGTGGGCTACTTGGACCCTTCGGGGTCTGATAGAGCATGACTCTGCTGGTGTTGTTGATCAGATAGAGGACACCTTCAAAATAGAGGATGTTCCTCTGGCAGCCCTTCAAATAGAGGACCGCCCTCCGGAAAAGTGGCCCCATGGCCACCCTAGCACCCTCTCCCAGGAAGAGAGAGGATAAGGCATGTGGGGTGTGTGTGTTTCACTGCTCCTTCTCCTTGACTCTTCAACAAGAAGTGAGAACAGGTGAATAGGCAGGGATAACGTAAACCCTGCTGGATCAGGCCAAGGGTCCATCTAGCCCAACGTTCAGTTCAGCCAGAGGTCAGCCAGCTGCCCACAGAAAGACACAATCAGGACATCAGGAGTGCTGGGCCGAAAACAACAGAATGAAATTGAATAGGGATAACTGCCAAGTTCTACATTCAGGAAATAGAAACCGAAGGCACAGTTACAAGATGGGGGATACTTGGCTCAGCAATACTACAAACGAGAAGGATCTTGGAATTGTTGTAGATTGCAAGCTGAATAGGAGCTAACAGTGCGATATGGCTGCAAGAAAGGCCAATGCTATTTTGGGCTGCATTAATAGAAGTATAGCTTCCAAATCACATGAGGTCCTGGTTCCTCTCTATTCGGCCCTGGTTAGGCCTCAACTAGAGTATTACGTCCAGTTCTGAGCTCCACAATTCAAGAAGGACGCAGACAAGCTGGAGCGGGTTCAGAGGAGGGCAACCAGGATGATCAGGGATCTGGAAACAAAGCCCTACAAAGGGAGACTGAAAGAACTGGGCATGTTTAGCTTGGAGAAGAGAAGATTGAGGGGAGACATGATAGCACTCTTCAAATACTTAAAAGGTTGTCACACAGAGGAGGGCCAGGATCTCTTCTTGATCCTCCCAGAGTGCAGGACACGGAATAACGGGCTCAAGTTAAAGGAAGCCAGATTCCAGCTGGACATCAGGAAAAACTTCCTGACTGTTAGAGCAGTACGACTCCCAGTTACCTAGGGAGGTTGTGGGGTCTCCCACCCTAGAGGCCTTCAAGAGGCAGCTGATCAACCATCTGTTAGGGATGCTTTAGGGTGGATTCCTGCATTGAGCAGGGGGTTGGACTCGATGGCCTTGTAGGCCCCTTCCAGCTCTGCTATTCTATGATTCTATGATCATCATATCCGGGGCTAGTCATTCACCCGTCACACTCATTCCTGTGATGAAAAGTTAAATAGGGCTATATGCAATAGGGATATATATGCCAAAGGTAGAAATTCTTTCTCCCTTTTTTCTAAAGTGGTAGTATAGAATATATATATATATATATATATATATATATATATATATATATATATATATATTCCATTCAATAATAAAGGGTCTTTGCATGTCTTACAATAAAATGTTTTTAAAAATCCACAATTCAATACAGAAATAAAATCATGAAACCATATTTCATACACACACACACACACACACTATGGTGCAATATTGTAATGGATTTCTTTAGCTTTTCTTCTTTTTGTTGTTATTACTTTGAATTGTAATTGTAAATTGTTTTATGTATGAAAACGAATAAAATGCATTTTTTTTAAAAAAATGAGAACGACTATCAATAGTATCGCTACAATTATTATGAAGGCTATAGTTAGACGGGGCTTTATCCCAGGGTGGACCCCGGGATCATCCCTATGGGTCCACATGATGCACAGGGGATCCCAGGATCAGGGAGGGATCATCCCTCCCTTGCCCTGGGATATAGCCCTCCCTTTTGGCCCTGGTTTTTCCACAGTCTTGGGCTGAGCCCTAGACTGTAGAACGTGTGGCCCATGGCCGTGGGTTGACCCGGCTCCACGTGAGGGAGCCGCTACGCCCGTCGGGGGTAGGGTGGGGGGAGCGGGGAAATTAATTTAATTTAAAAAACCGCTTACCTTTTGCGCTTGAGCGTTCGTGCGCTCCCGTCGCTTTAAGAAAATTTTTAAAAATGGCATCCGCAATGCCTCTCCTCTCCTCCTGAGGTCGTCGTGTGTCGTGTGTAAAGAGAGGCGGGATCTTCCCTCCTCCGTCGCATGATTAAAGGTAGGTCTAGCTAAGGCCGAAGTGTAACGCTGAAAATCATCACTACAGCTATTTTGTAGACACATGGTGCTTTTTGTAATTTTATTTTGAGCTTGCATTGGAATCTCGCCCACCCCCACTAAAACATTGCTCCACTACTGAACTCGAAAATTGCAACTCATGAGAGCCGGTATTGGTGCAAGAAACATTTGTGAGTGTCACATTATTGCTTTAATTCTAGGGCTGTGCTCCACATCAATTCAGATCCCTGAATCAGGTTCAGAGCGACCCAATCCACATCCGCTAAGGGTCGATCCGAATCGGGTCAGGGGAGCTGCGGATCGAGGTGAAGCGGATCGCTCCACTGTGGATCGCTTTGCTTCAATCTGGAGCTCCAATTGCAGGTATGTGGGGGGGAGGGGGCTTACCTGGTGCCGCCACTGCCGCAGTCCATGTGATGATGGCAGTGGAGCCAGGTAAGGGGGAAGGGGGGCTTATTTGGCCCCCTTTTTGTCCCCCTTCCCCACTTACCTGCCTCCGCCGCCCGCTGCGGAGGCAAGTAAGTGGGGAAGGGGGGTAAAATGGAGGGTGAATCTCGATCCGACCCTTCAGATCTCGCTCCGGATCCTGTTCCGGAGCAGGTCGGGGGACGGTCGGATTGACCTGAAGCAGTTTGGGCCCAATCCAAAAGTTTCGGATTGGGCCCCGAAGCGGTTCAGGGGGCTGGTGCACAGCCCTATTTAATTCTGTAGGACTTCTTCTCATGCTAAGTTATGATGATGTCCGTCAAGGCAAATGAATTTAACGCAAATGACAGCAATTGAGAGCAAGGGAGAAGTAATGACAATTTCAATTAATATAATGTTTTAGGAAGGAGTGTTGAAATATTGCTGGGAAGTGGAGTTGTTAAAATGTTGAAGAAAACAATGGATACTATCTGATGAAGAAAGTAAAATTATTATTATTATTATTATTATTATTATTATTATTATTATTATTATTATTTATTTTATTTATTTATTACATTTATATACCGCCCCACAGCCGAAGCTCTCTGGGCGGTTCACAAAAGCTAAAAACAGTAAACATTAAAAGCATACAAAATTTAAAAACCATCAGAGACATAAAAACAACAGTATAAAAACAGCAGCATATATTATTATTATTATTATTATTATTATTATTATTATTATTATTATTATTATTTGAATTTCCATACCGCCCAATAGCCAAAGCTCTCTGGGTGGTTCATATTGATGATGATGATGATGATGATAATGATGATATAGCACCACTTGCATCACTAGAAATGAATTCAAGGTGACTAAATACTAGACAGCCAGTTAGTAGCTTGGGCTAAAACGATTAAGTAACATAAGAAAGTGACAGGTGACTCCTATGGGCCCCGGGGGGGAAAGATGTCCTAGCCAGGAAATGGGTTAAGGCCTCTGATAATATTGGTGACAAATATACACCGAAAACCTTTTGCTCGCAGCAGTCACATTCTGGGGTAAGGAATGCAAATCCTGTTATGCATTGCCTTTTCATCTCGGGTGGGGTGGGGTGGGAGTTGAAGCAGCTCCAGCAGAGAGCCAAGAAGAACTGTGCACTCTGCTCCCCCATCAATGGGAAAAATATGCCTGTGTTTTTTCTTGAGTCGCTATGGAAGGGACTGTAAGTTAGCAATTTTCGATTCCAGGTATTAAAACAAAGTGTTCATAAGAAACGCACCACACCTCTGGAGCCAGGGCAGTGTGTGTGTGTGTGTTTGTGTGTGAGGGGGTAGGTATCACTCGAGTACGTGTTTGTGTGCTGAGTTACTTATCTGACCTCTTTTGATGCAGCAAAGCAGACGGGAGAGGATTGAGATGTGAAACAAATCGATTATCCTAAACTTCAAAGGTCATAGAAGCACACTTGGTATTCTTGTAGCAATTCATTCATTTTATTTATTTATTTGCTGCCTCTTGCTTTTTGAATAATATGAGAATTCCCTTGTTGGAGTGGACAACGGCTCAGGCAGGTCCCCCTGGGAAGATCACACAGCCAGGACACGGGGATCCAGGAGAATTTCATTCTGCCTGCGTTTTTAAGAGAACCGACCCTAATTCACGCTCGGAGGACTAACACACAGAAGCAAACACAGCTATTCTTTAGATTGCTCACTTCTCCAACTATTGCAAGGCTTCAAAAAAGAGAAAACCATACAAAAGTGTGTATTTTAGGCAAAACGCTTACAATAATGTGTATTTGCGTGGGCGGGTGTGTGTGTGCATACAATTTAAATGTGATTTTTGTGTGCATTGAATCTCTCTGTTCTTTGCAGACCTCTCTGGCTGCCCACGCTTACTCCTCTGAAAAAGCTCCATGGGAGGAGTTGCATACAATTTATGTGTTTTTTTTTGTGTGTTTAACTCTGCAGCCTCTTTGGCTGATCTAAAAAAAAAAAAAGGCCTCACGAGAGGAGTTTCCTCATGAAAGCCTCCCATGGGCTTTATCTAAGTGCAGGAAGCCAGGGAGGCTGCAGACCACCAGAGAGATGATTGTACAATGAAAGGCACACACACACACACACAACACACACACACACACACACACATACCCCTTTACTAAGGAAAGCACAAGACCCCGTATCTGAATCACAAGGATTTCACTGAGATTTTCTTGTCCTTTGAAAAAAATGTTCGAAAGCAATTTCTGTTCTATCAACATGAAGGAGAATGGTTGGGTGGAAAGTACAGACTTTACTGTTGGGCGTGATACTAGATTTTCTTTGCTTAAAAGTGAGAGCACACTTGAATCAGGAATAACACAGCTGTGACCCCCCCCACCAGAACTCCCAGAATCTCACCTCCTGTTTACAGCAGTGGGTTTTTTTGGGGGTGGGTCTTGCCACGACACAGGCTCTGAACACCAGACCTCACGTCTGCCACCACTTATTATGGGGCGACACAGGCTCTGAACACCAGACCCGGCCGAGGCTACTCCCTGCTCAAGCCAAGCACCACCGCTTGATACGCCTGAGGCAAGGGAGAAAAACCACCTTCCTCCAAACTATGTGGAGAAAGGGGTTTAAAATGGAGAATGGATTTTAATATATATAATAATGCGCTGTGAGTTATATCTGCTTAGGTGAATGATTGTCAGAGTGGGTGCTGAATGTGTAAACTTAAGATGATAAACGCCAAACAGACACGTGGGATTTTTGTGGTAGTTTTAAAACAAACAATCAAAATTTATTTTTAAAAGTTCATAAGCTTTGTTTCAAATAACAACATTTAAAAACCTTTTTGAAACCTTCCATACAATCCGGTCACTCGTTCACATTCACGCTTTCCTTTCTCTCACACAATCACTCTTGAACTTTCTTTATTATCAGTATTGATTAATATACTTCCAGTATGTGCACACTACACTCTAAAGACACCACTCTTTACACTGACTCTCAAATTTCCCAGAACTTAAGTACCCTAAACACAGAGAGCACTACAGACTCTAAGAGTACCTAACAAGTCTCCCTGGAAAGCCTTTCTGAAAAGAACCCCTGAAAAGATCTCCTGAAAAGAACTCCCAATCCCCTCCGTCATTCCCTTATATATCACTCCTCCCCCTCCCCAGACATTCTAACTCCGCCCACTCAGGCCAACATTCTAAAAACCACAGACTTACAAACTGCAGACATATATTTGGAATTGACTTGTGGGGTGTAACGCCACAGCTCTCTCTCTCTCTCTCTCTCTCTCTCTCTCTCTAATTGCTGTTCAGGAATGGGAGAATTTTGGGTGGGTGTGGTTTCCCTCCCTGTGTGCTGAGGTCCCAATCCAGATTGGAGTAATGAAAAAACCCATAGAGAGTTATACACTACACATTAAAAACAACTTGGTTTTGACCCTTGGCTGTAGATGTTTTCTGGTGCTTCCTGACGTGAAGTGGGCTTCTCTCTGAATCCAAAAGAACCGAAACCGGGCAAGAATTATTATTATTATTATTATTATTATTATTATTATTATTGCACCATCAGTGTCCATGGTGCTGTACATAGTAAAAGAATAAAGCAGCAACGCCCTGCCACATAGGCTTACATGCTAATAAATCATAATAAAACAATAAAAAGGGAAGAGAATGCACAGATAGCCGCAGAGGACAATAAAACTAACAGTGCGAAAGTAAGAATGAAGTCAAGTTCTAAAAGCTGTAGAGAAAAGAAAAGTTTTCAATTGAGCTTTAAAAACAGTAATTGATTGAAGAATGAAGCTTTGCTACCAGGTCATGCTCAGAGATGTGCAAGTGTCTTCTCTCCTGCAAATAATGTCTTTTGGTTTTGTTTCTCTAAAATGCTGATGAGCACAGGGTGGGGAGGGGGGAAGGAGGCAGTGTGGTGGAGAGACTGACAGGTCTACTTTCTAATTCTATTGGGTGTTTTACCAGGGTGTCCAATCTCTGTGCTTTGGGGGGAAGGCTAGAATGGGACCATGAGATGCCCAGGATGATCAGGGGTCTGGAAACAAAGCCCTATGAAGAGAGACTGAAAGACTTGGGCATGGAGGGGAGACAGGATAGCACTCTTCAAATACTTAAAAGGTTGTCACACAGAGGAGGGCCAGGATCTCTTCTTGATCCTCCCAGAGTGCAGGACACGGAATAACGGGCTCAAGTTAAAGGAAGCCAGATTCCAGCTGGACATCAGGAAAAACTTCCTGACTGTTAGAGCAGTACGGCAATGGAATCAGTTACCTAGGGAAGTTGTGGGCTCTCCCACCCTAGAGGCCTTCAAGAGGCAGCTGGACAAACATCTGTCAGGGATGCTTTAGGGTGGATTCCTGCATTGAGCAGGGGGTTGGACTCGATGGCCTTGTAGGCCCCTTCCAACTCTGCTATTCTATGATTCTATGATTCCAATGCAACTAGGCTTCACTATGAAAAACAGCCTTAAACTGGTTTTGAAACATCGTAACTCCCTAGCCCCTGCACCTATTCTTCTGAAACTCTAAAGGTTTTTTTTGCACAAAGACATCCCTATGACGTTTGCCACTTTCATACATATTGCCCCCAAAGAACAGGGAGAAAGAAGGGGAAATCTTACGCTACCCCAAATTTGAGGACTCCCCTTCCACATGAACTGCTGAACCTATCCTTCTGAAATGTTGCAGTTTTCTTAGTTAGGGAGACGTCTAAGCTCTCTGTCATTTTCAGAATAATGATCCATGAGGAACATAGGGGGATAAGCACATCCTGATTGGGGTACTCTCAAACCATTAAGGGTGTGAAACCCCTATACTTATTTGTCTGAAACATGGCAGACTCGATCCCTTCCTAAATGGAAGCTATCTGTGCCAATTTCATCCAGTTCTGCTAAGAAATAATAATAAAAAAACAAGTTATCAGAAGTTCTTTTTAAAACTATATCAAAGTACAAAGGTCTGCACAAAAAAACCTTGATCTATTTTCCCCCTGACATTTGGCAGTGAAGTCTCCTCCGAAGTAACTACTATTCCTGCAACTTTCATCTAATCCAGACAAAGAGAAAAAAGTTATTCTGTTTCCCATGAAGGCTCAGGTTTCTGAATCTAAGTTTTGGTTCAGTATACAAGTCAAAGCAGACAGCCTCTGAATCAGGAGGATGAAAATTGGGGTTGTTTTTCATAGAATCATAGAATCATAGAATAGCAGAGTTGGAAGAGACCTACAAGGCCATCAAGTCCAATCCCCTCCTCATTGCAGGAATCCAGCCTAAAGCATCCCTGACAGATGGTTGTCCAGCTGCCTCTTGAATGCCTCCAGTGTGGGTGAGCTCTAGGTAACTGATTCCATTGTCGTACTGCTCTAACAGTCAGGAAGTTTTTCCTGATGTCCAGCCGGAATCTGGCTTCCTTTAACTTGAGTCCATTATTCCGTGTCCTGCACTCTGGGAGGATCGAGAAGAGATCCTGGCCCTCCTCTGTGTGACAACCTTTTAAGGATTTGAAGAGTGCTATCCTGTCTCCCCTCAATCTTCTCTTCTCAAGGCTAAACATGCCCAGTTCTTTCAGTCTCTCTTCACAGGGCTTTGTTTCCAGACCCCTGATCACCCTGGTTGCCCTCCTCTGAACCTGCTCCAGCTTGTCTGCGTCCTTCTTGAATTGTGGAGCCCAGAACTGGACGCAATACTCTGAAGTGCTGAACAAGTCAAATCTGGAAGTTGGCGCACCAGTCTAATAAACACACACAGCAGTTTTTCCTTTGTTGGCAGTAGAAATTGATATTCTTTTTGTATATACCGTAGACAAAATATATTTCAATACGTTGTATATTTCATGATATATAATAAAATTAATTAAAAATAGCCTCCCTTCCGTGCGTGGTTTGCAAAGATCTTTTAAAACACTCTCTTTTCTCCAGCCCTAGCTAGGACAAAGCCACAAGTCTTAAAAAGTTGATGGCCATACACATCTTCCAAAGAGGGTTTCACTTCCTTTGTTGATGCATGATCCCGTGTTTTCTTTTGATCTTTCCGAGTTCTGATCGAAGAGGTGATTCAAGGGAGAGTTGGAAGGAGTAACATACCTGCAAAGCTCAGCATTTCTCTATCTATCTATCTATCTATCTATCTATCTATCTATCTATCTATCTATCTATCCATCCACAAGTGCCCCCTTTCTCCTATAGAAGTGAATGGCTCTCTTCCCACCCCACAAACAGGAGGCCTGGAAAACAGCTGACCCCTTTAGCAGAACGCTTAAATATTCTAGCGCTGTGCCAAGGCAGCATGTGCAGTGTAAATATTTTAATCCCTAATTAATCACTTTGGTTAGATTGGAAAAACAGAAGTCTAATGAAAATAATTTGAAATTTCCTTCTTGAATAATTGCATTGTTCAGGGGCTTCTGGGAAGAGTCAAAGCGCCTGACCTTCCGTTCTCGGACGCCTGTATCACCGGGAGATTTAATACGTGTCCTTCAAGCCCGTCACTCGCTTGCCATCGTGAGATTAAAGGAATACCTTTCATGCCGTCCGGCAGCGGCTAGGCAAAAGGACAGTGCAGACGGCCAAGAGGTTGCACAAATAAATTGGGGGGGAAATGCATTCATCTCTCCAGGGTGGTTTGTGCAAGTATGCTGCACAAAAATTAGTATTATTGTCGTCATTGTCGTCATCGTCATCATCATCATCATCATCATCATCTTTTTTCTTTATTATATTTCCAGATCAAGAGGAATTGGGTGGCTGCATTGGAATGTTCGCGTTTCTTTTCAAATTAGTGAGATGAAGAAGGACCACGCTGGCATTTTCAGGGTGGAGGGGGAGAGGGCAGCATTCTTCTGGGTAAGCCCCAGGGAGCTGGAGGCATGTTGAGGTGAATGCACAAAGACCCAGATCTGCAGGGGTTGCCAGCACTGGGGAACCCTTCGCCCGGCCTGCTCTCCCACAGCAGGGGGAAAAGGCATTGTGTCAAATCCCTTGTGTTAATACCAGCTTTCCTTGCTATGTGGGAGGTCCGGTGATCCGGCTGTCTTGCCCCTCCCCTCTGCTCAGCGCACCCAGCCCTTTCCAGGAGAGCGATGGCACGGTGAATTGACAGCAGTTGGGCAAATTCTCCTTGGGTCAATTAGTTACTTATGAGCCTTTTCCATAAGTGTTTTTTTTAAAAAAAAAAAGAAAAAAGAAGAAGGGGTGGGGGGAAGTGAATTTCTTTGCAAGGGTACTGCTGGTCACGCAGCTTGATGAGGTGAAAAAGTGGTTGCAAAAAGTGCCGGTTGGCCAGCGCCTGTGATGTCATGCAAATACCCCAGGCACCATTTTTCCATGTTTTAAAAATGTTACTGGGTGTGTGTGTGCAACGGACAGAATAACTGTATATGAAAATAAAAATGTTGATGTGCAAGTGTTTGGTTTGGTTTTAAAGGAAAAGGCAGACCGCTCACCTGGGGCATGTCTAGATGAGGCCTTATCAGGGTTAGATGAGGCCGGGATCATCCCTGTGTGTCCACATGATGCACAGGGGATCCCGGGGGCAGGGAGGGATGATAACTGGGACGGCTTTAATCCTGACTTTTCCTGCAGTCTCGGGATTGTCCCAAGACCTTGGGACGTGTGGGCAGCCATTCCGGTTTTGTCCCGGCTTCTCACGAGTAAACGTGAGGAGCCAGGAACCAGAGGGGGGAGAGGATTCTTAAAAAAAAAAAAAAAACCCTACCTATATCGCTGGAGCGCTCATGCGCTCATTTTCAAGAAACAAAAAACCAAAATGGCAGGTGCGACGTCCTCTTCCTCCTGGGACATTGTGCGCCATGTGTGGACTGAGGGGAAGGATCTTGCAATCACCATATCTTGAGATCCTTCCCCTCCCCTCCCTAGGTCTAGACATGCCCCTGGTGCGTCTGCGAAGGGTGGCCGCTTGTGCTTCACCCAAAAAGGGGGTCACATGCTCCCATTTGCATAGAGTTTGCAAATGCCAATTTATATGTATAGTTGCAAATGTAGAAATAACCAGTGCAGGTTGGTGGCTCTAATTTCAGCCAGAACTCTAAAGGAGCTGTCCAAGGTCCTGGATCCCAGTCCCCAAATAGGTTCAGCACCAGGGACAGCTCCTCTAGAGATCTGCCTGGTTCTCACCGAAATCCAGAATGGATACTCCGCCCCAGCAAAATCGAAGCCACCAGCCTTCCCTGGAAAGAATGGTTATCATTTAAATAGAAATAGGATACATCTTGCCATAGAGGCCTGTGGCCATGTGACTTGTGTGCTGATGTTCAGTCTGCTGTCCAGGTGTTAACTGTGGATGGACAACCTCAGGACCCTTTAGCTCTTCCTTCTGATCGTTCTTTACCTTTAATTTGGACTCGGAGCAAACAGCCTTCAAACAGAGGACTGCCCTCCATAAAAGAGCACCTGTGGCCACCCTAGCTGAGAAATGACACAACGGAACTGCACCACAGATTATATATGTCTGAGTGAGTGGGCTCAAACCATTCGTGGAAACGTTTTGCAACATGTCTTAAAAGAGCCCACAACCTCCCTAGGTAACTGGTTCCATTGTCGTACTGCT
Organism: Elgaria multicarinata webbii; assembly: GCF_023053635.1. Taxonomy (NCBI): domain Eukaryota; kingdom Metazoa; phylum Chordata; class Lepidosauria; order Squamata; family Anguidae; genus Elgaria; species Elgaria multicarinata. The sequence continues at coordinate 176,578,772 of NC_086172.1, read as the reverse complement.
CTAACAGTCAGGAAGTTTTTCCTGATGTCCAGCTGGAATCTGGCTTCCTTTAACTTGAGCCTGTAATTCCGTGTCCTGCACTCTGGGAGGATCGAGAAGAGTTCCTGGCCCTCCTCTGTGTGACAACCTTTCAAGGACTTGAAGAGTGCTCTCATGTCTCCCCTCCATCTTCTCTTCTCCAGGCTAAACATGCCCAGTTCTTTCAGTCTCTCTTCACAGGGGCAGATGCTGATGTTTCTACCCCTTGGGTATTAACTAGGCTGACTCTCCCCTGCCCCCGCCTTTCGCCTGTGGATGCGCTTGTGAGGATGCCGGCAGATCTTGATACGAACTTGGGAACGCATCGAGTCGCCTAAAGGGGAACCGATTTTTCATTATGTTGTCAAAAATAGCAAGTTCATATCCTGCAGAGCGGGTCACAGTTTTAGACGGAAGGCTTCCTATACTTTATTATCTGCATGTTAAGTGGTTTTGCTATATTAATTATCGTTATCATCCCCCCAAATACTCCACGTTTAATGAAAATGCCAGCGCAGCTCCTTGAGCTCAAGGAGGAGAGCGTAATCGACCGTAAGATGTGTAATTTTCAGGAAAATGTTGCATGCAGGCGGATCTTGTGAACTGACAGGCGCACTTTGTTTGAACCGTTTTATAGCCTTTTCATTGTGCTTTTTTTGTATTGATAATTTGCTCCTTTAGTACTCGATAGGTTTCTTTTGCATACAGTGAACAGTATCAGAGGCCTCCTGTAGCTCAATTAATACCCGAACATCCCCATGGGTGATAATAAGCGACCACTGCACAGGCCACAGATGGGAAAGCCAGTATACAGTCGTCACGTCAGGACGGAGCGCCGTTCCCAGCATTCATGGGCTTCTTTGACAAGCCAGTTTATTTATGTACCGCGTTTCCCACAACGTATTATGCTCCAAGCAGTTCACAAAACAAACCTACAATAGCCATAATTTATAATGCATAATTACGACACATTACAATACAGCATAAACTCAATTACAGTGCCTTGAAAAGACATCAAACGCTTAAATAAGTGCAAGACGTACCAGTAGGTCAGTTAAGCATGCCCAGGACTAATCATAACATTTGCTTGTATTAAACAATTTACTAAGCGGCTCGGGTGAAAGACCGAACAGTAAGACATCTCATCAGCATGAAACTCGTAGCAAGAACGAGGAAGGAAAGGACCCACAAGGCGTTTCAGCAGCCGACTGTCAAGCTGCTGAAAGAGACCCTTCTCTCACTATGTTCCTGCGTCCTGGACCATAAAAAAGCATGGCCGGGGGAATCAACACACTTTCTGGAAGCCAATGGACTCCCTGTTGGCCTGGCGCCTGGGTTTCCTGAATGAGCTGACCCACTTAGAATCATAGAATCATAGAATAGCAGAATTGGAAGGGGCCTACAAGACCATCGAGTCCAACCCCCTGCTCAATGCAGGACTCCACCCTAAAGCATCCCTGACAGAGGGTTGTCCAGCTGCCTCTTGAAGGCCTCTAGTGTGGGAGAGCCCACAACCTCCCTAGGTAACTGGTTCCATTGTCATACTGCTCTAAAAGTCAGGAAGTTTTTCCTGATGACCAGCTGGAATCTGGCTTCCTTTAACTTGAGCCCGTTATTCCGTGTCCTGCACTTTCGGAGGATCGAGAAGAGATCCTGGCCCTCCTCTGTGTGACAACCTTTGAAGTATTTGAAGAGTGCTATCATGTCTCCCCTCAATCTTCTTGGTGGTGGTGGTGGGGAACCTCGCTTTGGATTCAGTTCAAAAGTGAGGCGGCCCAGCCCTGAAGCAACCCAAGTTGAATTGGGGCCATATCGGAACCCCCCCAAAATGGCCTCCAAGGGAAGTCGCTAGGGCTGTTCACAGCCCTAATGAAACACAGATGGAATGGATTTTATGAAATCCATACATCCCTACCTGCCATTGCATTCATGTTCTACCTCAGCCATCAGAGAACCCTACGTGGGTTGCATGGGCTCCTGGCTAAATACTGGACCCCCCTCCCTGTAAACTCCCGCATCCCACCCCAGTACACACACAGCTACTGGAGCAGAAGAGACCATGAACCAGAAGGAACTGCCAGCCTGTCAGTAGTGTGCCTAGCTAGCTGCCCAGCGCCGCCCTTTGCTTGAGACTTCTTGGCAGGAAGGGAAGCTCATGCAAGCTCCTGCCTGGATCAGGCCCTGGCTGACAGCCAAGAAAAACCAGAGCCTCCAACTCCTATATGGGCAACTCTTGATCTCCCTTGGAGATCTTTGCCACGCGACTCAGTTCATACCCTCTATCCCAGGGATGGCGGATGTGTGGCCCTCCAGAGATGGTTGGACTCCAAGTCCCATCATCCCTCATCATTGTGCTGGCTAAGGCTGATGGGAGTTGTGGTTCAACGGCATCTCGACAGGCACACATTCCTGACTGCTGCTCTATCCTTCCTAAGCAGAGGAATAATAACAATAACAATAACAATAACAATAATAATAATAATAAATAATTTCTTACCCGCCTCTCCATCCTGATTGAAGCAGAGAACAACAATAAGTATAAAATACATAAAATATTGTTTAAAAACATAGTATACATCAGTGGTTCCCAAACTTTTTCAGGTCACCGCCCCCTTGGTTCCACAAACTCATGCCCAGTGCCCCCTACCCTACACTATAAAAATCATTATTCAGAATAGCGGTTTTCAACGACCCACTAAGGAAGGTAATAACAATAAAATTCAAAACAGTAACAATTAATTAAATATTTATTCCGAATCCAATTACATTTTTTTAGTTTATCCAATTAAACATAATTGATGTACTTGATCCAGTGATATCATCTTTTCAAAGTCTGAAATATTAGATATCACATTTAGTAACTAGGGTAGAGGACCTCACTATTCTGTAAATGCTTAATGTGATGGCTGGGCTTGATGAAGTGGCACCAGTTTCCCAATGTCTGGTCTAAAGTCACTTAACATGAGTCTTAAATCCCCATGTTTAGTAATCTGGAGTCGATTTCTTTGCTTGGAGAGAAGTAGGCAGACCACACTAAAACCACATTCCACCAAATATGATGTCGGAAATGCAACCAGGAGCTTCTGAACCACTCTCCATAGTGCAGGAGAGCGATCAGAAATTTCCTTCTGTAACCAAAACTCCTGGTATGGAAAAGGTTCCCTTGAGCGTCCCCCCCCCTGCTGCCACCTTGCCTCTTAATGCCCCCCTATACAATCCCACTGCCCCCAAGGGGGCAGTACCGCCCACTTTGGGAACCACTGGTATACATTGTTAAAACTTCCTAAAAAACATACTAAAAACGTACTAAAAGCACCCTAAAATGTACACCTCTTGCAGGTGAATATGGGTGGGCGGGTGCTGTTGCATTTATGCCAACGTGCTTAGATAGCTCCTTTAAAGTCCTTGGATAGCCCCTTCGACATCTCCTTCAGAATTTGGACTGAAACCCAGAGCAGATTCAGCACGCCACTGACATCAGAGATCCCAGCCCAGTTTTCAGATTCCCCCCCTCCCCTAGGAATCCAGGACGATGCACACCTTGATGATGGGCTTTCTAAGTTGTGCGGAAGCACCCCGACAATTTAAATTCCCACCTGAGTCTCTGAGTGAGGTCCAAGGATTTTTATAGATACCTATATATCATTCGATCAGGCCGGACGAGCTGCCTTGAGCAAAATGGGCACCGTAGGCTCTCAAGAAATTCTTCGGATCCCATGTGAGTTGCTTTGCACTCAAATTAAGAAGGATTAGACCAGCTCAGCTGTTGGAGCTCAGGAGCTCCCGGATCATGTGGCAAAAGGAGTGAATAGTTTTTAGTCAGTTGCGCCGGCCTAAATCAGGGCTTTGACCTCCACGTTAATTTGTGAATTGGGCAATTGTTTCATTGCATTTTACTTGCGTGTGGTCTTAATACAGACTTCAAGTGAAATATGTTTGACAGCCCAAAAGAGGACATAAGACAACAGAAAAGCCTTTCTTATGAATGGGGTACGCTGCAGTTAAAACAGTTCTTTAGAGCACTCATACACAAACCACACCAAGATTGCGCAACAGGAAAGGATAAAAAATATATATATAGCCAAACAAAGCAGCTTACGATGCTACCTTTTTCATTCTGGAAGGCTTGTGCTCTTAGTGAAGGATAAGATGGATGAGGGCTCCACACTTCGGCCACAGCTAGACCTAAGGTTTATCCTGGGATCATCCAGGGTTCGCCCCTGCCTGAGCACTGGATCCCCTGTGTGTCACCTAGGTGAACAGGTTTGACCCCAGGGATAAACCTTAGGTCTAGCTATGGCCTTCAAGAAGGACGCAGACAAGCTGGAGCATGTTCAGAGGAGGGCAACCAGGATGATCAGGGGTCTGGAAACAAAGCCCTATGAAGAGAGACTGAAAGAACTGGGCGTGTGTAGCCTGGAGAAGAGAAGATGGAGGGGAGACATGATAGCACTCTTCAAATCCTTAAAAGGTTGTCACACAGAGGAGGGCCAGGATCTCTTCTTGATCCTCCCAGAGTGCAGGACACGGAATAACGGGCTCAAGGTACAGGAAGCCAGATTCCAGCTGGACATCAGGAAAAATGTCCTGACTATTAGAGCAGTACGACAATGGAACCAATGACCTAGGGAGGTTGTGGGCTCTCCCACCTTAGAGGCATTCAAGAGGCAGCTGGACAACCATCTGTCAGGTGAGCTTTGAGGTGGATTCCTGCACTGAGCAGTGGGGTTGGACTCGATGACCTTATAGCCCCCTTCCAACTCTACTATTCTATGATTCCATGTTACAGGGAAGTTTTAAAGCCATCCACAATGGTAGCCTGGCCATCGCTACATCAGGCCTGTTCAGTAAATGGTTGGTGAGCGTGTTTAAATCATGGTTATGTAGCCACCATCATGGTTCACATGACACTCTAAGCCATAATATTTCGCTCAAAATGCTTAACCACCATGGCTTTGAGTGTCATCTGAACAGGGTCATCATGTGGAAGTGAATTCCACAATGGCCCTAAGGGTCTGAGCAGGTACATGCAGGAGGAGACGTGCTAATTTAGAAATCATTGCCATTATTTAAACAGAATTACAATACCATAGCTGAGACGAGCCAGTGTGGTGTAGTGGCTAAAGTGTTGGACTGGGAGCTGGACAATCCAGGTTCTAGTCCCCACTTGACCATGGAAACCCACTGAGTGACTTTGGGCCAGTCACAGACTCTCAGCCCAACCTACTTCAAAGGGTGGTTGTTGTGAGGATAAAAAGGAGAGGAGGAGAATTATGTACGCCGCCTTGGGTTCCTTGAAGGAAAGAAGGTGGAATATAAATGCGATAAATAAATAAATAAATAAATAAATAACTGACTTTTACCGCATCACCAGGGTGTCCATTCCATCTGCCATCCAGATGCTGCTTACTTTGGATGGGCACCTTCCAGCCTTCTTTAGTCTTTAAACTGGATGGCTCTTCAAATACATGTTGCCTTCAAAGAGAAAGCTCTCCTCTGTAAGGTTGGACATGTGGGCCATCCTATCTGCCTGGAACCTTGAAGAGGACCATCGAGTGGATAATACTGGTGTAGAAAGCTCAGCTAAAAACTTTTCTTTTTCCTAAAGCTTTTAAAACCTGATTTTGTTCTGATTTTATACTGTTAGTTTTACCCTACCCAGTGCCTGTTTACCCTACCCTGTGCCTGTTTGCATTCTCTTCCCCTCCTTGTTGTTTTATTATGATTTTATTAGAATGTAAGCCTATGCGGCAGGGTCTTGCTATTTACTGTTTTACTCTGTACAGCACCATGTACATTGATGGTGCTATATAAATTAATAATAATAATAATAATAATAATAATAATAATAATAATAATAATAAGAGACCAATGTTTTGACTCGGCCTGGGGCAGTGTCATATTTTAAATATGCAAGGTTTCATGATTAGGTGGGAAGAACGTCAACCAAGCCACTCTTGGGTGGACCTGAGAAGAAGGCCACAGCTAGACCTAAGGTTTATCCTGGGATCATCCAGGGTTCGCCCCTGCCTGAGCACTGGATCCCCTGTGTGCCACCTAGGTGAACAGGTTTGATCCCTGGATGATCCTGGGATAAACCTTAAGTCTAGCAAGGCCCGAAGTCAGCTTTTCCTCTAATAGCTCCTAACTGGCCCATCCCATCCCATGTTCTCCTTGGGTTCTCCCAGTTCCAGTTGGTTGTGTTTGTGATGACAACCTTGAATTCCATTAGGTTTTTCAAGGGCGCGATGCACAGATAGATATACCATGCTTGTTAGTTCTGCAGTCGCTTGAGACGCTCGGAGTTTGTTCAAGGAATTTGCTTCGCCTCCCCTGGTACTGTGCTAATTAATATTCCCTGTCACTAATTAAGAGAGGTAAATGGGGCCTCATTATGGGATAGTGCAGGCCAGTTAAAGACAAAATTCCAAACACTGCAAGTACGCAGGCCCTGCTTCCCCCCCCGAGAGGCTGGGGTTTCATTTGCTGCGGGCCTAGGCGTGAAACATGGAGGGAAATACAGCATCAGTGAGGGAGCTGAAGGTATGAGGGCCAGACGAGAGGCAGCGACAGCAAACCCACCCTTGATTCCCCAGGTCTGTTTGCAGCCTGCAGAATTGGGGACCCTTTCGGTGATTTCAGGGAGCAGCACATTTGGGTGAAAAGTTCGGTGGGTACAACAGTGCCTGCCCATCTTTTGGATTGTTGCAGCCTCTTCAGTAGCGGTTGTGAAGGTCCTTTTGGTGTTCGCCAGGTAATGCACCAGATGTAACTTTGCTCTGGAGTGTTCTGAGGTAAAATGTTGGCCGCTACCAAAAATGGATGCCAGCAGTGAGGGCCAACATCCTTCCTCCCCACTGTCCTAGAATGGTGCTACATCAAGGGCATTCTCTCTCTCTCTCTCTCTCTCTCTCTCTCTCTCTCTCTCTCTCGTCTCGATTGGATTACTGTAACGCGCTCTACGTGGGGCTGCCTTTGAAGAGTGTTTGGAAACTCCAGCTGGTTCAAAGAGCTGCAGCAAGATTGTTGACCGGGGATGGTTACAGGGAGCACACAACTCCCCTGTTAAAACAGCTCCACTGGCTTCCAGTCTGTTTCCGGGCACAATTCAAAGTGCTGGTTATGACCTATAAAGCCTTATATGGCTCAGGTCCAGGTTATGTGAAAGACCGTATCCTCCCTTATGAGCCTGCCCGTGTTTTGAGATCTTCTGGAGAAGCCCTTCTTTCAGTTCCACCTTCTTCACAGGCGTGCTTGGTGGGAACATGGGAGAGGGCCTTCTCGGTGGCTGCTCCGGTGCTCTGGAACTCTCTTCCCCGGGAAGCTAGGCTGGCTCCTTCCTTGATGGGCTTTCGGAAGCAGGCAAAAACTTTTTTGTTCAAGCAGGCCTTTGGAGAATAATCCAGCCCTCCATCTATGTTAATGTCTTATGATTTTGTTGTGTATTTTTTAATTGTTTATGGTTTTGTTTCCCTCCCCCCCCCCCATGTATATTTTAAACTTTGTAAGGCCGCCTTGAGGCCCAGCATTGGGCAAAAGGTGGGATACTACTACTACTACTACTACTACTAATAATAATAATAATAATAATGACAACAACAACAACAATAACAACAAGATTGTTGCCTGCCTCACCCCATTGCAGCAAGCTTTCCCTGAACTTTTTGCACAATGTTGATATCATCTTCCAATTTTACATCCCCCTTGCCATCTGCCTACTCTGCATTTTGAGCCTCATTTATGAAAACTACAACGGTCAGATCGTCCCTAATTACAAAAAGTGCTGCAACTCCCTTTCTTTTGTTATCTACCTACAGGTTCTATCTATTTATTTATTATACTTATGTGCAGAAAGGCACAGGTTTCTGCAATACCTTGAAGAAGTATTCCTTAAATTCCCCACTATAGTAGGTGTGAAGAAGATCCTGAGATAGACATCCAGAATGATTGAAGACTGAAAGAACTGGGCATGTTTAGCCTGGAGAAGAGAAGATTGAGGGGAGACATGAGAGCACTCTTCAAATGCTTAAAAGGTTGTCACACAGAGGAGGGTCAGGATCTCTTCTCGATCCTCCCAGAGCGCAGGACACAGAATAACGGGCTCAAGTTAAAGGAAGCCAGATTCCAGCTGGACATCAGAAGAAACTTCGTGACTGTTAGAGCAGTACAACAATGGAATCCGTTACCTAGGGAGGTTGTGGGCTCTCCCACACTAGAGGCCTTCAAGAGGCAACTGGACAGCCATCTGTCAGGGATGCTTTAGGGTGGATTCCTGCATTGAGCAGGGGGTTGGACTCGATGGCCTTGTAGGCCCCTTCCAACTCTGCTATTCTATGATTCTATGACTTCACTCGGACTCACAAGCACAATGAAACTGTTATAACTTTAAAACATTTATTAAAACTATTTAGGAAAGTAAAGGTCAAACAGACACACAAACCTCCCTTCAGCAAAGCAAATTAAAAGTACATACGAGTCTGGCAGATTTGGAGAACAAGACAAACATAGACAAACACAAACAAAGACAGACAAACACAAACTCTGTGAAGGAGCTCTTCTCCACAGAGGGACTTCCATCTTTTCCAGGTAGGACCAAGCCATGCCTGAGGGAAAGGAAGACCTCTTATCCCTCTGTGCTCAGCCTTAAATGCCCAGTTTGACATCATCAATTCCTCCTGTTGATGTCTTCTAAACTCCTAAACCCATTGGACCACCTCATAATTTAGACCACCCTCTCCTGAAAACCTCCTCCCCTTCCTGACATGTTTGTTTATGACAGGGTGACCATATGAAAAGGAGGACAGGGCTCCTGTATCTTTAACAGTTGTATTGAAAAAGGAATTTCAGCAGGCGTCATTTGTATATATGGAGAACCTGATGAAATTTCCTCTTCATCACAACAGTTAAAGCTGCAGGAGCCCTGCCCTCTTTTAAATCTGGTCACTCTAGTATAGCTCCTGCACCGTTAAATGTTGTGATGAAGAAGGAATTTCACCAGGTTCTCCATAGAATCATAGAATCATAGAATAGCAGAGTTGGAAGGGGCCTACAAGGCCATCGAGTCCAACCCCCTGCTCAATGCAGGAAACCACCCTAAAGCATCCCTGACAGATGCTTGTCCAGCTGCCTCTTGAAAGCCTCTAGTGTGGGAGAGCCCACAACCCCCCTAGGTAACTGGTTCCATTGTCATACTGCTCTAACAGTCAGGAAGTTTTTCCTGATGTCCAGCCGGAATCTGGCTTCCTTTAACTTGAGCCCGTTATTCTGTGTCCTGCACTCTGGGAGGATCGAGAAGAGATCCTGGCCCTCCTCTGTGGGACAACCTTTTAAGTATTTGAAGAGTGCTATCATGTATGCCCCTACTGCGATGTTGGGACCAGGTGATGCAGGGAGTCTATCAGAAACAAATTCTGATTCAGAAGATGCCGAACCAGTTGGGGAGGAATTTTACACCGAAGATCCTCCAGCTACAAATGCACCCCTCTCGGTGTCTGTCTCCTCAAGGCCAGATCCTATGCTCTCAGGAGACAGGGAGTCAACTTCCGGGGGTGAACATTCCAAAACATTACTGGATGCTAGGAATCACTGGAAATTAAAACGTTCAGCGAGATTAGCACCAAAGAGACAGTCAGAGAGGTTGTGTGAGAAGGCGTCTGCGCTCCCTCCTCCACCCTGAAGCTTGAGACATTTGAAAAGCCTTTTTCTTTCCTTTGAACAGTCAATTGTTTTGCTTAGTTGCGTAGAGTTGCCTAGGGGGAATTTTCCCATAAAGGTGCCTAGTTTGTGTTACAGAAGTGTTAATTGTTTGCAATAAAGCTTTGTGGATTGGCCCAGGAACTTTCCTTGGTTTTGACTCTTTGGGGACACTTGAGCAGCTACAGCCCATATACTATTATTATTATTATTATTATTATTATTATTATTATTATTATTATTATTATTATTTTATTTATATAGCACCATCAATGTACATGGTGCTGTACAGAGTAAAACAGTAAATAGCAAGACCCTGCCGCATAGGCTTACAATCTAATAAAATCATAGTAAAACAATAAGGAGGGGAAGAGAATGCAAACAGGTACAGGGTAGGGTAAGCAGGCCAGGGTAGGGTAAAACTAACAGTAGAAAGTAACAGTAGAAGTCTGCACAACATCAAGTTTTAAAAGCTTTAGGAAAAAGAAAAGTTTTTAGTTGAACTTTAAAAGCTGCTGTTGAACTTGTAGTTCTCAAATGTTCTGGAAGAGCGTTCCAGGCGTAAGGGGCAGCAGACGAAAATGGACGAAGCCGAGCAAGGGAAGTAGAGGCCCTTGGGCAGGCGAGAAACATGGCATCAGAGGAGCGAAGAGCACGAGCGGGGCAATAGTGTGAGATGAGAGAGGAGAGATTCAATACAACTGTTAAAGATACAGGAGCCCTGTCCTCCTTTTTATAGGGTCACCCTAGTTTATGACAATGAAAGGTCAAGTTCCCTGTTCTTGTGGTTGTCTGCCTCTTATTTTTCTAACCACAACCTCACCTGTCCTTCACCCTGGAGCCTTCCCCTAATTTAGGGTGACCATATGAAAAGGAGGACAGGACTCCTCTATCTTTAACAGTTGTATTGAAAAGGAAATTTCAGCAGGTGTCCTTTGTATATATGGAGAACCTGGTGAAGTTTCCTCTTCATCACAACCGTTAAAGCTACAGGAGCTATACTAGAGTGACCGGATTTAAAAGAGGGCAGGGCACCTGCAGCTTTAACGGTTGTAATGAAGAGGAAATTTCACCAGGTTCTCCATATATACAAATGACACCTGCTGAAATTCCCTTTTCAATACAACTGTTAAAGTTACAGGAGTCCTGTCCTCCTTTTCTTATGGTCACCCTACCTAGTTACAGTTAGTACAGGTCACAAGGTCTTGCGACTAATGTCTTTTGAGCAATACCAAGTTGCAAGTTCTCATGTGTAACGTCATTAAACAATATCAAATCATATTTCCAAATCATTTTCTATTAGTCCTTACCCAAACTAAAGCATCCAAACCCTGATACCGTGTCCTATGTCTGTATGCCTACTTGCCCCTTTAATATTAAAGCATTACCCTATCACTTATACACCCATTTAAAACCATTCCATGCCCCCCCAACTTCTTTCTCTATGCTGTGCCAACAAACTTTGATAACCCCAATCTTACACATAATTAGCCAAATTTCAATGAAGAAATACTCTTACATAAAGGGGCTGGAGCATCTTTCAATAGCTGGGATGGTTTAGCTTGGAAAAAAGGAGGCTAAGGGGAGACAAGACAGAGGTGTACAAAATTATGCATGGTATGGAGAATGTGGAGAGGGAGACATAATACTAGAACCTAGAATTTAGAGAAGGGTGAATTTTAAAGGATAACTGAAGGCTGTTTCTATAACTGCCTTTCCCCCCGGGATCATCCCGGGATCATTCCTGAGCAGGCAGGGATGATTCCTCCATTTTCTTGGGATAACCCTTAGGTGTAGAAAGGGCCCAAGTTTCAGTTCACATATTGGCTTAGAACTGTGGGATTAGAAAAGTTTGCACTAAAACAGAGCCGTAGATACACTAGAAGCCAATGGGGTCATCCCATGAAGCCCAATTGTGGGAGATTCATGACAGATAAAAGGAAGACCTTCTTCACACAGTGCATAGTTAAACTATGGAATGTGCTACCCCCAAGATGTAGTGATGGCCACCATTTTGGATGTCTTTTAAAGGGGTTTGCGAAATTCGTGGAAGGAGAAGGCTATCAATGGCTACTATTCCTGATGGCTATGTGCTACCTCCAGTATAAGAGCCAATATTTATTTATTTATTTGTTTATTACACTTATATACTGCCCCCATAGCCAGAGCTCACTGGGCGGTTTACAGAAATTCTAAAATTAAGATAAAAATGAGTATACAAAATTTAAAATTCTAAAACACAGAACATACACACATAAAGCAATAAAAACTGTTAAAAAAATAAACATGGGAGTGATGAAGATGTGCTGCCATAGGCCTGGGCAAAGAGGAAAGTCTTAACCTGGCGCCGGAAAGATAGCAGCGTTGGTGCCAGGCGAGCCTCGTCAGGGAGATCATTCCACAGTCTGGGGGCCACCACCGAAAAGGCCCTGTCCCTCGTTGCCACACTCCGAGCCTCTCTCGGAGTAGGCACCCGGAGGAGGACCTTAGATGTTGAACGTAGTAACCGGGTATAGTCACGTCGGGAGAGGCGTTCCATCAGGTATTGTGGTCCCAAGCTGTGTAAGGCTTTATAGATCAAAACCAGCACCTTGAATAAGCCTGTATACAACAGTTGCTGGGGTACTTGGGTAGGAGGGTGCTGTTACACCATGTCCTGCTTGTGGGTCCCTGCTCAACAGCTGTTTGAACAGAATGCGGGCCTAGATGGACCCTCGGTCTGATCCAGCAGGGCTCTTCTGATGTTTTTATGAGTCAAGACTTCGAGAAATCTCACATTACTTTGTCAGACACTTGGATCCCCAAATCCTAGGACAGGGAAGTTGAGGCTGGGATTCTGAGACTCATCTGCGGTCACCCAGTGTCACCCATCTGTCAGGGATGCTTCAAGGTGGATTCCTGCATTGAGCAGGGGGTTGGACTCGATGGCCTTATAGTAGGGTGACCAACTGTCAGGATTTCCCTGGATTTGTCCTGGTTTTTGTTCTTTCCATGGTGTCAGGGGGGATTTTCTATAATTTTCAATAATGTCCTGGAATGACACACCTTCCCCTTTAAGGCTGCCATAAGCATGGCAGGAGGGAATGACATGCTTTCTTGAGGCACATCATTCCCCCACCCCGAGCTCCAATTGAGGTCTTAAAGGGGAAAGTGGGTCATTCGTGGACATTATAGAAAAGGCCCCAATTGGAGTGGATGGTGGTGGTGCAGAATGAAATCCTTTCCCCTCCTCCACTCCAATCGGGTTCTTTAAGGTGGCGGGGGAATAACGTACTATCTGCAGGACTCAGAAAGCTGCTTCCACACACACACACTAGGTGTCCTCTTTTTTGGTTTCCCAAATATGGTCACCCTACCTTATAGGCCCCTTCCAACTCTACTATTCTATGAATCTATGATTCTATGATTCTTGGACAAGATGCCCCATCCTCCAAAAGCTAAGGAGAAACATGTAACTCTTCCTTGGGCCTGATGGTATGTGAATTATTTGACACTTGGCTTGAGTAATGGGAAGCGAATCAGGACATAGCGGAGGTTGGAGAACCGTACTTTTGACTCGCAGGTCCTCAAAAAGCTACTAACAGAGGTCCAACGGACCTTGTGTGCAGAGACAGGGAACTTGGCAGGATTAACAGCCACACCATCCTCCTGTCTTTCAATTCCTTCTTTCTGTCGAGCTAGACACTAACAAATGCTTGTCAAATACAAACAGCAGCGCTCAAAATACGGAGTCCTCAGCACAGGGGAAAAAAAAAATCCACCACTGTGAATTTTTCCCCTCTTTCTTGTTGGCTTCTTTCTTGCAGCAGTGCTGAGCAGATGGCTTTCTGGTAATGATGGAGTAAAAATTAATTACTGTTGTGTGTGTGTGTGTGTGTGCGTGTGTGTGTGTGGTGTGCTTTTCATTTTTTTTTCTAAAAAAATATATTAAGCAATGATTGTAACTCGGGATAGGAGTTAAAATATTCAGTTGCTAGGACTACAGGAAGTAAGGCACTTGCAAACAAGTGCATAAGCAGAAAGGGACGACGCAACTGTTTAAAAAACGGTCAGCGAGGAATGATGTGTTTATGTCATTAGAGAACTTGGGTCTTTTGACATTTATCTACTATGTCATAGGAATGTAAGAAGAGCCAAGCTGCATCAGACCAAGGGTCCATCTAGTCCAGCATTCTGTTCAGACAGGGGCCAACCAGCTGTCGACCAGGGACCCAGGATGATCAGGGGTCTGGAAACAAAGTCCTATGAAGAGAGACTGAAAGAACTGGGCATGTTTAGCCTGGAGAAGAGAAGATGGAGGGGAGACATGAGAGCACTCTTCAAATCCTTAAAAGGTTGTCACACAGAGGAGGGCCAGGATCTCTTCTCGATCCTCCCAGAGTGCAGGACACGGAATATCGGGCTCAAGTTAAAGGCAGCCAGATTCCAGCTGGACATCAGGAAAAACTTCCTGACTGTTAGAGCAGTACGACAATGGAATCAGTTGCCTGGGGAGGTTGTGGCCTCTCCACACTAGAGGCCTTCAAGAGGCAGCTGGACAACCCTCTGTCAGGGATGCTTTAGGGTGGATTCCTGCATTGAGCAGGGGGTTGGACTCGATGGCCTTGTAGGCCCCTTCCAACTCTGCTATTCTATGATTCTACGATTCCATGACCCACAAGCAGGACATGGGTGTAACAGCACTCTCCCACCCATGTTCCCCAGCAACTGGTGTATATAGGCATAGTGTCTCTGATACTGGAGGTAGCATATTGCCATCAGGCCTGGTAGCCATTGAGAGCCTTCTCCAACAATCCATGTATGCTTGTGCCCTTAAGTGCTTTAAGAACATAAGAGAACATAAGAAGTGTCCTGAGGCTGGAGCAGACCAAGGGCCTTGCTAGACCTACGTTTGAATCCAGTGGGGAGGAGGGGCCAGCACGCACTAAAAGTAGTGCGGGCCGTCGCCCCTGTCTACACGTAAGAGGCGACGGGCTGCAGGAAGGAATGTCGCGTCCGCCATTTTTTTTTCAGTTTAAAAGGGCCATGTGTTCAGGAGCGCACCAACGATAAAGGTAGGCGTTTTAAAAAAAATAAAAATGGGTTCTCCGCTCCCCCCTGCCCCCGATTTCCCCACCCTGGCCATGATCCCACCCCTCCCGCAATCTCCAATCCCCCCTGATCTCCGATCCTCCCCCCACCCACCCGTGATCTCCAATCCCCCCATCTCCTCTGGCTCCATTTCCCCCCCCATCTCCCCACCCTGCTCTGATGGCCACAGTGCTCCTGTGGAGTGCTGTGCGTTGTCTGCCGCTTTTCCTGGCTACTCGTGAGTAAATGTGGTAGCTGGGAAAAGCAGCAGAATGGGCTACATGCCCGCGGTCTCCGGCTCAGCCCGAGACTGCGGGAAATACCGGGCCACAACCGGTGCCAGTTATCCCGGGCCAAGGGAGGGTTAACCCTTCCTGAGCCCGAGATCCCCTGTGCATCATCTGGGTGCACAGGGGCCGGCCCATGGCTTGCACCGAGCTAGCAAGGCCCCAAGAGTCCATCTAGTCCAGCACTCTGTTCACACAGTGGCCAACCTGCTGCCCACGGGAAACCCACAAGCAGGACATGAGTAGGAGAGGGCGGCTTTGTAGCATGCATGTAATTTCAACAGATCCTCCACATTTGAAGGCACTCTACCCTTTCGTATTAGATGCTGAGGACAGAGAACAGGGGATGCTTGTTCCAGGGGTATCTGGTTGGTTTCTGTTGACCATCTTGGTCTCGTCCAGCAAACCACTTGGCCAGTGGTTATTCAGGCTCCATGAAATGATGTGCCAGATGCCATCCAATGTTGTTGACCACTAGTGAGAAGTCAGCAGATGTTGAATCGTGGTCACAGAAGCATTTTGGAGTTGGAAGGGATCTCGGAGGTCATTTGGTCCCGGTCCTCTCCTCAAAGTGAGAGGAAATTGCTATATCTATGACATATGTAACCTTCAGCCTCTGCTTAGTGAAGGGGAGCCAACTGGCCCCACCCTGAGGCAGTCCGTTTACCTGCTGAACTACTCCTACCATCAGGAAGTTTCTCCTCATGTTTGGCCGAAATTAGCTTCCCTGTATTTTCTACCTGTTGGTTCTGATCCAGCTTTCAGGAGCAACAGAGAACAAGCCTGCTCCATCTTCTTTGTGACACCCTTCAGATAACTGAAGGTATCCACCATGTCTTCATGAGGTGTAATACATGGAAAGTTCAGTGGTATCCTGGAAGATGCTATGGCATGGCATGGCTGGAACCCAGAGCAGGAGCTGTCCACACTGCAACATTTCGTTTTAGCTTCCACTTGTATCCACTAAACAAGACTTCCTGACTCCTAGCTGAGCAGAGCAGAGCAGAGAAGTGGAGCTGCCCCAGCTGAGCTAGAGGCTACAAAAGGAAGCCAGCTCCAAGAGAGTGAGGGATCAGAGTGAGTGAACAGGGGGAGCAAACAGGAGTTTGTCAAGGGGAGTGTAGTGGAAGAGAAGACCAAGGCAAGGAGGAGAGAGGCCTCAAGTAAATCCAGGAGGCTGCCTATTCAAAGAGGCATTGTGCTTGTCATGTGCTTCTGAGTGATGAGTCAAGGAGCATGTCCTGAGAGCTGCCGCTGTGCCTGAAGGGCTTGAAGGGGTGTGGCCTGATTGCCCTATGATTCTATGAAAACTGGTGCCTTCCAGATGTATTGGATGACAATTCCCATAACGCCAATGGCCATATATAGTCCAACATCTTTGGAGGGCACTAGGTTGGGGAAACAGGCCTGAGGTGAACTCTCAACTAGCACCACCATGTAACCCTCCCTGCCTCCCTTCCTGCTGTTGCCACCACAGCACATCCACCTGGCCCCTTCTTACCTTTGCTGCCAAATGAGGGGGACTCTTACAAGATTTTGCAAGTTCTGTGGGCCTCTTGCGAGATCTCAGTACATGGCCGAGATCTCAGGAGATCATAGAATCATAGAATAGTAGCATTGGAAGGCACCTATAAGGCCATCGAGTCCAACCCCCTGCTCAGTGCAGGAATCCACCTTAAAGCATCCCTGACAGATGGTTGTCCAGCTGCACCTTGAAGGCCTGTACTGTAGGAGAGCCCACCACTTCCTTGGGTCACTGGTTCCATGGTCATACTGCTCTAACAGTCAGGAAGTTTTTTCCTGATGTTCAGCCGGATGTCATGGGATATGGCCAAGATCTCATGACAGTTCCAGAGTCCCGCAGTGACAGAGCCGATGCAGGGAAGTAGCTGATGGGTTTCTCTAGAGCACCCACTGGAGATGGTGGTGGGTTCTATGGGCTCGGGTTGGACTAGCAGCAAGGTGGGCAAGTGGGACCATTCGCTGTTCTTCCAGCGCTGCTACTTTATGCAGTTGCCTCACTGTGCTTCATGGGTGGCCTGGCCCTGTGAGGAAGGCTGCAAATACACATTTGCTCCCACAATTCACAGAGGAGTATTTGGGGGGTGAGAGTAAGGTGTGGGATGAAGTCGGGAAGACAAAAACTCCCTAAGAGTAAACCAAAACCCAAACCCTGATGTTTAATTTTAGTGACATAACAGAGGAGGTGTTTTTGAGCCAACCCTAATATCTTCCAATAACTTTTCTGATGGGACACAAACTTAATTTGGCATAGCTGATTGAGGGGGAGAACAAGAGGAGATATAGATGGGGCGAACACAAAAAAGACCAGATTTGAATGCTTCGGAGCAATATTTGTCTCTGAAAATATAACTTTAGGCTTTAGCAAGCCAGAGAGAAAAACTCACACTTGGCTCAAAATGCCAGCGGAAGCCGTTCCAGCCATGAACTTTTCTGCATGTACTGGATCTTCTGTGCATGAAAACGGTTTCTGGATCAGGGCAAAAGCATCCTCCTTTACTCCAAATGCAATTTTCTCTGTGTCTCACAGCATCCTGCCCCGCAAAGTTAATTCATGCAAGGACACAATACAGCTGGTTGTTGCAGTCAAGAAACGTCCTCTGTTCTGGTGGGTGGTGGGTAGGTATTACTAATCCTGGCTCCTTGAGGTTAACTCAAAACAAGGATTAGGGTAAAGTTCCAGAAAATGTTAATCTTCCATTTATAAGGGTAAACTTTAGTACTGCTATCAAACCCTGTTGGTTTACAGCTCTCAAGAACAATGGGGCAATTTAACTTAAGGGGTATAGGGTGCTGGGGAAAGAGGGCACCTTGCTTCAGATTCACTGATAGTTGCCTAGTGTGTTCAGTTCTTTTCATTCTTAATTATACTCAGTGTCAAAGAGGCAGGAAATGAATCTTCATCGATGAACAACGGTTATTAGAGATGCTTCAGTCCAGGTGCTCTAGCTAGACACATACACCCCAGTTCCAACCATAGCTCTTCAGAAGTCATCCTCATTGATTTTAACGGCTACCCAAGTAAATGTCCACAGGATTGCAGTTTTTGACTCTGATCCAGAATGGGAATGAAAGCCACAGCTTCCTCGATCAACCGACGGTTCACGTTTAGGGTAACCATATGAAAAGGAGGACAGGGCTCCTGTATCTTTAACAGTTGCCTAGAAAAGGAACGTTCAGCAGGTGTCATTTGTATATATGGAGAACCTGGTGGAATTCCCTCTTCATCACAACAATTAAAGCTGCAGGAGCTATACTAGAGTGACCAGATTTAAAAGAGGGCAGGGCTCCTGCAGCTTTAACTGTTGTGATGAAGAGGAAATTTCACCAGGTTCTCCATATATACCAAGGACGCCTGCTGAAATTCCCTTTTCAATACAACTGTTAAAGATACAGGAGCTCTGTCCTCCTTTTCATATGGTCACCCTAATCACGTTGCCAACCCTGATCCCCTGTCATGAGGTGACAGAGCCTGGTGGCTCATGGGGAATGTAGTTTCCCCAAAGAATGGGATGTGGGTGGAGAGGGCTTTGGGGGACAGGGGAAGAGAGCGGGCATGAGTGGGCGGGGAGCCAGGAAGGAACTCTCTTCAATTTTGGAACTGAGTTAGGACAGGGTATGGGGTCTTGCATCAAGGTGGGCTTTTAAACTCTCTAGAATTCATTACCCAAATGTTGGTGAACATGAGGTTGTGGTGTTACACCCCACAAGTCAGTTCTCTAATGTATGTCTGTTTAGTAAGTCTGTGGTGGGTTTAGAATGTTGACTTGAATGGGTGAAGTTAGAATGTCTTGGGAGGGGGGAGCAGTGATATATAAAGGAAGGACTGAGGGGATTGTGAGAGACTTTTTAGGTCCTCTTAGAGTTTTTAGCACTCTGTGCTTTAGCTCTTGGTGTTTAGAGTACCTGGGTCTGGAGAATTTGAGGTTCAGTGTAGAGAGTGGTGTCTTTGGAGTGTGGTGTGCACCTAGTTGATGTATATTAAACAATACTGATAATAAAGAAAGCTCAAGAGTGATTGTGTGAGAGAAAGGAAAGTGCGTAGGTGAACGGGTGAAAGGATTGGATGAAAGGTTTCAAAAAGGTTTTTAAAGGTTTTATTTTGAAACAAAGCTTGTGAACTTTTAAAAAATAAATTTTAATCATTTTGTTTTAAGTACCACAAAAATCCCACGTGTCTGTTTGGCATTTATCATCGGAAGTTTACACATTTAGCACCCACTCTGACAATAATTACAGCACATTATTTTATATATTGAAATCCTTCTCCATTTAACCCCTTGCTCCACATAGTTTGGAGAAGGCGGTGTTTGTCCCTCGCCTCAGGCGTATCAAGTGGTGGTGCTTGGCTTGAGCAGAGAGTAGCCGCGGCCAGGCCTGGTGTTCAGAGTCTGTGTCGTGGCAGAGTTCATCTATCGTTACTTCCCCCAAACCTTCCTTTCTAGATCTGACCTTCGAGTAAAACACAGCTTCTTCAACAGTAAGCAGTCTGATGACACAAACGCAAGGCTGACCTTACCCAGTGCTGGTTCCTTGTTTAGTGGGGCCCTTAGGGTGACCAACCATTGGGTGTTCCCCGGATTTCTCCAGGTTTTGTTCTATCCTGGGTGTCAGGGGTGGGTGGGATTTTCTGTAATTGTCTATAATGTCTGGGAATGACACACTTTCCCCTTTAAGACTGCCATTAGTGTGTCAGGAGGGAATGACATGCTTTCTGGGGCCTTTTATTGTTCCTTTTATCAAGATTTGCGCCAAACATTTATAACCTCTATCTTACAGCGAACTCCCGGTAGATCAGATGAATATTACATAAAACATCTTCTATCGGATCAGAATCCTCAGGTTACTCTAAAAGTGGCCAGTTTTTGTGCAGCTGCCATGAGCCGACGGAAATTGATGTTGAAGAATTTTATTGTACCTTAGATTTAGGCTGAGACTGCCGTGTTTTTTGTATTTTAGTCATGTATTTTATTGTATGTTGAGGTTTGTAATATTATTGTGATGATATTTTCTACTGTGCTGGTCTATGACCGAAATAAACAAACTCAGCTCAACTCAACTCATATCATTCCCCCCCCACCATGCTAATGTTGGCTGCTATTAGCATGGTGGAGGGAATGACACTCTTTCCTGCTCCCTCCACTGGGTGTCCTCTTTTTTTGGTTTCCCAAATATGGTCACCCTAGGAGCACTTGAGCAAGATGCTTTCCTCCTCACTACACTTGCTGCTGTTGGTCTGCTCGCCTCTCCGAAGAGGAGATTTGGCACCTCCTCCCAGAGACAGAAGACAAGAAATACAGACGTTTAGGGTGACCATATGAAAAGGAGGACAGGGCTCCTGTATCTTTAATAGTTGCATAGAAAAGGGAATTTCTGCAGGTGTCATTTGTATATTTGGAGAACCTGGTGAAATTCCCTCTTCATCACAACAGTTAAAGGTGCAGCAGCTATACTAGAGTGACCAGATTTAAAAGAGGGCAGGGCACCTGCAGCTTTAACTGGTGTGATGAAGAGGGAATTTCACCAGGTTCCCCATATATACAAATGACACCTGCAGAAATTATCTTTTCAATACAACTGTTAAAGATACAGGAGCCCTGTCCTCCTTTTCATATGGTCAGCCTACAGACGTTCTCTTTGTATTCATCTCTTCCACTGCTTGCATCGCTGAAGAGGACAAGGAGAGGCAGCAATGAGGAGGAGGAGGAGCAAAATCAGGAGGCTCCAGGGGAAGGCAGTGGGCTAGGGTGACCATATGAAAAGGAGGACAGGGCTCCTGTATCTTTAACAGTTGCAGAGAAAAGGGAATTTCAGCAGGTGTCATTTGTATATATGGGGAACCTGGTGAAATCCCCTCTTCATCACAACAGTTAAAGCTACAGGAGCTATACTAGAGTGACCAGATACAAAAGAGGGCAGGGCACCTGTAGCTTTAAGTATTGTAATGAAGGGGGAATTTCACCAGGTTCCCTATATATACAAATGACACCTGCTGAAATTCCCTTTTCTACGCAACTGTTAAAGATACAGGAGCCCTGTCCTCCTTTTCATATGGTCAGCCTACAGACGTTCTCTTTGTATTCATCTCTTCTACTGCTTGCATCGCTGAAGAGGACAAGGAGAGGCAGCAATGAGGAGGAGGAGGAGCAAAATCAGGAGGCTCCAGGGGAAGGCAGTGGGCTCGGGTGACCATATGAAAAGGAGGACAGGGCTCCTGTATCTTTAACAGTTGCAGAGAAAAGGGAATTTCAGCAGGTGTCATTTGTATATATGGGGAACCTGGTGAAATCCCCTCTTCATCACAACAGTTAAAGCTACAGGAGCTATACTAGAGTGACCAGATACAAAAGAGGGCAGGGCACCTGTAGCTTTAAGTATTGTAATGAAGGGGGAATTTCACCAGGTTCCCTATATATACAAATGACACCTGCTGAAATTCCCTTTTCTATGCAACTGTTAAAGATACAGGAGCCCTGTCCTCCTTTCCATAGGGTCACCCTACAGTGGGCCGCTTTCTGGGTCATGGGCCTCGTTGGGTGCCCACTGATGCTGATCCCTGATGGTGCCAGCCCTGAACATACCACCAGGCACAATGATGTGTCCTGTGTGAGATGGCCAGTAAAGGTCAGCAAAAAAAGAGAGCTTACTATTTAGTTTATTCTTGGAATGCTGTTTCGATTTTTTTGCCTTGGGGATCTAAATCCATTGAGCCATCACTCCGTAAATGAGATCCAGGATTTTGCAATGGCTAAATGGTGTGAGAGTAACCCAGGGCTGCATGAGCTTGGTTTCAGACTCCCCATTTGCTGGACAAATCCATTTCTAGTACAGTCAAGCATTTCTTCAGTTGCTCTAAGTGATACTCAGAGTCAGGGATGGAGGTATCAGTCAATTTCCAGGTCTGTGTCACTTTCACACATGTTTACCCATCTCATTTCTACATTATTCTGCATTTTTAAAATTAAAACTACACATAAAGATTTGTACTGAAACGAATATTGAAATACGCATTTTTTCCTCTCCACATACATATTTCAAAACATATTTTCTCTCAAAATGTGCATTTTTAATACATAAGAACATCAGGGAAGTGGCAAAACAATCTGATGGATAACTAGGTTTGGAGTTGCACCTTAGTCCAAAGGTGTGAATTAGAGCAGTTCATACTGGAATTCACTATGATCAAATGCCTCTAGCATCCTGGCTTGCAGGTGAATTTACTGCTTGTTGGCTGCACAGATCCCTGTAGAAGGCATCACTTTGGCTGCTACCATAACTTAAAAAGATTTTCCCATAATGCACAACTCTGCTCTATTTTCTGCATGGCAGCCTTTCAGATATTTGAAGACCACTTTCATGTCTCCCCTTAATCTTCTCATCTCCAGGATAAGCATATCAACTCTTTCGAATGTTCAACATAGGACTTGGGCCACAGCTAGACCTAAGGTTTATCCTGGGATCATCCTGGGTTCGCCCCTGTCTGAGCACTGGATGCCCTGTGTGTCACCTAGATGAACAGGTTTGACCCCAGGACAATCCTGGGATAAACCTTAGGTCTAGCGATGGCCATGGTTTACACACACACATGTTGGATCCTGGAATGGATCTTGGTTATGTTTTCCATTGCTTTGTTAATTTTATTTATTTCTTTATTTCTTTAGATTATTTATATACCGCTCCCCATTGAAAAATTTCGGAGTGGTGTACAAGGTAAAAATGAAAATAAAAACAGAATAAAACAGTTAAAACAAAATTTAAAAAGAAGCAAAAAACAATAACACAGAAATCCAAGGCTGCATGTTAAAGAAAGGATTGCTGAGGATCTGGAAGAACAGAAGACTCAGCAGAAACTTAAAGGTCAACTCTACACCTGGACATTGAGTGTCCTAATTGAATAATTGTCTAACTGATTGTCTTCAATTTAGGGTTGCAAGGAGTTGCATCATTGTACAGGTTGTCTATAAAAGTAAATGTGTTTTCATGTTCACTACTTCCATGTCCCTTACCCAACTTGATGTGAGCTGTATTGACTGACTGTTTGTAAGTATTTGTATCTGTACTGCCATAACTAAATTATATCCAGGAGGGAATTATTTGCCAGTAAAAGGTTTATTTTAACCTACATGAATCTTTGTCTTAATTCACGTCTTTGCTGATTTGGCTGAGAACCGCTGCAACCTCTGCTAGTCTCTGGAAGGCCCAGACAGAGACTTAACACAAAAGGTTATGTGCCAGAATCCCAGTCTGTGCCATAAATAATCAGCTTCTAAAGCCATAACTCAACAACACCACACACACACACACACACACACACACACACACACACACACACACACACACCTGTCACCTTTCTGTGGACACACCTCAGTTTTGCTAATGTTCTGTATGGCACCCTGAGGTCAGAGCGGGCTGCACAGGGTGACCATATTGAAAGGAGGACAGGGCTCCTGTATCTTTAACTGTTGTATAGAAGCAGGTGTCATTTATATGCCTGCAGCACCTGGTGAAATTCCCTCTTCATCACAATAGTTAAAGCTGCAGGAACCCTGCCCTCTTTTGTATCTGGTCAAGAGGACAGGGCTCCTGCAGCCTTAACTATTGTGATGAAGAGGGAATTTCACCAGGTGCTGCAGGCATACAAATGACACCTGCTTCAATACAACTCTTAAAGATACAGGAGCCCTGTCCTCCTTTCCATGTGGTCACCCTAGGGCTGCATTATTTCAAAATCTCCTTATTTATGGGCTGGTTCTGGTGGATACAAATGGATACTTCAGCTCTATGCAAGAGGCCCACATATGCAAACTTACCAATATTTGCAGATATTTCAGAGATGGGATGGGAAGAACTAGAGGGTTTTTTAAAAAACGGAATGTGGGGGAATGCAAAACTTGACAGAGATGTCCATCCAGGCAGAGGACTTTGAATGCTTTGCTCTTAAAAGTCTGGCTTTGGATCCCTGAGTTTTGGTGTGCAGACTTATTTAATTATTTCATTCATCCATTCATTACATTTCTATATTGCCCAATAGCCAAAGCTCTTTGGTCAATTTGCAAAAGAGCAAAACCTTGAAAATCTCTACCTAAAAAGCGGAAAGTACTGTATGTGTCTGTCATGTATGCCTGGAAATGTTTACCCACTTCCAGATGAGATAGAAATTTGAAATTTGATATGGTGATAGGTCTGGCTGTACAATGTACCAGAAAAACCTAAAAATATGAATGTTGGGGTTTTAAGTATTTTTTAAAGAAGTTAATAAAAGCCTAGGTTTATGCCTACAACTCCCAGCATCCCTTGGGTGGGAGGCCAGACTTACCAGCCTTTGGTGGCCAAACTTATAATGTACTTTCAAATGCCAGGGAGCACAACTTTAAAGGTGTGGATGGAGCTCTGGATGAGAGCGGGCAGCCCTGTGGACGCAACACCCCTTGTGATGAATTCAGTCACGTGAGCCCCTTCCTCGCACACTTGAGAATGATATTGCCCAGACACAGGTTTACTGAGTTAGAACTACGTAAAGATGAACAGCTATGTCCTTTTCAGCTTGTTTCAGTTTCTCATTTTTCCAGTCTTAAGTCCATTCATTCCTGTTTCTCCATCAGTTTGCATTTTTAACCCACCTTGTACACCTTTTCAAGCCCATTTCTCTTAACATCCTCATTCCCCCCAAACTATTTCCCTTAATCTGCTGCATTTCAGCATGTGGTTTTTTTATTGAATATATACCTTTGGTGCTTTCCCAATACACATTTTTGGAGGCATTGTTGGACTGGAGAACGTGAAGGTTAATTTTTTCGGTTCAGATTTTCGTTCAGGAAGTGCAAAGATCTAGGCCCTAACGTGGCAATGATCTAGGCCCTAACGTCTCGTGCTGAAAGCGGACATATTTCTCCTCTTTCTGCTGGGTGACACCCACCCACCCCACAATGTTTTTTCACCAGACCAAGGACCTCTTCCACAGCTCCCCCGACAACCTCTCAGCCGTCAAAGCACCTCTCTTCTTGAAATGCTTCTCTTTCTTGCTTTCTTCCTTTCTTTCTTTCTTTCTTTTTTTTTGCCGGTATCAATATGCAAATTGGGTTCATATAGACTAAATCTCATTGAAAAGAACATGAATAGGCAACACCGTTCCTTCAATATGGTTCACTAACCCTGTTCACTTAAAGTCACTGATGCTTAGTGGAGGTTTTCAATGGCCGACCCTTGATGATTGGAGGGGATTTAATTATAATTGAAAAAGGCAACAGCAGGGGGAGGCCAGGAAGGCCCCATCATAACGAATCCCCTCCCCAACTCTTTGCATGGAAACCAAGCGCTGTTATCTTTCATAAGGGATCATTAATTCTCCCTCTCATTCAAGGGCTCTGCAAGTCATTGCGCTTTGGACAGGTAAGGAAAAAGGCAGCAGAATGGCAGATAGCTGGACCCTGAAATTCTTCAAATAGACTAGAATATTTATTTCTTACCCGCCTCTCCCTCTGGATCGAGGCGGGGAACAACATTAAAAACAAAATCACCGTAAAAGGTATCAAACTGATTAAAAACATGTAAAACTGATACAATATTAAAGTAATATTTGGACATGTTAAAAAACAACACACCATCTGGGTAGGCCTGCCGAAAGAGATCAGTCTTTTTAAAAAAAATAATAATATTTTTTTCTTTCTTTTCTTTAAATTAAACTAAATAACGAATACAATCAAATACATAACAAATTACTTAAGTATATAAATGTTAACTACTTGTTGTCCATAAACAATCAACATAATCCAACTAGTGCACCCCCTTCCCTTCGGGATCACTCCTGTTTCCAGAATCTTAACACCTGAAAGAGATCAGTCTTTATGGGTCATATAATTCAGGTATTTGTAGAGACACCTAAATGGTGGGACCGAACCATCAAATTCACAGCCCCCCAGGCCTCATGTTGATAACTTTGAGAATGCCGGCCACAGTCCTGCTGCCCCTCTGTTTGATGTTTACCAAAATGCACATTTATTTAGAGCGAGTCAATAATTCAGTGAAAAAGCAGCTGGGTAATTCAGAACTCTTTTATTGGTTGATGATGGCCCTAATATATAATATTAAATATAAATACAGATAGAGATATACAAATCTGTCAATTTCAGTTTCGGTCAGTTTCCTATTTTTCCATTCTTATGATCCTGTCATCCTACATTTTGAGATTTTTTTTTTTAAAAAAAGTATGCATAAAAATGCATTTGCTTTTTTATGTGCATTTCTCCCAATATACACATTTTTGCCCACAGCTTTACCTAATATACACATTTCTCTTTTAGTTTTGAACTTTGTTTTCATGAATATATGCACTTCTCCCCGATATCCACATTTTTGTATGGATTTTTCAATTGGAGAATTCAAAGAGTGAATTTTAAAGGATAACTATGTTTCAGTTCACATATTGGCTTAGAACTGTGAGATTAGGAAAGTGATGAAACAGATAAAACAGAAACTGAATAGATTTCTCTCCAAGCCTTAAGGCTGTGCAGCCACTCCCCGATCCACCTCAGAGGCTGGTTCAGAGCTCCCAAAGCAGCCGGTTCGGCTCGGGGGTGCTTCGGGGCTTGCCCAACCCGCCTCGGCGCCAAAGCCGAGGTGAAATTTGGGCCCTCCGAGGCGACTCGGACTTCTCTGGGTGCCGGCTGTGCAGCCGAGCTGCAAAGCTGGCACCCAGAAAAGTATCCCCTTCCCCACTTACTTGGTGCCTCCGCCGTCTGCCACCGCTGCCGCACGGCAAGGGGACCAGGTAAGCCCCCCTCCCCCCTTACCCCCTTACTTGCTGCCTCCATCGTCGCCACCATCTTGGTTCTGGCGGCTTCCACTACCGCCGATGCATATAACAGGCTCAAGTTAAAGGAAGCCAGATTCCAGCTGGACATCAGGAAAAGCGTCCTGACTGTTAGAGCAGTATAAGAATGGAACCGATTCCCTAGGGAGGTGGTGGGCTCTCCCACACTGGAGGCCTTCAAGAGGCAGCTGGACAACCCTCTGTCAGGGATGCTTTAGGGTGGATTCCTGCATTGAGCAGGGGGTTGGACTCGATGGCCTTGTAGGCCCCTTCCAACTCCTGCCAGACCGACCTGGCAGGAGTGTTAGCATAGGTGCCTCCATTTTCTAAAGGAAGCTGTGAAGTAGCCATTATACAGCAGGCAAAATGTCATGTAAGCGAGAATGTCTCCTTGGATCTCTCCTTGCGTCTGTCTTATCTAATGAAAACATAGCCTCGGCTCCAGTGCTCCTGTGTCAAAGTTAACTTACTGTAACTTACTGTAAGGCAAAGGGATTGTTTAGCAAAAGATAAGAAGGCTCTAGTGTTACGTTCTGATTGGTTTATGCTGCTACTGGGCCCTGCCCCTTTCATGCTTGAAATGCTGTGCTGAATTCCCAATGTCTTTGTCTGACTGCTCCCTTTGAAGAGACCAGACCTATTACTAATCAATAAAGCGCTTTTGAACCCTCTGTCGCTGGAAGTGTGGAGTCGTGCTTAGGGGCTGATTGGATCTCGTCCCTGGGTGAAGAACATTGATCTAACAGGAGAGGGGGGGAGAAGAATGGGCATGAGCACGGGCATCGGGGACGGGGGCGTGGGGGGAAGAGCGGGGATGGGCACGGGCCTGGCGGACGGGGGGAGGACGGGCGAGCAAGCGGTCAGGGTGGGCATCAGGCATTGTGTGTGTGGGGGGGAATCTGGCAGGGGGAGCGGGGGGCCCTTTATTTTTTAAAAAAGCACTTACTTTCCCAGTGGTGCGCTCCTGCGCACATGGCCCTTTAAGGAGGGAAAAATGGCAGACACGACGGGGCTTCCCCTTGCCCCATCAATGTTGACGTGTGGAAAAGGGCGACGGCGCGCGCTAGTTGCAGCGCGCCGTCGCCCCGACTCCCGGCCGGATTATCCGGTAGGTATAGCAAGGCCCCCAGTTGACAATCCTGGGCTAGATGGACAGATGGTCTGACTCAGTATAAGGCAGTGTCCAATGTTCTTATGAGAATGGCCTTAGCCTGTCATCTGAATGTATGCAACGAGGATGCTGCACAGCACTCCTTGGCAAGGGCATTCAACAGACAGGAAGCCACAACAGAGGGGGCTTCTTCTGTGATGTGATGGCCGCCTGTTGCACCATTTTGAGAGGCAGCACCCAGAAAAGGTCCTCCAAAGATGGTCTTAGCCATTGGGCAGGTACATCACGCCAGTCCTTTTCCAGCTTCATTGGCTGCCAGTCCAGGTCCGGGCCCGATTCAAAGTGCTGGTATTGACATTCAAAGCCCTAAACAGTTTGGGGCCAGGTTATCTGAAGGAACGCCTCCTCCTGCCCGGACCCTAAGGTCATCCTCAGGGGTCCTTCTCCGTGAGCCACTGCCAAAGGAAGTGAGGCAGGTGGCGACCAGGAGGAGGGCCTTATCTGCTGTGGTACCCCGGCTGTGGAATGAGCTCCCTAAGGAGGTTCGCCTGGCACCTACATTATATGCTTTTAGACGCCAGGTGAAGACCTTTTTATTCTCCCAGCATTTTAACAGTCTATAAATAAATTTTAACTTGGTCTTTTAAATTTGTAATTTTGCATTGCTGCTGTTTTTATCTGGTTGAGCTTTTATATTGTATTTTATATTATGGTTTTATACTGTTGTTTTATACTTTGAATGATTTTAATTTTTGTGAACCGCCCAGAGAGCTCCGGCTATTGGGCGGTATAGAAATGCAATAAATAAATAAATAAATAAATAAATTTACAACCGTTTTTGTAGCGGCTGCTGGCAGCAACATTTGACTGGTGGCCCCCCAAAGCTCTTTTATATCACGGCAGGAAGAACTGGTAATGACGTCATTGCATTATGGGACAGGAAGGGAATGGGTAAAGGGGACGTCGAGCTTGAAATGCGGACTTTTGGTTTAAGCAGAAGATCTGGGGAGAAGTGTGGGGCACATGTTTTACCCCTTAAGAAAGAAAGAAGCAGCGAGTCCGAAATGAAGTTTAATCAGTCAGGCGGAAGACGTCTAATGAAGCTGCCAGGTTGGATTTCTAGCCGACTGTCAATTTACCCGTTGTGTTTACAGTCACCAGTCATGAGATTACCGCTGTGTCAAAGGGACAAAGTGAAACAGTGTTGTTTGCTGATGTGTTTGTTTGTTTCTCAGCCACGTCTGTCAACCTCCAGACCGACATGACAAATCATTTTTTTGAATTCCAGGCCTGGGCACAACTGAAAGAGCCTTTTGCACATGACGCATTTCAGGGTGTGAGAAAAGGTGGCCCAAAGTTTGAGACTCAAGTGACCCATCGGCGTGACGTAGGTGGGGGATAGGACAGCACTGACGGGGGCCCCTGTGTCAGGATCAGCCCATGTCTAGGCACAGAACCAGATGAGACCCCTTTAGAGGTAGAACCCCATTTCTGGCTCCAGAAGTAATGGGATAAACACAGCCATGGCAGATACCCTATATGAATCCCAGACCGGGATTCTGTAGGGCTAGGGGGGTACCATGCACCCTGACTGGTTACAGCCCCCAAGTTCAAGATTGGGGTATGGAACCTCTTTCAGCCTGAGGGCCGAAATCCGTTTTGGAGATGCTCTTGGGGGGTGGAGTCAAAGGGAAAGGGGGCAGGGCCAAAATTCCAAAGATAGCAGTATTTTGGAGCGTAATGCTCTTCCTGGAATCATAGAATCATAGAATAGTAGAGTTAGAAGGGGCCTATAAGTCCATCGGGTCCAACCCCCCACTCAGTGCAGGAATCCACCCTAAAGCATCCCTGACAGATGGTTGTCCAGCTGCCTCTTGAAGGCCTCTAGGGTGGGAGAGCCCACAATAGGGTGACCCTATGAAAAGGAGGACAGGGCTCCTGTCTCTTTAACAGTTGCATAGAATTTTTGTGAACCGCCCAGAGAGCTCCGGCTATTGGGCGGTATAGAAATGTAATAAATAAATAAATAAATAAATAAATAAATAAATAAATAAAAGGGAATTTCAGCAGGTGTCATTTGTATATATGGAGAACCTGGTGAAATTCCCTCTTCATCACAACAGTTAAAGCTGCAGGAGCTATACTAGTGACCAGATACAAAAGAGGGCAGGGCTCTTGCAGCTTTAACTGTTGTGATGAAGAGGGAATTTCACCAGGTTCTCCATATATACAAATAACACCTGCTGAAATTCCCTTTTCAATGCAACTGCTAAAGAGACAGGAGCCCTGTCCTCCTTTTCATAGGGTCACCCTACCCACAACCTCCCTAGGTAACTGGTTCCATTGTCATACTGCTCTACGACAATGCTCTCCTGCATTATGAGAATCATAGAATCATAGAATAGCAGAGTTGGAAGGGGCCTACAAGGCTATCGAGTCCAACCCCCTGCTCAATGCAGGAATCCACCCTAAAGCATCCCTGACAGGTGGTTGTCCAGCTGCCTCTTGAAGGCCTCTAGTGTGGGAGAGCCCACAACCTCACCAGGCAACTGATTCCAGTCAGGAAGTTTTTCCTGATGTCCAGCTGGAATCTGGCTTCTTTTAACTTGAGCCCGTTATTCCGTTATTCTAAAAGCATTTTAACCTTTTAGAATGGGGTGGGGAACTGTATAAAAGCTAGGAAACCACCACATGATTAGCAGTAAGGGAAACGGGATCGGTGCCCGGTGAAGGAGGCGTCACCATATGGGGAATCCTGGAGGGTTGGATTGGGAACCCACATTTGCATCCCCCTGTTCTAGAAACTCCATCCATGGACCAGAAGCCGAGATAGTGGGCTCATGAAGGAACCCAAACTAGAAAAGTAGCAGGGTGAGGCCTTCCACATCTGGTCCTAACTGTGGGTGAGGAATCGTCATCAGCCTCAGCATATTCTGGAGAAGGGCTACACAGAAGCTTCCAGAAGAGCTGAGGCAAGAGAGGCAGTTCTAAACGCTCTCACTGGATGCCTGGATGGTGCTGGTGAAAGGTCTCATTCTGCCTGGCAGCTCCTGTTCTGGATCCTTGGCTGGGCAGCTCCCCTCCACTTTAAGAACCTTGCCAGGCCCTGCTCCTGGTGGTTCTGCTGGAGAGCTTCATGGCCTCGTGGGACAGACAGAGAATCTCAGTTCAGCGTTTCTGGGAATGGCGGAAAGAGCAGGATGGTCCCTGCTGGCTTTGCTCCTTGAGCTCCATGTGTGTGTAGGTGCTGTTTAGAGCCTTGGATGAGGGACTACAAGGAGCTCTAGAAGGATCTCTCCAAACTGGGGGAATGGCCATCAATACGGCAAATGTGGTTCAATGTCAGCAAACGTCAAGTGATGCATGTTGGGCAGAAATAAATAAATCCCAACTTCAAGTATGTCCTGATGGGATGTGAGCTGGCAGTTACCACCCAAGAAAGAGATCTTGGGGTTGCAGTGGACAGCTCAATAAAAACGTGAGCCCAGTGTGTGGCTATTAAAAAGGCAAACTCCATGTTAGGCATAATTAGAAAATGGATTGGAAATAAAACAGCCAGTATCATACTGCCCTTATACAACTCTATGGTGTGACCACACTTAGAATACTGTGTACAGTTCCGGTCACCACACCTAAAAAAGGATATTGTAGGTTTAGAAAAAGTATAGAAAAGGGCAACTAAAATTATCAAGGGCCTGAAACATCTCCCCTATGAGGGAGGGTTCCAACAGCTGGGATTATTTAGCTTGGTAAAATGGTAGGTGAGGGGAGACATGATAGAGGTGTACACGATTATGCATGGTGTGGAGAATGTGGACAGGGAGACATTTTCCTCCCTCTCTCATAATACTAGAACCCAAAGGGGTCATCCCATGAAGCTGATTGGTGGGAGATTCAGGACAGATAAAAAGGAAGGACTTCTTCACACAGCGCATAGTTAAATTATGGAACTCGCTACCACAAGATGTAGTGATGGCCACCAATCTGGATGGCTTTAAAAGGGGGTTGGATAAATTCCTGGAGGAGACGGCTACCAGTATCGTACTGCCTTTATACAAATCTATGGTGCGACCACACTTGGAATACTGTGTACAGTTCTGGTCACCAGACCTAAAAAGGATATTATGGAGCTGGAAAAAGTGCAGAAAAGAGCAACTAAAATGATTAAGGGGCTGGAGCATCACCCCTATGAGGGAAGGTTACATCAAATGGGATTGCTTAGCTTGGAGAAGAGGAGGCTAAGGGGAGACATGATAGAGGTGTACACGATTATGTATGGTGTGGAGAATGTGGACAGGGAGACATTTTCCTCCCTCTCCTATAATACTAGAACCCAGTTGGGTCATCCCATGAAGCTGATGGGTGGAAGATTCAGGACAGATAAAAGAAAGGACTTCTTCACACAGTGCGTAGTTAAACTCGCTACCACAAGAAGTAGTGATGGCCACCAATTCACAAGGCTTTGAAAGAGGTTGGACAAATTCCTGGAGGAGAAGGTTCTCAATGGCCACTAGTCCCAATGGCTTTATGCTACTCCAGTACCAGAGGCAGTAAGTCTATGTACACTGGGTGCTGGGGAACATGGACAGGATGGTGCTGTTGCATTCATGTCCTGCTTGGGGGCTTCCTTGGGCAGCTTGATGGCCCCTGTGTGAACAGAATGCTGGAGCAGATGGACCTTTGGTCTGATCCATCATCAGGGCTCTTCTGATGTACTTACGTTCTTAACGCATGAAGGCCGGCAAGTAAAACCAGTTGGGGTGGCTCAGTCACATCTTCATAAGAACCTAAGAACATAAGAATTGCCATGCTGGATCAGACCAAGGGTCCATCTAGTCTAGTGCTCTGTTCACACAGGGGCCAACCAGCCTTCGGCCAGGGATGAACAAGCAGGACATGATGCAACTGCACCCTCCCACCCATGTTCCCCAGCAACTGGTGCACACAGGCTTATTGCCTCGGATACTGGAGATAGCACCCAACCATCAGGGCTATTTATACCCTCTCAAACTTCATATCTTGCAGGAAAGGTAGAACATCCTTTTGACCACATTGGTTGTTTTTCAAACTCTGGTATTTTTATTTAATGATTTAAATGGCGTGACCTGAACACTCCGTAGTTTCCTAACCACTTTCCAATGCATCCTGCCACTTTGAAATGAATCAATCAATGAATCAATGAATAACCAACATTTAAATTCTCATTTTTATCTCCTATCCCTAAAAACAAAAGAAAAAACAAAAACCATCAGTGAGTTTAGGTGAAAATTTACCAGATTAGGAAGGGTGGTTTTCAAATAAATAAATAAATAAATAAATAAATAAATAAATAAATAAATAAATGTATTACTATGTTTTTATTTGATTCTAGTTTGTAATTTTGGAACTTTATGTAAACTTCCTTGTCTGGCTACAGAAAGGTGGTATAGAAATACAATCAATAAATCAGACCCCCCCATTTTACGTCAGTCAATCAATGAGCTTTTTTTCTTTTCTTTCAAACTCCCTTTATTTGTTTTGTTCCAATTTGACAAAGTTTCATGCTGAGCCCAAAATAAAATTAAAAATTAAAGGAAAAGAAGCCTTGCCGTAATTGTCTTGTCATGATTATGGGTATTTCTCCCCCCTTTTCCCCTTTTACCTCCTTCTGCTCCGTTCATTGTCATTGTACATGGAAGCCCCGGGAAAAAGAATTCTTAAAAATTAAATTTCATGCTTGCATGTGTTTCTGTGATCTGTCATGTGTATGATCTCCGAGTGGAAAACTTCTCTAAAAATAAATGGATTACCCTTTTTACTACACCGTCTGATGTCTCTTCAGTAGATATCGCTGCCTCCCTGTGATCTCTAACCCGCCGCAATCGGAATGACAGGCGTTGAATTCAAAACCTCTGGGTGGCGCCCTCTGCCTTTGAGGCCCCTTTCGTGGTGTGCCGGGTTGGTGCCTCTCCGTGACACCCCCCCCCCACCAACTCTGTGTTCTTTGCCTGCAAGTACATCATCACTCTTTGGCAAAGGACAAATCTTTGACCTTTTCTCAAATAGCATTGTAAATACCATACTACACTTGGCTCATTCGAAAGGAGGATTCTTTTTTAAAATTGCCTCCGAAACGCAGCATCTTAAGATTTGGAAAGGATCACCGTGAATTATCGAGACCAGCGCCGTGCCTCGAGGCGGGATGCCCCAGGCATCTCCTGGCAACAAGCTCACGGAGTTGACGGCTGTCTCCAAACTGGTAAAGTTCCTATGTAAGCAACCTGGTGGCTTGTAGATGTTTTGGACTACGCCTCCCATAATCCCCAGTCAGCATGGCCGCTATTGCTGACGCCGACTGGCAGCGACTCTCCAGGGCTTCAGGCTGGAGTTTCTCCAGCCCTACTCGGAGAGGCCCGGATTCGAACCTGCGACCGTCTGTGCTCAAAGCAGGGCGCTACCACTGAGCTATGGCTCCTCCCCTTTCGTGGGGAGAAGGTTAGGGTTGAACCTCAGGCCCATGGAGCTCATCTGGCCACCTGCTGTCCCTATCTAGCCCTCTAGGGTTCCCCAGATGGCCACACCCCTTTCCTCTGCCTGCCAATGGTTTGGTAGTTTCCAAGTTTTTATGCAAATTTCCCCCATTCTAAAAGGTTGAAAAAAATGCCTCTCCTGAGGCTTAGTTGCTAGAGGTAAGGGCCTTACACTACAATATGCCATTATTTGTCGGTAGGGGTGGCCCCACCCCTTTGCCTATGTCCCGCCCCCTTTGGCTTCCACCCCACCCCTGGAATGGGGCCACCAAGAGCTTCTCCGAAGCGGAATCTGACTGAAAGACTTTTGCTCTGATCTAGCGGGGTTCTTCTTATTAGGGGTGTGCACGGACCCCCCGCTCTGCCCCGCGGGCCGATCCGAAAATTTTGGATCGGCCTGCTCTGCTCCGCCCATACTCCGCTCCTCTTCGCCGCGGAGCTCTGGCTCCGAATTGGAGCTCCGCAGTGAAGGGGAGTGGCACCAGGTAAGGCTGGGAGAGGAGGGCGGGAGGTTTTCCGGGCCCTGCTGCCATCGCCGCCCATGCGGCGGCGACGGTGGCAGAGCCTGGTAAGGGACCAAGGGGGAGGGGGGCCTTACCTGCCTCCGTCCGTGGTCCGTCCGCGTCTTCAACTGAGCCCGTGGTTCAACCAGGAAGTCTGGGCCGCAAGCAGCCCAGACTTCCTGGTTGAACCGCGGGCTCAATTGAAGATGCCGACGGACCGCGGATGGAGGCAGGTAAGGGAGAGGAGGGCGGGTGTGTGTGTTACCGGGCCCTGCCGCTGTCGCCGCATGGGCGACAGCGACAGTAGCAGGGCCCGGTAAACCCCACTTACCTTTCCGGCGGAGCTCCGGATCGAGGCGAAGGATCCATCTTCACCTCGATCCTCTTCGCCACGCTCCGCCGCCCCCTCAATCCTCTTCGCCTCCGCCTTAAGGGCAGGCGAAGCCCCCCGCTCCGCTTCTAATTTGCTGGTCCGATTAGAAGCGGAGCACATCCCTACTTCTTATGTCCTTGGTAAGCCAATCATGTGAACCTGCTCAGGCTGGGAAAAACCGCTGCTTGGAGAGTTACTGCCAATCAGAAGAGAGAGTACTACGTGAGTTGGACCGATGGCAGGACTCATTATAAGGCAGCTTCAGATGCGTTCAGACCAGTGGAGGCCGGTGGCTCCGATGTCCGTGGTGCAGTGAGTCCACTCCACGTTTCACTCAGAACTCTAAAGAAGCCATCCAAGGTACTTCACCCCTTGGGTAACTCCTTTAGAGTACTAACTGGTTCTGACTGAAACCCGGTACGGATTCACTGCCCCACTTATATTGGAGCCGCCGGCCTCCATTGCTTCAGAAATATTGTCCCACCATGTAGTGTGATAGAATTTTGCTAGTGCCCTCTTGCTTCCTCACATTTTTTTTTATCAGATTCAGTATTTCCTAACACACAGTGTGGCACGGAGAGCCAATGGTTTAAAATTTTGGTTTTCAATTTTGTATATTTGTTTTTAATGTTCACTGTTTTAAATCTTTGTAAACTGCCCAGAGAGCTTCAGCTATGGGGCATAATAATAATAATAATAATAATAATAATAATAATAATAATAATAATAATAATAATAATACGGTGTCATGGACAGAGTGTCAGGCTAGCACTGGGGAGACCCAGGTTCAAATCCCCACTGGGTGCTCTTGGGTGAGTCACTGTCTCTCAACCCAACCTCCCTCACAGGGTTGTTGTGAGGATAAAGTGGGGAGAGAGCTGGGTACGCTGCCTTCAGCTCATTAGAGGAAACCTGAGATATAAATGGAATGCATTTAGGGATGTGATGCATTCAGCTGTTTCTACATTGTCCTGGATGCGTGATGGGTCTTTGAGTCCATAGGCTGCACTTGGCAGTGAGACGGATGCTCCAAAGCATTCCACAATCCATTCTGAGGCCTGAAATGTCTTCTGCACTCCACAGTGGTGACTGGATCCGTTCCTCGTCCCTCTCCAACTTTTCAGAGCAGAACAGAGCAGTTTCGCTCATCTGCACACCTGCCAACACAATTCTGGCACGTCATTGCTTCTGACTTTGGCACTTCATGCTGCATCAGAGACCATGCGGAAGAGTTTGCCCAACTTTTGGTAAGCTTGAAGGTGTGTGTGTGTGTGTGTGTGTGTGTGTGTGTGTGTGTGTGAGAGAGAGAGAGAGAGAGAGAGAGAGAGAGAGAGAGAGAGAACAGGAGTTCTCAGAAGCATCCCCAGAAACTCTGATGACTGAGAGGAAGTTTTATATTATTATATTTTGTATAATTATACACTAAAAATAAGCATGGAATTGAAACCCATTGCTTCTTCTCCCTGCCTCAGTAGGCTTCCTGTGAACAGTTGACATCCAGCTTCTTTGCGACATTCTAAATGTGCTTTGGAAATTATCACCGATTGTGAAAATTACCACCTATTAACTGTGGACTTCCCCTTCTATGTTCAAAATACCCAGATCATCCATCATCATCATCATCATCATCATCATCTTTATAAACTTCATGCTGTTGAGATTCACAAGATAAAAACGACAACAAAATGAAGAATAAAATAGAAATTTAAACGGCAGATTGAAACGATTAACATGCAAAACTTTAAAAACCCAGGGTGAATAGTCTGGAAATCGATTAGATGTTACTGGTGGACAGGTGGACATGGCCAATCTCAGTGCTCCAAAAAGGCAACAACATCCATGTCAAGTGGGTCTCTCTGGGGATGTCCCATTCTGTAGTCCTTTGAGGCTTGAAGGGGAATCTGGTAGCATCTGAAGGCAGTCAGAACTAAGCAAGGAGAAAACAGGACCTTGGATAGCTGCAAGTGGGTTCTGTTGGCTGGGATTATCTCCTATTAGGACAATAGGAGAATGTTGTCTCAGCAGGTTGCTAAAGCCAGCTGAAGCCTTATGTAGGCTGACCTCTACTGTGGTCAGCTTTGCCCCTCCTGGAGGAGCTGACTGGACTATTAAAGGGCCTTCACCTGATTACGAAGCCTGTGAGGCTGTGAGGTGGAGGTTCTTCTGGAAATGCATCTTCTGAGTCAGAGGATGATGGCCAGAAGCCCTCTGGTGAGGAGGGACCTAAATAAGACTCAGGGGCTGCATTCCAGTGGTGGGTGTGGCCAAAGGAAAAAGGGGCATGGCCAAAATAAAAAAAATGACCAGTGTGTTTTAGCTTAGAGGCCTTACTGCCAGTAACTAAGCCTTAGGGGAGGCATTTCAAACTTTTGAAAGGGAAACAACCTGCAAAAGCCAGAAGACCACCACATGATTGGTGGTTGGGGAAAGGGGTGGAGCCAGGGGAAAGGGCGGGGCCATCTGGGGAATGGGGAGAAAACTACAGAAAAGCAGTTGGAAGAAAGGGGTCAGGGCCAGGAGAAGAGGAATCCCAGAGGGCCTAACGTTCCTCGGAATGTATCATTTCAGAATGGCACCAATAGAAGTTTTTTTCTTAATGTAACGTTCCCATGAATGGTGGCCCAGATCCAGATCTGGGGCCCGTGTGGTTACACATAACTAAATAAAAGAGCGAGCATCGCCTGCACGCTACATAGTGTATCATTTGTTGGCGCTGAGTTTCTGCAACTGTCTTGCTCATCAGGCCCTGTGAGTTTCTGAGGTCACGTCAGGACAGGTCACGGAAGGGGGAGTAGAACGGGGTGGAATCTAGTGCCACGTTGCCACGTCCATTCAATACAGTAAAGCAACTGAAAAGTGCCGGGAGTGGGGGGGGGGGGGCAGGGGGAAAACTCAGCATCCTTTAGAAAATGCCTCTGTCTTAAATGACAATATGCATACAGCACAACACAGACTTCAGACTCTGAGCAGGCTGACCTACTTTCATCCAGAACAAATGCGGGATTAAATGCATTCCCTCCCCCCGCCCCATAACGGTTTTATATTTTCTCTAGGAGGGTGGGGTGGGGGTAGCGAGTGGAGGCGGGATGCTCATGGAAGGCGAGTGGACCGTTTTTAGTGTATATAGAGTAGGCATTTTGGGAAGTTGGATGCTTATGAGACAGGTGAGACAAGGACACTGGAAGTGTCTTCTTGGCCAAGCGTCCATGCAAACCTTTCAGAAGTTTCTTTCCCCTCCCCCCTCCCCAAGCCATCTGATGTGTGTCTTTTGCTGGCTGGGAATGATGGGGGTGGTAGTTCAACAACGCTGGGAATGATGGGGGCTGTAGTCCTGGAGGGTGAAGTCTTCCCATTGTCACCAGCTCCTCCTCCTGTTTCTTGCCCTCGCTCCCACTTGCTTGCTTGATAGGCAGAGAGGTTGTCTATGGCAAGTTGTCTATGGCATCTCCTGCTCCTCCTTTTCACCAGCGCCATTGTCTGGGCCGGAGGGAGAGGCAGGCGAACAAGTTGGTTGCGATGGAGAGGAGCAGTGCGTCCAAGGACCTCTGGTCAGTCAGTGGGCCCCTCCTGGGGTGAGAGCTGTTGACCTGTGCCCCAACATGCCTACCCTTGATGCCATCCCTGATAAAGTCAGCCTTCACATGATATGGAACCCTAATAACACAAGGTTCTAGTCCAGCCTTCCTCGACCTGGGGCGCTCCAGATGTGTTGGACTGCAACTCCCAGAATGTCCCAGCCAGGCTGGGGCATTCTGGGAGTTGCAGTCCAACACATCTGGAGCGCCCCAGGTCGAGGGAGGCTGTTCCAGTCTAATGCATGTAGAGAAGACTCTCCCCACTCAGGCTCCCCCACCCCAATATGTGTATAGTGGGGGTGCGGGCATGAGCAGTCTCCTGCTCCAGGCCTGAACAGGCTTCTCACATCCTCTTGATCTGCTGCAAGGTGCCGTGTTAGGGTGTCCGGGTGTCCTCTTTTACAGAGGACTGCCCTCTATTTTGAAGGTATTTTCTATTAAAGAGAAAGAACCATAGAATCATAGAATAGGAGAGTTAGAAGGGGCCTACAAGGCCATCGAGTCCAACCCCCTGCTCAAGGCAGGAATCCACCCTAAAGCATCCCTGACAGATGGTTGTCCAGCTGCCTCTTGAAGGCCTCTAGTGTGGGAGAGCCCACAACCTCCCTAGGTAACTGATTCCATTGTTGTACTGCTCTAACAGTCAGGAAGTTTTTCCTGATGTCCAGCTGGAATCTGGCTTCCTTTAACTTGAGCCCATCAGAAAGGAGAAACAACAGGAGCTGTGAAGTTGCCTTTTTGGTGATGCATTTCCTCTTTTTTGGCAATTCACAACTGGTCCCCCTTAGGAAGGCTGTAGGTTTGAGGGGGGGAGCAAAGTACTCCCTAGTCTGCCCCTTCCTCTGTCACTAGGCCCAGGCAGGCAGGCTTTTTCGGTGCCAGTGGGGCTGCCCTCCGAGTGGCTGTCGCTTGCCATCTTTTCCATTTCCCACAATACCCTGGAGCAACACTACAAGCTCCATCACACCTTTGAAGAAACGCTGGGTGACGCTGGCTACCGTTGCTTCTCCGTGGACACTCAGTTACTTCCTGTTTTCAGACAGGAATTAAACAAGGTGCATGGGGGCCATTCAGTCCCTCCTTGTGAACACGCTGCTTTTCCAACAAACAGCAGGAGAGAGCAGCAACTTTGATTTACAAAATATTTTGGAGTTCTTCTGGTTTTTCTTGCGGTGCAAGGAAGGCCGGAAGAGGCGAGGGAGGCAGACAACATCATGTGAGCCACCTCCAAGGAATCCGCGAGTGATTGATGGGAGATCCAGGAAAAATAAAAGAAAGTACACAGAATGCATAGTTAAGTTATGGAACTCACTACCACAGGATGTGATGGTCACCAATCTGGATGGCTTTAAAAGGGGGTTGGATAAGTTCCTGGAGATAAAGGCTATCAATGGCTACTAGCCCTGATGGTTGTTTGCTATCTCCAGTGTTCGAGGCAATAAGCTTGTGTTCACCAGTTGCTGGGGAACATGGGTGGGAGGGTTCTGTTACACCCATGTCCAACTTTGTTGGTCCCCGGTCGACAGTTGGTTGGCCACTGTGTGAACAGAGTGCTAGACTAGATGGACCCTTGGTCTGATCCAGCATGGCACTTCTGATGTTCTTATGCCCAGTCGTGAGCGTGCAATAAAACGCTCGTCGGATGGAGCAGTCTGTCAGGTGCATTGTGGGAAATTTGAATGGTGGCTAGGCCCAGCTGCCTGACACTGCTCAGAGTGGTGGGCCAGAACCCCACCCCACCCCAGGGAGACTACTGACAGCTGTGGGCCCTCAGGACACTAAACCTCTTGGACCAGGCCCAAAATGAGAGGTGGTGACGCTGACGTGGCTGTGCGTTATCTGCTCATCCTTTCTAACTTTCTCCCTCTGACCAGCCCTGCTGTTAATCTCACATTAAACAAAACCACCCCAACAGAGAGGCCAGGCTGATAAATTTCACAGAGGACATCTGGCAAAGAAAGACTTAACGTACGTACAGCATAGCCACACAGCGCTTCAAGCACAGCGGAGTTCTAAATTTGCAACCGCGTGCTTGTGAGTGGGCGTCTCTCTGTGTTAATTAAAGTTCTTAAATGGAATTTAATTTAGAAGCTGACAAATCGCCGAGCCTCTCCTTTTAAACATTTTCTTTTTCTTTCCTGACTTTCGCGTCGGCTCCTTTAACCTTTCACCAACTTGGCGGTGCCAAAAGAATTCTCCGTTATTTAAACTCATGATCTTTGCTTCGTTTGGCCGAGGGACCGGGCATCTCGCTGGAATGCTGACTCTTGATTACATATTGTCAAAACTCTTTTCAATTAGAATTTTTGAACAAAAAACAAAAAGCGCAACCCGCCAGTGCTGACATGTTAATCTATTGCCGCAGGTCAGAGGTCACGTGTATCCTTCATCAACTCACAGCGTTACACTTTTGTCCTCATTAGTTATGGAAAAGTTGAAAGGCACACAAACACAACTCACTTTCCATTTTGGCTTGCCAGTGTGGTTATATTAATCGCAGGGCTGCAATATTCAGGCAGAATATATTCTCTGAAGTACATTCCACGGCGTTCAATGGATCTCGCTCCTCTGTAAGTGTGTTTAGGATTGCAGCCTTAATAATGTATGAGCAACCTTTTCATCAACTAAAAAGGTACGGATGGAAGGAGATCTCAAGCAGAGGGCTGCAGCATCCCGTTGTAAGCCCGGCACTGTTCAACACTTTTATAAATGGCTTGGATGAGGGTGTAGAAGGGACGCTCATCAAATCTGCAGATGACAGAAAGCTAGGAGGGATAACCAACACCACAGAAGACAGGTTCAAGATGCAAAATCCTTTTGACAGGCTGGAACGCTGGGCCCGAACCAAGAAAGATAAATGTAAAGTCCTCCATTGAGATGAGAGAGAGAGAGAGAGAGAGAGAGAGAAAAGAATCTAAGGCACAACTCTGGGATGGGGAGACCAGGGCAGGATCTACACTATTCATTACACCGTTGTTTAAGTGTATTGTTGCGTCCTCCCTTGCTACGTTACAAAATGCAACTTGAGCCCAGTCAATCGAAATACCTTTTCTTCTATCGTTTTACCCGGGCACACTCTTCTTTAGAACGTTCTTGATTAGCTCTGAAGTAAACCTCCTTCTTCCGGTGACTCTGAGCTAGACCTGCTGCGATAAGCCGGCAGGGAGGCGGGGCGACGCGTAGGGACGAGGGAAGCCCTGCAGCGTCTTAAAGGGGCCACGTGCGCCCCGAAAGATAAGCGTTTTTTTAAAAAAATTAAGCCTCTGTCCCCTCTTTCACCGCCCTCCCTCCCCCTCCCCCTCCCCCTCGTCGCGTTGTGCCAGCTCTCCCTCCCCTAGAAAAGTCCTCACGTCTTAATCAGGAAGCAAAGACCATGGTCACGAGACATGACTTTGAAAGACGGCATTGAATACAACGAAAGGTTGGGGCACATTGTTAGTTTTAAAACAATTTTAACAGAAAGTGGAACGGTTTTAAAAGTCAGAAGAAACGTAACAACAGCAGCATCACGTGACTGCTGACGTCATCTCTGCCAACTCATCTAGACAAGTGTAGACGGGCTCCTGGCTTGGCAGCTGAACATGAGCCAACAGCGTCATGCAGCTGCTAAAAAAGCAAATGCAATCTTGGGTTGAATTTTTGTAAACTGCCCAGAGAGCTTCGGCTATGGGGTGGTATCTAAATGTAATAAATAAATAAATAAATAAATAAATAAATAAATAAATAAATGAAGGATAGTGTCCAGAGCTTTGTTTCCAGACCCCTGAACTGGAAGCCCTACGAGGAGAGACTGGGGGCCACAGCTAGACCTAAGGTTTATCCTGGGATCATCTAGGGTTCGCCCCTGCCTGAGCACTGGATCCCCTGTGTGTCACCTAGATGAACAGGTTTGACCCCTGGACGATCCAGGGATAAACCTATTCCTGAGGCCTGGATGGAAGCCCTGGTTTGTAATCGCAGTGTTTGGGGGAGTGGGGAACTCTAATTGGCTGCTGGTTCTGGCTGGGTTGGGGGATGGGGGCATTTCTGCTTGGACTCATAGAAGTCAATCATCCACATTTCCACAGCGTGGAAGTGCTGCTCGTCTGGCTGGCATGGTGAGTGAAGAAGCTTCTACCACCTGAGAGTCAGCTATGGGCAGGCTCTTCATTTCATTGGCTGGGTAATTCTGGGATGGAGTGCACACCCCTATTAGCCGAGCCATTCTCCAAATGCCAATCCTTATATATCCAAAACAGCAGTACCCCCATGCAAGAGGGAGGTATCAACAGGGGATAGGAACGCTAAGCTTGCTGACGTGCCTTAGCATCTAGAAAAGTTTTTTTTTCTAAATGGGGGTGGGCGGAAAACAACCCCTCCTCAAAACAGCTCATTGAGGACTTAATATATTCAGTTACCATGAATTGTTGACTGACTGTTGAGAAGGGAGGGAAGGAAACACTGGAAAGATGGGAGAGGGATGGGGGTGGGGGTGGAATGGAGTATTGCCTAAATGGGCTCAGCTGACTGGCTGGCAGGCCGACTGGAACCGTGAGCAGAAGCACTCTACACTGCAACATTTTGTTGTCCTTCTTACTAGTCTATCGCTGTCCTATTGCTCCTGACTTTTCTTTGCAAGTCTGCATCCAAAAACGGAACCAAAAGTTGAACCCTATGTCCCCAATTCTGGAGAAAAATGCCCCATTCCTAAAACCAGTCAGGGAGCCAACATGCACTATTCATGTTTTGTTTCTCATTTGCCCGATTTATTCCAATTATGGTGTTTTGTTTTTGTAATTTCCCATTCACAGAATCAGGGGTGTTTTAGCAGCATCCC
This sequence comes from Elgaria multicarinata webbii, assembly GCF_023053635.1. Lineage (NCBI taxonomy): Eukaryota > Metazoa > Chordata > Lepidosauria > Squamata > Anguidae > Elgaria > Elgaria multicarinata. The sequence goes on along the minus strand of NC_086172.1, from coordinate 176,534,987 downwards.
CCCTTCCTCCCCTTCATAGTCGTATCTTATTAACTTTGCTTGTTTAATTGGCTGGGATGATTATGCATTCCACATTGAACTGAGGGTACTGAAGGACAGAAGGAGATATTTGTTGTACAGTAGGTGTGATATTCAGAGGCGTTGGATGCAGGAGAGGGAACAGAATGCTGGAAAACTCTCCCGGCACTAATCATGATACTGATTTGTTATGCCGGTTCTCTTCCCAGCGAAATCAAAGAGGACACATCTGAAAAAGTAGATAGTCTAATGAGTAAGACATTTGGTAAATAAGACCAATTAAAAAATCAAACGTGGTACACATCTGTAAAAGCAGATAATATACCAGGTAAGACATTTGGCAAATAAAACCAAATAATGATGTTGTAAATCTCAGCCCAGCCTCATGTTCGGGGAAAATGCATCTTTATTGCGGGCGATTTGCTGAAACCGTGCTTAAGACTCTTTAATGCGTGGACAAGATTATGGATTGTTTGGTAACACGATCCTTGCCACGTTCACGTGGAAGTAAGAGCCCACTGGTGGAAATGGAAGTTGAAGCCTGTGGTTGCCCAGGCTGAGGATGTTCATGAGAGTATGAGGGTTCCTGGTGGTGAAAACATCATCACAATTACTCACAATTCTGTCCCACCCTTTGCCCAAAGAGCTCAGGATGAAAGACATGGCGCTCTCACACCCTTTTATTCTCACAACAACCATCTGAGTTGGGTTAAGTTAGGGTGACCCTATGAAAAGGAGGACAGGGCTCCTGTATCTTTAACAGTTGTATTGAAAAGGGAATTTCAGCAGGTGTCCTTTGTATATATGGGGAACCTGGTGAAATTTCCTTTTCATCACAACAGTTAAAGCTGCAGGTGCCCTGCCCTCTTTTAAATCTGGTCACAGTATAGCTGCGGTATAGCTCCTGCAGCTTTAACTGCTGTGATGAAGAGGGAATTTCACCAGGTGCGACATGCATACAACTGACACCTGCCGAAATTCCCTTTTCTATGCAACTGTTAAAGATACAGGAGTCCTGTCCTCCTTTTCATATGGTCACCCTAGTTAAGCAGAGAGACTGTGGCCCAGTTCCCACAATCACAGGATGGTTAATTAACCACGGTGGTTGGTTAACCACTTTGTGTGTACCAGTTGTTCGGGGGGGGGGGGGGTTAGGATAGTTACCCTCAGCTAGGGTGACCCTATGAAAAGGAGGACAGGGCTCCTGTATCTTTAACAGTTGAATTGAAAAGGGAATTTCAGCAGGGGTCATTTGTATATATGGAGAACCTGGTGAAATTCCCTCTTCATCACAACAGTTAAAGCTGCAGGTGCCCTGCCCTCTTTTAAATCTGGTCACTCTAGTATAGCTCCCGCACCTTTAACTGTGCTGATGAAGAGGAAATTTCACCAGGTTCTCCATATATACAAATGACACCTGCTGAAAGTCCCTTTTCTATGCAACTGTTAAAGATACAGGAGCCCTGTCCTCCTTTTTGTATGGTCATCCTAATTTACCCAGCCGCGATCATGTGAAGCAGGTCAGTGACTGGTACAAAATCACCCATTATGTTCTGCATCTAAGAGGGGGTTCAAACCCAGGTCTGTGGTCCAACACTCTAAGCAAGCTGGCTTTCACTGGTGGGACACACGAAGGACCAAAGACAGGCTCCTTCCTCAACAAAATTCCGATATAATTCTCCCCTTCCTCCCGCTGTTCTCTTCCTCTGGTCAACTTGTACATAAAGCCTGAACAAAGTCTGGCCAAACAGTCACCTGTCTGGTGTTTGTCACACCCCAAATCCCCACCCATATTTTTGCAGTCTGCATCTAGGAGGCAAAACCAGGAGGTCCTTTGGTCCCTTAGAGCAGGGGTGGGGTGTCCATATGAAAAGGAGGACAGGGCTCCTGTATCTTTAACAGTTATAGAGAAAAGGGAATTTCAGCAGGTGTCATTTCTATGTCTGCAGCACCTGGTGAAATCCCCTCTTCTTCATCACAATAGTTAAAGCTGCAGGAGCCCTGCCCTGAGTAACAAAATGCAAACGAAGGCAGGGCTCCTGCAGCTTTAACTGTTGTGATGAAGAGGGAATTTCACCAGGTGCTGCATGCATACCAATGGCACCTGCTGAAATTCCCTTTTCTATACAACTGTTAAAGATACAGGAGCCCTGTCACCCTATTCCATGTATGAAAGTTGATTGAATTACGAGTTGAATCTTGCATCAACTCTGTTGATGGGACAGTATTCTCCATTTACCAGAAGGAAGGAAGCTTAGATGGCAGAAGGACGGCCGTGTTGCACACAAACCTCTGTCCTCCAGTACCGCCGCCTTAGCTAGTTGCCTCACCCTGCCTCATGGTAGGGCCTGCCCTGCATATACCCATTAATCTCAGCAGAGGGACCAGTTTAATCATTCATTTCTTTGCCTGTAAGGAGCTCCAGTCTCCATTAAAACGAATAGGGGAGGCTGTTCGTGCAATGGCTCTGTGTGAGTGTCAAACACTGGTGTGCAAGCATGTGCACATGAGGCTCCAGATGAGGTTAATTTGATGAGAAGCCACAAGAGCCAATGCTTTCACTGGCAATTTCTTTTAAGTCCAGGTCCGGGCCCGATTCAAAGTGTTGGTATTGACATTTAAAGCCCTAAACGGTTTGGGGCCAGGTTATTTGAAGGAACGCCTCCTCCTATATGTACCTGCCTGGACCTTAAGATCATCTACAGGAGCCCTTTTCCGTGAACCCCTGCCAAAGGAAGTGAGACAGGTGGCTACTAGGAGGAGGGCCTTCTCCGCTGTGGCACCCCGGTTGTGGAATGAGCTCCCCAGAGAGGTCCGCCTGGCGCCTACATTGTACTCCTTTCGTCGCCAGCTGAAGACCTTTTTATTCTCCCAGTATTTTAACACTTAATTTTAACTTAAATTTAAATTTTACTGTTTTAACTCTGTATTTCAATTTTATATCAATTTTGCTGCGTGGTTTTTATTCTGGTTGTGCTTTTTATATTGTATTGTGTATTTGTGCTTTTAACCTGTTGATTGCCTTACTATGATTTTAATTTTTGTGAACCGCCCAGAGAGCTTCGGCTATTGGGCGGTATAGAAATGTAAATTAAATAAAAAAAATTAAAAAAATAAATCGTTTTATTATGGTTTTAATTTTTGTGAACCGCCCAGAGAGCTTCAGCTATTGGGCGGTATAAAAATGTAATAAATAAATAAATAAATAAATAAATTAAGTAGCAGCACACTTCTCTGTAACAGTGCACTCCTGTGATGTAAGTCAGCTACTCCCATGGAATTGTAGCCTAAATTCACAGCTCAGCTCTTAGCATTTCAACCTCAACGATTTCTCTCTCTCTCTCCCCCCCCCCCCCCCCCCCGCCCAACAACTTTTCCTCCCTCTATTTCACTGTTTTGCAATTAGGATGGAGTGAACAGACAAACGCCTCTAATAAGCGATCACTTCTGCCGATGCCAAATGCCATTTGCATCTACCGTTCAAACTGCGATTCGTTAGATCAAATGCATAATTATCTGCAAGTTGCCTGGCAATTATTCCTCTGCCGATGAACCCGTGGAATTTTACTGCCTGAGTTTGGGTTTTTTGAATGCAAACCGTTATCAGCAGATTTGGACTTTAGGCACACAGACCAAGGATCAGGATGCAAAACAAGCTTCCAAAGAGCTCAGCAAATCCAATCCATGTAAGGGACGACTGTTTGGCTTGCTGGATTCAAGCTTCACAATGTGAAAACTTGGATTCCTTTTCATTCTTACTTTGTGGATTTTGAAAAATTGTAATAATGTAAGTACACACTAGCTTATGTTAAGTTTCTCCCTTTCCTTCTCTCTCTCTCTCTCTCTCCTCTTTCTCTCTCTTTCTCTCTCTCTTTTCATTTTTTCAAATCCACTGAAAGAAAGTAAAAAAAGTTTAACAGTGACATAGGGAAGGTGGCTATATCATAACTACGCTGGAGGTTTCATTCATTCGTTTTATACTGTTGTTTTATACTTTGGTTTTAATTTTTGTGAACTGCCCAGACAGCTCCGGCTATTGGGCAGTATAGAAATACATACATACATACATACATACATACATACATACTTACATACATAAAAGCGGAAGAGTTCAGCATGTGCCTAAATCTCTCAACCATCAAAACCAATAAGGACTTAAAATGTGCTTTGTTTTGATGATGGCAAAGGCACCACTATTGCGTGTGGAACTTCACAAGGCATCACAAGCTAAAATGCATAAGTAAATGCTAGTCCCTGCCCTGAGGAACATCCAATTTTGACACACAAGGAACGAGGGAGGAAAGGGAGAAGCAAGGATACATCCAGGGTGGCCCTATGAAAAGGAGGACTGGGCTCCTATATCTTTAACAGTGGTATTGAAAAGGAAATTTCAGCAGGTGTCGTTTGTATATATGGAGAACCTGGTGAAATTCCCTCTTCGTCACAACAGTTAAAGCTGCAGGTGCCTTGCCCTCTTTTAAATCTGGTCGCAGTATAGCTGCAGTGTAGCTCCTGCAGCCTTAACTGTTGTGATGAAGAGGGAATTTCACCAGATTCTCCATATATACAAATGGCACCTGCTGAAATTCCCTTTTCAATACAACTGTTAAAGATACAGGAGCCCGGTCCTCCTTTTCATAGGGTCACCCTATGATCATAGAATCATAGAATAGCAGAGTTGGAAGGGGCCTACAAGGCCATCGAGTCCAACCCCCTGCTCAATGCAGGAATCCCTCCTAAAGCATCCCTGATAGATGGTTGTCCAGCTGCCTCTTGAAGGCCTCTAGAGTGGGAGAGCCCACAACCTCCCTAGGTAACTGGTTCCATTGTCATATTGCTCTAACAGTCAGGAAGTTTTTCCTGATGTCCAGCTGGAATCTGGCTTCCTTTAACTTGAGCCCGTTATTCCGTGTCCTGCACTCTGGGAGGATTGAGAAGAGATCCTGGCCCTGCTCTGTGTGACAACCTTTTAAGTCTTTGAAGAGTGCTATCATGTCTCCCCTCAATCTTCTCTTCTCCAGGCTAAACATGCCCAGTTCTTTCAGTGTCTCTTCATAGGGCTTTGTTTCCAGACCCCTGATCATCCTGGTTGGCCTCCTTTGGACACACTCCAGCTTGTCTGTGTCCTTCTTGAATTGTGGAGCCCAGAACTGGACGCAAATCAGTCCTGGTAAGACAGGCTTGGAGCTTGCTGGCAGGAAAAGGACCGAAAGACTTCATGGAGATTTCATGGGGACTTCATGGAGGCAACAGTGGCACTTGGCTACAGAGCACCTGGAGGCTGCCATTATGTGATGTTCTGGTATATTGCAAATAATTGAAGGCCTCATTTACACCAAGCAGGATATTCCACTATGAAAGCAGTATATAAAAAGCAGGAGCTACACCAAGCAGGATGTAGTGGTATAAAAGTGGTAGATGGCATGTGTCAATGGGCCCCAACAGTGGTCAGTGCACTTCAATAGTGCTATAAAGCAGTAGTGTGGCTCCTGCCTCTTATATACCGCTTTCATAGTGGAATATCCTAGTTGGTGTTGATGAGCCCACAGTCATGCTTGCCCAGGGCAGCAACGCCTGTAGTGGTGAGCCTTCAGCATCTGCCTGAGGATACCACCTGCTAATGCAAGGTGGCCTTTTTTTCAAAGAAGCCCACCAGCTTCCATGGCACCATCGCTTATTACCACGGAAGCCTTCATGTTTATATGCAGGGATTTGCATGCATCCAATGCTTTGGGAAGCCCCCCGAGACGAAATTTAACACCTCTTTGGATGTTTTTCATTCAGAGCCTCAAAGGAAAAAGACACACTTCCGTTTTGTTTAGAGGATTTATAGCCATGATGACCCATGGGAATTGCAGGTGTGAATAATCACTTCGGAAGCAACGTCCTTGTTCTTGATTTAAAGGAAGCAAACCTGCAATTCTATTTCTGTTCATTTGAGAGTAAGGATTTGCTGGGAGACGTTCCACTATGCACCGGATCCAGGTTAGAAGAGAACAGTGGTGGGGTGTTAATGAGATACACAATCCATCTGCAGGGATCTCACAACTGCAGTTGTCACACTGAACCTACCTTGTGTGGAGCAGCGAAGGGCTTCATGGCCAACCAAGGGCCTGTCTCAAATATTTGTGCTTTTAACCTGTTGATTGTTTTACTATGATTTTAATTTTTGTGAACCGCCCAGAGAGCTTCGGCTATTGGGCGGTATAGAAATGTAATAAATAAATAAATAAATAAATAAAGTATATGGCACAACCCATGTGGCAGGACACACATTGGATCTGGTCTTTTGTAGTGGAAGGGGGGAGGTGATCTGTAGTTGGGGGACAATGATGAGTCTGTCGTCATCACTACCGCAGGGCTCAGTCCTGGGCCCAGTGCTCTTCAACATTTTTATTAATGATTTGGACGAGGAGGTGCAGGGAACACTGATCAAATTTGCAGATGACACAAAATTGGGTGGGATAGCTAATACCCTGGAAGACAGAAACAAACTTCAAAGTGATCTTGATAGGCTGGAGTGCTGGGCTGAAAACAACAGGATGAAATTTAATAGGGATAAATGCCAAGTTCTACATTTAGGAAATAGAAACCAAAGGCTCAGTTACAAGATGGGGGTTAGGCCTCATGTAGAGTATTGCATCCAGTTCTGGGCTCCACAATTCAAGAAGGACACAGACAAGCTGGAGCGTGTTCAGAGGAGGGCAACCAGGATGATCAGGGGTCTGGAAACAAAGCCCTATGAAGAGAGACTGAAAGAAGTGGGCATGTTTAGCCTGGAGAAGAGAAGATGGAGGGGAGACATGATAGCACTCTTCAAATACTTAAAAGGTTGTCACACAGAGGAGGGCCAGGATCTCTTCTCGATCCTCCCAGAGTGCAGGACACGGAATAACGGACTCAAGTGACAGGAAGCCAGATTCCAGCTGGACATCAGGAAAAACTTCCTGACTGTTAGAGCAGTACGACAATGGAATCAGTTACCTAGGGAGGTTGTGGGCTCTCCCACAATAGAGGCATTCAAGAGGCAGCTGGACAACCCTCTGTCAGGGATGCTTTAGGGTGGATTCCTGCATTGAGCAGGGGGTTGGACTCGATGGCCTTGTAGGCCCCTTCCAACTCTGCTATTCTATGATTCTATGATATTATCATGTTTGAGATTCAAGCTCCCTTTGGAGCAGTGGAGGGCCAACTTGAATTGTCCACCCGTGTCAACTTATGGATCCAGATGATCTGAGGACGCTGTGGGGATTCCCATGGAATTAATCGGTGGTTCTGGTCAACATCTGGAATCAGCAGATGGCTTGGGCTGTCAATATGATCACTCCTAAACGTCCTTGCCCGAAATACAGTCATCTTGGCTCATTGGTGTCCCGAGGAGCTGAGAGTAACGAAACAGCAAGCTTGGTGACTAGGATGTCTGCCTGTGCTGGGCTTACAAGATGGATATCAGATGTGATCAATGGCTCATTAAGGGATGGAGTACTTCTGGGGGACCTGAAGGAGGCTGTAGCAAAACCATTAATGAGGAAGCCAGTTCCACATGGCTTGGCTATGGTGAATTATCGCCCAGTTTCAAATCTATCATTTCTGAGCAAGGTCTTGGAGCAGGCAAGGTCATGTTGGCTACAGGCAGTTTTGGGTGACACTGGTTGTTTAGATCCATTCCAGTCTGCTTTTGTAGTCCTGGTGGATGACTCACACCAGGGGCGTTGCTAGACCTACCGGGTGTTCCGTCGTTGAGGAGCGGTGAAAGCGGCTTTTCCCGTTCAGCCCGTGACGCCTCATGCTCCACACCTGCCTTCGATTTGTGGCGGAAGTTTGCGCCGGTTGTGCTGCTGCCGCCGCGAGCACGGTTGCGCAGCCACACCGGCCTGATTGCCGCGGCTTTTTTTTCCGCTCGCTGCACGGTTTGCGCACGTCCGAAAGACCGCAAACTTGCGCAGCCGTCAGCGATGCCGCCGCCGGCCCCGGCGGCAGCGGCGGCGGCGGCGGCAGTGCCAGTGCCAGCTGAAGTGCTGCTGGTGCTGTTGAGGGTCAACATTGATGCGCTCACTTCCTGATGGGGGTCGTGGCGGGTGTAATATGACCCGAGGTCAATCGTCTGCATGGGCACTCTGTGCCTACATCTCCCATCATGCCTCTGAGGTGTCGGCGGCGATGATCGCCTCTGTGCCCTCTGCCCCATCCCAAGGAGCCAACCCACATCTGGCCGTAGCCATGGCAGCAGCCCACAAACAGCTCTGCCCTCTGCCAGCCTGGTACCCACACTAACAGGCAGCGTACAGCACCGCCATTATGCGGCCACGGTAGCTGCCCACCGCAAGGAGTCACCAGCCACTTTTCCGGTCCTCCGGTCCTGCGCAAACTGTCACTGGGGAAATAAAAAAAAAACACTAGAACAGGCGCACATCCCCCACCCATCCCCCACACACCCCAGCAGCACACTAGCCACTTTTCCGTTCCTCCGTTCCTGCGCAAACTATCAGTGGGTGAGTAAAAAAAAAAAGCCGCTCCGCCGCGCTGCCCCAGCTGGCAGACTGCGCGCAAATGGCGGAGGCGGCTTGACCGAAGCCGCTGACCACTCCCCCTTAGCACGCCTTTTCCTGCCCAGTGCGGACCGCAGTGACCTCACATCCTCCCACACGTACTCCAAATTACCGCGGGACGGCAGGAAAAGGCGCACTAGAACTCACTTTTTTAAAGTCGGGAGAAAGAGGCTTCGCCGCAGGATAACGGCGGATCCTCGTGAACGTCATCTGGAAGCCTCGACGTGACTGCGGAAGGTAACGCGCGCTAGAGCCTCGTCTAGTAACGCCCCAGGGAAAGGATAGTGTGAACCTATTTGTTCCCCTTGACTTCTCAGTGGCTTTTGATACCATTGACCATGGTATCCTTCTGGATGGTCTCTCTGGGTTGGGACTTGGGGGCATAGTGTTGCAGTGGTTCTGGTCCTTCCTCAGGGAAGAACCCAGAAGGTGGTGCTGGGAGGCTTCTGTTCTACCCTTGGCCATGGACATTTCAGTTATCTCAAGGTATCATCTTATCCCCCTCCCCCCCATATTTTTCAACAGCTGCATGAAACCACTTGGAGAAGCCATTCAGTGGTTTGGTCTAGGGTATAATTAATATGCAGATGACATACAGTGCTTATTCTCTTTTCCACCATTATGTATTAGGTTCTAATCCTAGGGAGGCAGGTGAAACCTTGATGGGTGTCCGGGGACCGATATTGGCATGGTTCAGTGCCAGTGAGCTGAAAGCCAGCTAAGAGAAGTAGTGGGCTTATTCAGACAACACGCTAAGGCATGGTTAGGCTGCTAATACTTTTGCAGCAAGTGGTCAGTGAGTGTTTCTAAACCATGGTTACATAGCCACCGTGGTTAGGAATGGTTCACACGACACGCTAAGTCATGGTTCACATGACACACTAAGGTCTTTGCTAGACCTACCTGGTAATCCGTGCAGGAGGAGGGGAGAGCCCGCGGTGCAGCTAGCGCGCCCCGTCACTCTAATCCACACGTCAAACGCGATGGGCCCGGGGAGGGTTCACCCCTGTCTGAGCCCGAGACACCCTGTGCATCATCTGGACGCACAGGGGCTCGCCCAGGGCTCGCACCGAGCTAAAGCCTCGTCTAGCAAGGCCCTGGGTTGTAATTTCCTGGATCCCTCCTAGCCCTCTTTTTCAAAATTGGTGCTGCCTTGGCTAATTCCTGAAAGTATCAGTTCAGGCACAGATACCTGCCCTACTCTCTGGCCCACCATACCAGGGCTTTCTGTGGGCCTTGCTAGACCTACCGGATAATCCGGCCGGGAGTCGGGGCGACGGCACGCTACAGCTAGTGCGCGCCGTCGCCCTTTTCCAGATGTCAGCATGTGACGGGGCAAGGGGAAGCCCCGTCGCGCGCTCCGCGTTTCCCCCCCTTAAAGGGCTATGTGCGCAGGAGCGCACCACCGGAAAGATAAGTCTTTTTTTAAAAAAATAAAGGGTTCCCCGCTCCCCCTGCCCCTGATTCCCCCCAATGTCTGATGCCCCCCCTGCCCGCTCGCTCGCTTGCCCGTCCTCCCCCGTCCGCCATGCCTTGTCCCCTGTTCTTCTCCCCACCCCCGTCCCCCATGCCTTGTCCCCCATCCGCTTGCCTGTGTCCGCTTGCCGTGCCCTGGCTCTGCTCTCTCCCTCTCCATCTCTCCTGCCGGGTCGGCTCTTTTCCCCGGCTCCCATCTCTCCCCCCCCCCGTGACTCCCCCCCCCCCGCGTGATGGGCACAGCGCTCCTATGGAATGCTGCGCCCAGTCCGTGGCTTCTCCCGGCTACTCAAGCGAGCAGCTGGGAAAAGCCACAGACCCTGCTAGACCTTCCACAGCCGGGGCTGCGGAAAAGCCGGGCCATAAGCAAATCCGCTTATCCCGGGTTAAGGGAGGTCTTAGCTCAGCCTGACCCCGGAATCCCCTGTGCGTCATCTGGATGCACAGGAGGGAGACCGGGCCTCACACCGCGCTAATGCCTCGTCTAGCAACGGCCTCAGTTGTGGACCTACATTGTTGGAAGTCCCTCCCCAGGCAGATACAAATGGACTCATCACTACTGACTTAAACACACACACACACACAATGGAAGACAGTTTTTCCCCAGTCTGAAGTTGGTGCTTAAAAATCATTAACTGCTCCTGAGTGTGTGTGTGTGTGTGTATTTAATTGTAATTGTATGTTAACTGTCTTGTGAAGGTAGATTAAAAGGTTTTAAAATAAATATATAATAACACGTACTCAGGTGGAGTACACTTTGCATGCTGATTGGATCAGTGATGAAATTACGCACACATTTGTTTTATTCGGGTTGTATTTTTATATTGTGATCTAAGTTTCCATATTTTAAACTTCAAGTTGTGCCCTAGGGTTGAATTTTTGGTGAACCGCCCTGAGAGCTTTGGCTATGGGGCAGTATAGAAATAAATAAATAAATAAATAAATAAAATTTGAAATTCACCCAACTTTTGAAATGGTCTTAGATACTCCACTGCTGCAAATATAAGAACATCAGAAGAGCCCTGATGCTGGATCAGACCGAGGGTCCATCTAGTCCAACACTCTGTTCACCAACCGGCTGTCGACCAGGGACCACAAAGCAGGACATTCAGGACAAGCAAAAATGTGTGTTTCCTTCATAGGATAAAGCATGAAAATGCACATTTTTTTGGGGGGGGGATTTATGCATTCGTGTGGGGGAGGGGATTTGCACATTTTGGGGAGATCTGTGCATTTTCATAAGTGTAAATTTGAACAAATGCAAATTTGCCCAATTTTAGGGGGGAAATATCCAGCAAGTCCAGCTGAAGGAGAATCCTGTCTCCGAGGGGATCTACACGTCGTACTGAAGGCGCTTGCGTGCGCCTCCAGTGCGCCTCCAAAACGATCGTGTAGATCCTGCCTGGAAGAGACGGAGGAAGAGGCGGAGGAGGCGGCGGCTGGGGAATCCGGGCGCGTCCTTGCCACCGCCGCCGCCCACCTCCCCGCCGGCCTCCTGCTGCCGGGGAAAGAGCCACCCGGGTCGGAGAGCTCGACGGAAGAAGCCGCCCCGCCTTCTTCCACCAAGCTTTCCGACCCGGGTGGCTTTCCCTGGCAGCAGGAGGCCGGCGGGGAGGTGGGCAGCGGCGGCGGCGGCAAGGACGCGCCCGGATTCCCCAGCCTCCTCCTCCTTCGCCTCTTCCTCCGTCTCTTCCAGGCAGGATCTACACGATCGTTTTGGAGGTGCACTGGAGGCGCACGCAAGCGCCTTCAGTACGACGTGTAGATCCCCTCTCCTTCACCTTTAGAGCCTTTTGAATGTCAAAAATGAAATGCAGCTGAAAATCTATGAATCGCTGGCGGAATGGATTTGGAACTAGGAGTTGTAGGACTTCTTTTTTGTCTAAACATACATAGGATTGTGCTCTTAGTTCTGTTTAAAATCTTTAAAATCTCTTCACTGGCTGCCAATTAGTTTCCAGGCGAAGTATAAAGTGTTGGTTATCACCTTTAAAGCCCTACATGGTTTGGGTCCAGGCTACCTGCGGGATCGCCTTCTCCGGTACAATCCGTCCCGCACACTCAGGCCCTCTGGGAAGAATCTACTACAGCAGCCTTTCTCAACCTGAGGCGCTCCAGATGTGTTGGACTACAACTCCCAGAATGCCCCAGCCAGTCCAACACATTTGGAGCGCCCCAGGTTGAGAAAGGCTGTACTACAGTCAGCAAAAACTAGATTGACAACTATTACCCAGAGGACCTTTTCTTCTGCCGCCCCCAGACTGTGGAATGGCCTGCCGTTGGAGATTCGTCGGCTTAATCCTGTCTCTGAGTTTAAGACAGCCATAAAGACTAGTCTCTTCCGGCAGGCCTACCCAGATGAATTTTAAACTTTTAACATTTTAAAATTTTATAGAAATTTAAGAAGATGTTGTGATTGTTATTTTAATATTGTATCAGTTTCATATGCTCTTTTAGCCAGTCTTATGTATTGTTATATTTGATGATGTTCTTCGCCTTGATGCAGAGGGAGAGGCGGGTAAGAAATATTGTTGTTGTTGTTGTTGTTGTTGTTGTTGTTGTTTACAAGCAATGACATGCTTTACAATACTCCAGATCATGGTTGCTAATGGGTTTGTCAGCGGAGAAAGAAGAAGAAACAGGGATCAAAACAGGAACCTGTTAACAGCTGCAAGGTTAACGATATCCAGAAATTGGAAGGTTCAAGGAGATTATGATATAGAGGATTGGTATAGAGAAATATAGGATATTGTTATAAATGATAAATTAACATGTAATATTAGATTTAGAAGGGGAATAACAAAAAACAATGATTTGGAAGAGATATGGAAATTGTTCCTAGAGCATGTATTGTCAAAAGGGAGAGGGAGAACACCTTCAGGAGACTCAATGCAATTTTGGAAACTAGAAGAAGATCCCGAGCATGGGGGTGGGGGGCGCTTATTAATGTGAGTTAGTTTAAGAAGTAGAATGTGTAGCTAAGAAATGAAGAGGAATGTTATGGTTATGTATGTATATGATTTATTATGTGTTGTTGAATAATAAAAAAATTATAATATAAAAAATGCAAATTTTACATTACCACAAACGAGGGGCTTATGGATTTTGTAAAATGCATTCTGTCTGCGTTTCATGGATTTTCCTCTGATTTTTTTCCAGTTTCCCCAAATTGGGCATGCGGATGGCAGCGGCGGACGGTGGAGCCAGGTAAGGGGGGGAGGGGGCTTATTTCACCCCCATTTTGTCCCCCGTTCCCCACTTTCCTGCCTCCTCCTCTGTCCGCCGCAGAGGCAAATAAGTGGGGGAGGGGGGAAAATGGGAGTTGAATATCGATCTGGACCTCTGGATCTTGCTCTGGAGCGGATTTTATTTATTTATTTATTTATTACATTTCTATACCGCCCAATAGCCGGAGCTCTCTGGGCAGATTGGGGGAGGTTCTGATTGACCAGAACCGGAAGGTCCGGATCGGGATCCGAAGCGGTTTGGGGAGGGGGTGCACAGCCCTAGCATCTACAACTCCCAGTCGTAAGACTGTTTCCACATAGGACGCATGGGATTGCGCCCTAGGACAGATTTGCTCAGAATGCCCCCACCCTACTCAGTTCATCTCTTCATGAAAGTTCTGTCTTCTGTTTCCTGTTCACCTGCCAACGACCAGCTCTTGCGTGAGCCACGTAGATTGCCCGATTCATTTGTGCGTGTGATGAATTGACTCACGCCGAACTTCAAAGGAAATGACGGGCTCCTTTTTTATCTAGGCCGCTGCTGTTTCTCCAGCATATGTCTACATTAACGAGCTCCCTCCGCCGTAGCTCAACGGAGCAACTGTTTTCCTCACCGCCATTTTTTAAGACTTAATTACGGTTGACGTTTAATGGGAGATCAAAATAAAGTGATACAATAATTTGTTGATGCATAGGGAGTTAATGAATACGCTGAACGCACAAAGAGAGACATTGCGTGGCTGTGTTTGAGAGTCCTGGTAGAGGTAAAGGAGAAATATGTATATCATTTATGGGCTGGTTTGCAGGACACCTGCGTTTCTGGTGGGGTAGCTTCTGCCCTGGGGCTCGAGGCATTTTGCTACCTGAGGCAAAGGTCAAAATGGTGGCCTTCTTACACTCCATGTGCAGAACTCCATCAGACTGGCACTTGACGTTTGCTTCAACACTGGTGACACAGGGCAGAGTCCTCCACTGCACCTGAAGGGAGCAGGCTAATTTAGAGGGTGCAGAGCACGTGTTTTGGTGACAGGGCCAGCCCTACTATTAGGTAGAGTGAGGCAACTGCCTCAGGCAGCAGGGTCAACCCCCTTGGCATTCTTCCTGAGACCATTGGGTGGGTATCCTCCTCTCTTGGAGGACAGAAAAGTATTCGCCTCACAGCATGCACTGCATCTGATAAGTTGGACCACCGGCTTGGGGTGTTGGGGGACCCTATCGCGTTACTAGTGTTGAAGTAAGGTTCAATTGTCTGTCCAGGCTCAGGAAGCAAAATGTCGTGGGCTGGCGCTGTTTGGGGGTACTTGAAAGGGCATAGTTTACTAGTATGTGTATATATATACATACATCATCATCATCATCATTATTATTATTTTACCATACCATACATCTTTATTGCGATCCATAGATCCATGAAATATTATTATTATTATTATTATTATTATTATTATTATTATTATTATTATTATTATTATTATTATTATTAATTTCTTACCCGCCTCTCCATTTTGATCGAGGCGGGGAAGCTCGGAGGATGGCAACAAGGGAGAGGGCCTTCTCAGTGGTTGCCCCCCGACTGTGGAATGATCTCCCCGATGAGGCTCGCCTGGCACCAACATTGTTATCTTTTCGGCGCCAGGTCAAGACTTTTCTCTTCTCCCAGGCATTTTAACAGCATTTAACAACGTTAAGTTTGTTTTTAATGGACCCCAGAATTGTTGTTTTTAAATGGATACTGTTGTTTTTATACTGTTTTTTATGTTTTTGATGGTTTTTAAATTTTGTATACTTTTAATGTTTACTATTTTTAATTGTTGTAAACCGCCCCGAGAGCTTCGGCTGTGGGGCGGTATATAAATGTAATAAAATAAATAAATAAATAAATAAATAAATAAATAAATAAATAAACAACAGTAATGTCGTGTTTCTCAGAAAACTCCTGCTTTTGATGGGAGGCAAATGACGAGGTCTGCTAAGTAATCCACAAAGCTTTTATTAAGCAACAAACATCTCTTCTACCTGAAGAGAGACTAATCTCTTGGAAACGTCCCCCTAGGCAAAACTATTCAAACTAAGCAAGACAATTGTCCGCTCAAGAAGAATAGGAAGCTACTTCCCAAATGCCCGTAACTTCAGAGAGCCTGGTGCGGAGGCAGGTTCTGGTGCAATCCTAGTCGGACTGACTTTCTCATGCCTTCCTTCCGCTCTGTGCGTTTGAGCTTCCGGCGGACCCTAGCATCAGCTAGCTTGTTGGGACATTCACCTCCGGAAGAAGGCTCACTTCCCACTGAGTGTGTAGGATTTGGCCTTGAGGAGATAAGCTCTGGAGAGGGCTGACTCCCAGCTGGGGAATCGCCCTTGAGAGCTTCCTCCCCCACTGGTACAGGCTGGCTGGTGTCTGGCGCTGCCTCCTCTATTTCTGAATTGGATTCTGATTGATTACCTGAAACACCTTCTCCCAAAACAGGGGCAGTAGGGTTAGATGGGACAAGTAAATATAAAATACATAAAACTGAATTAAGAACATAATATACATTGTTAAAACATCCTTAAAACGTCCTTAAAACATCCTAAAAACATCCTAAAATCCCCCTGGATAGGCCTGCCGGAAGAGATCAGTCTTGATAGCTTTCTTGAACGCTGATAGATTGTCAAATTGATGAGTCTCCTCCGGCAGGCCATTCCATTCCATGGGTGGGGATGTCTTCTCATGGTTGTGCACTCTATCAAGAGGAGCACATAACACACACATACCCATACGTTGTCCATCACAAAAAGAAGCCCAAACCTATAGATACATCAGTCCAAGCTCTGAGTTCTTTCATTTTGGGGTCCAAGGCTGGAAAACAGGTGGGTTGCTATGGCCCAGGAACCTCGCCAGTTCCAAAGGACCATTAAGGTCCTTCTAGGCACATCCATTGCCAGGTAATCCAGCCCTTTTGGAACTCACCAGAGTTCCACAGCGTGCCCAACTCGACTTGCATTTGTGAGCCAGGTTACATGTTTTCTCTGCACTCGAGGGACTTTTTGCATATATTTGTGTGTGTGTTTCAGCTGTAATTTGTGCAAATAGAGTGGCAATTTGCACAAATTATGACTCAAAGTTGCATGATTACAAACTACAAATTACAGTTGTAGCTAGACCGGCTCCCTCCCTGATATGCTTTATTTATTTATTATTTTATTTTATTTATTTATTGCACTTATATACCGCTCCCATAGCCAGGGCTCTCTGGGCGGTTTACAGAGGCAGGCCTCCTTTAGGAGGCAGGCAAAGACTTTTTTATTCCAGCAGGCCTTTGGTGAATGATCTGGACCTCTGTCTGTGCCAAGGACTTTTAAAATTGCCACTTTAAATGTTTAAAAGTTTTAATATTGGAATATGTTTAATATAGTTCTAACTTTTGTATATCTCTATTTATAGGTTTTAAAGTTTGTAATGCCGCCTTGAGGCCCAGCATTGGACAAAAGGCGAGATATAAATAAATATAATAATAAATAATAGTAATTTGAACAAATTAAACAATCCAGCAGAAATCTACAAGCTGGCCCAACTCATTGCGGCCCAAGTTGGAGCAGCTAGTAGAAGATGAGCGATAGTCCAGGGGGCTGAGCCAATGAAAGCTCGTTGAGCTCCACCCACCCCAACCAGATTACTCCAACATTCCAACATTTCCAGGTGTTTCTTTTGCTGTTTCTCAGTGTGCTCATGGTCAGTGACCAAGTTTTGTGGACCACCTCCTCCCCCTCATTGGACACAGGTTGGGGAAATTCACTTTCAAATCCTCTCTTAATGATTTCCAGGATGGAATTTGCCTTTCCATTTCACCTTAGAGGGCTTAATGTGATGCAGTACTGATAGTTAGCAGTAAGCCTGTGTGCCCCAGTTTCTGGGGAACATGGGTGGAAGGGTGCTGTTGAATTGTGTCCTGCTTTGTTGGACCCTGGTCGACAGCTGGTTGGCCCCTGTGTGAACAGAGTGCTGGACTAGACGGACCCTTGGTCAGATCCAGCATGGCTGTTGTTATGTTCTTAAGTTCGATATGGAGGAATACCCATTGCTTTCAGACTTTGCTCTTGTGATTCTGGGTTTTTTGGAACATTAATACATAAGATGTTTTGTTGTAATTTTTAGCATGAGGCTGGAGCAAAGTTGATTAAGCCAAGTTTGGCATCCTATCCTAGAGCAACTCCACTATAAGGGAAGGTTACATCAACTGGGAGTGGTTAGTTTGGAAAAAAGGAGGCTGAGAGGAGACATGACAGAGGTGTACAAAATGATGCATGGTATGAAGAATGTGGACAGGTAGGCATTTTTCTTCCTTTCTCATAATAACAGAAGCCAAAGGGGTCATCTCATAAAGCTGATTGGTATAAGGTTCAGGACAGATAAAGGAAGGAGTTCTTCACACAGCACAGAGTTAAATGCTGGAATGCACTAATGCAAGACATAAGCCACGCACTGGGCACAGCATTCCATAGGAGCGCTGTGCCCATCGGGCTGGGGGGGGGAATCATGTGGGAGGGGGGAGATGGGGGCTGGGGGAAAGAGTGGACCTGGCAGGAGAGATGGGGGGGAAGGAGAACGGGGACGGGCATGGCGAACGGGGACAGGGCATGGCGGAGGGGCGGTTGTGTTCCAGTTGTGTTCATACCATAGATTTCTATAAGGGCAGTATGACATTGTCAGTTTTATTCTCAAGGCAAAGGCCTTGTGCTTTCGCAAGGATTTGAGTCAAGCACTCACAAGAGGTTGACTTCTTCCAGGGCAAACAGACGGGTCTTGTGCATCCTTAGTTCACACAAACTGGGGATTTTGTGGATCACAGCTTAGGCTTGTAGCCACACCCGTCACTGTCCACACCAGGCAGCTGACGGCATTATGTCAAGCTCTTCCCAAAGCAAACCCAGTGAAGTCTGCTGGCGCTGAGAGTTGCTCAGCCCCGTCCAGGATGAGTCTCTTGACGATGGCGTTTTTCTGCCTCTAATCTTGAAACTCAAGACAGTCTTGATTGCAACCCTAAGCAGGAGCTAAACATAGTTTCTCTCCTAATCTCTCGGGATCAGTTCATTTTATCTCCCTGCTTAATTGAATGAATGAGAAATTAGATAAAACTTTGCAGAGCAAATCTTTCAGCAAACGCGAGTGAAAAAGTATTCGGCAGGCTCTCTGCATGGTCACAGCTGCTCCTTTGTTTTGCGGAAGTGTGGGTTTTTATTTAATGTAAGTCCTGCACACACTCCATCCCTATTAATTCTATTGTACATATTAAATGTCCTCCTTGCAGAAGGGAGACCAAAAACAAATAGCATGTGTTTTAAGTGTATGACGGAAAAGGGAGCACCAATATTTCCTCCTCCGAAAAGCCCTCTGTGATTTAAGGATGTAAAACTCTCCACTAGAAAGGATTTTGATTTAGGGGGAAAGTGATCGCCTTGAATCGGGCAAGCGCTCAGGGGATTTTTAAGGGGATTAGAGACGCTCAGGGAGTGAAAAGAAATCTTCCTGCTTGGGTATCCTGGAGAAAGGACCTGGTGTGAGCACACACCACCTCCAGAACTGCGTGGGGGTGCACCTTCCACCCCGTCCCCCTGCCTTTTCGGAAGCCCTCAACTTCCGTTATTCCCTGGCTGAGTGCTTACACCAACTTTTGGACTACAACTGGAGCATGTTCAGAAGAGGGCAATGAGGATGGTCAGAGGTCTGGAAACAAAAAGCTCCATCCGACGAGCGTTTTATTGCACGCTTGTTACTGGGCACTCATTGATTTCTCGGAGGTCCCTCACATGATGTTGTCTGCCTCTCTCATGCCTTCCGCCCCTAATGGACTTCCTTGCGCCGCAAGAAAAGCCAGAAAAAGTCCAGTTGCTGCTCTCCCTGCTGTGTGTTGGAGAAGCAGTGTGATTACAACGCCCAACTGAATGGGCCTCACGCTCCTTGTTTACTTCCTGTTTTCAAACAGGAAGTAATTGAGCGACGATGGAGAAGTGACGGTAGCCAGCGTTTCTTCCTAGGTGTGATGGAGCTTAAACCCCTATGGAGAGAGACTGAAAGAACTGGGTATGTTGAGCCTGGAGAAGAGAAGATGGAGCACTCTTCAAATACTTAAAAGGTTGTCACACAGAGGAGGGCCAGGATCTCTTCTCAATCCTCCCAGAGTGCAGGACACGGAATCACGGGCTCAAGTGACAGGAAGCCAGATTCCAGCTGGACATCAGGAAAAACTTCCTGACTGTTAGAGCAGTACAACAATGGAACCAGTTACCTAGGGAAGCCGTGGACTCTCCCACCCTAGAGACATTCAAGAGGCAGCTGGACAACCATCTGTCAGGGATGCTTTAAGGTGGATTCCTGCAATGAGCAGGGGGTTGGACTCGATGGCCTTGTAGACCCCTTCCAACTCTACTATTCTATGATTCTATGATTCTGACTGCCATCATTCCTGACCCTTGGCCATAGTTATTTGTGCTGATGGGAGCTGAAGTCCAAAACATCAGGACGGTACCATGTTGGAACTGGCTGGCTTATTCCTTCTCTTCCAATTTATGACCCCTCATCAGTCACTGGGGTGGATTCTAAACCCCTCTTTTCAATGGTGCTATGGAATTTGGGCAGGGGAGGTTGTCGTAGCCAGACTGCGTCCATTTGCAAAATCTGAGAGCATTTGTGTGTCGACATGGAGCAGCAAACAAGCCCACTCCCTTTTCCTCTTGCAGGCTTTGATATCCTGGGGGCTGTCTAAAAGCTCGGAAAGACCCCTGGTGGGTGCGCAGTGGTGCAGCATTGATTACTCGATGCCGCTGCAATCGTGCATCCACCCCGGAGCTTTGTGATGAAGCTGTGGAGAAAAAAAAGTTGGGGACTTACCCTGTCTTTTTTCTCTGGATTGATGCAAGGATGCATAAGATGGTGTCAAGACTGCCCCAAAACATCATTCCGGAGTCACAGCGGAGGAAGGTGACCTGTGATTGGTCACCTTCCACTAGGAAGTGGGCAGGGGCCGCTCCAGGCCCCGGATGGCTGCCCAGAAACCCTGCGCTCCCTCCTTGGTGTCAGACATATTTATTTATTTATTTATTTATTTATTTATTTATTTATTAAACTTATATACATATCATGTGACGTGCTGGGCTTGACGAATCCAAGGCTGGAGTTAAAATCGCAGGAAGAAACATTAACAACCTCAGATATGCAGATGACACCACTTTGATGGCTGAAAGCGAGGAGGAGCTGAGGAGCCTTATGACGAAGGTGAAAGAAGAAAGTGCAAAAGCCGGGTTGCAGTTAAACCTCAAAAAAACCAAGATTATGGCAACCAGCTTGATTGATAACTGGCAAATAGAGGGAGAAAACGTGGAGGCAGTGACAGATTTTGTATTTCTGGGTGCAAAGATGACTGCAGACGCTGACTGCAGCCAGGAAATCAGAAGACGTTTACTTCTTGGGAGGAGAGCAATGACAAATCTTGATAAAATAGTTAAGAGCAGAGACACCACACTGACAACAAAGGTCCGCATAGTTAAAGCAATGGTATTCCCCGTAGTAACCCATGGCTGCGAGAGCTGGACCACAAGGAAGGCTGAGCGAAGGAAGATAGATGCTTTTGAACTGTGGTGTTGGAGGAAAATTCTGAGAGTGCCTTGGACCGCAAGAAGATCAAACCTGTCCATACTCCAGGAAATAAAGCCAGACTGCTCACTTGAGGGAATGGTATTAAAGGCAAAACTGAAGTACTTTGGCCACATAATGAGAAGACAGGATACCCTGGAGCAGAGGCTGATGCTAGGGAAAGTGGAAGGCAAAAGGAAGAGGGGCCGACCAAGGGCAAGATGGAGGGATGATATTCTGGAGGTGACAGACTTGACCTTGGGGGAGCTAGGGGTGGCGACGGCCGACAGAAAGCTCTGGCGTGGGCTGGTCCATGAAGTCACGAAGAGTTGGAAGCGACTGAATGAATAAACAACAAAATACCGCCCCCATAGCCAGAGCTCTCTGGGCGGTTTACAGAAATTCTAAAACTGAGATAAAAACGAGTATACAACATTTAAAATTCTAAAACACAGAACATACACACATAAAGCATTAAAAACCATTAAAAAAACTAAACATGTGGGTGATGAAGATGTGCTGCCATAGGCCTGGGCAAAGAGGAAAGTCTTAACCTGGCACCAGAAAGATAGCAGCGTTGGCGCCAGACGAGCCTCTTCAGGGAGATCGTTCCATAGTCTGGGGGCCACCACCGAAAACGCCCTGTCCCTCATTGCCACACTCCGAGCCTCTCTCGGCACCCTGGGGGAGGGAAAGCGTGGTGTTTTCGAGGGACGCAGCACCAACCCAAGCAGGCTGGAATTCCCTGTTCAATACTCAGGGAGAGCAATCTTAGGAGCATAAGAAACACCAGGCTGGATCAGACCAAGAGCCCATGTAGTCCAGTATTCTGTTCACACGGTGGCTAACCAGATGCCCACAGGAAACCATGCCACTGAACGGGGGTGGGGGAACACACGGCGTCTGACGAAACACACACATTTAAAAAGTGGGTCAAGAAAAATGTGTATGTTCCAAAAATGCACACAAATACACTTCTGTCACTGGGTTGGTTGTGTACAAGATGTGAAGAACATGCACAGAAATGTGCTATTTAAAAATAGGCAAAAGAGAAAAAGGAAAACACCATGCGGATTTATTTCCTTTACAAAAAAGAAAAGAAAGAAATCCGCCCAGAACTTTCTTGGAGGTGGCAAATGGAAGCAATCGACAGAAATGGACCTGGCAGATCTGTCCATTACTACTCCAGATGTGGCCAAACACGGGAGTGTTCTGCGCTGCAGGGATAGGATGGAATGGCCCTTCAGTGTGGTGATTTGGCTACTTGAAGACCACGGCCACAGCTAGACCTAAGGTTTATCCTGGGATCATCCTGGGTTCACCCTTGCCTGAGCGCTGGATCCCCTGTGTGTCACCTAGATGAACAGGTTTGACCCCTGGACGATCCAGGGATAAACCTTAGGTCTAGCTATGGCCCATGTCTTGAAGACCATGCCTTGAGGTCAGCAGTTGAGCACTTGTGATTCTATAGGGATGCTTTAGGGTAGATTCCTGCATTGAGCAGGGGGTTGGACTTGATGGCCTTGTAGGCCCCTTCCAACTCTACTATTCTATGATTCTATGCTTTGCATGCAGAGAGCCCCACGTTCAATCTCCTGCATCTTCAGGTAGGCCCTGAAACCCTGGAGAGCCATTGCTGCTGGTCAGTGGTGATCTTATTATTTATGTATTTATTGCTGAAGCTCTCTGGGCTAGATGGACGGAGGGTGTGACTCAGCACAAGGCAGCATCCTAGGTTCTGTCACATCATCTTTCTGCTGTCCAGATTGCTTCCTCCCTGCCCCCCCCCCCCACTTTTCGAGGAGAAAGTAGCTCATCTTGGCCGGGGGCTGGATGGAAGATCTACAGATGTCTTATTCATCCAACAGCCCATCCAGCAGCCCTAGGAGAAGGAAAACCTTCGTGGAGTCCTAACCATCTTCCTTCGTGCCATGGCTTTGGCACCATGTCGTAGCCTTCAGGACTGCATGCTCTTGGCTTCCACTGATGTTGCCTGCCAGAGAGGTCGGCACAAAGCACAACTGTTTTCCCTGTGAGCAGCTGAGCACACCAGGCAACCCCGTCTGCTCCTGGCTCCTGTCGTCTCCGGGAGAACCGAGCTGGAATGGCGCTTGTCTCCTTGTGCCACTGGGCCGGCTTGTGGTGGCGTTTAGCAAGCCAAAGCCATCCGATGAGTTTCACGCTCCAAAAAAGGAAAGAAAAGAAAAATAGAAGCACCTCTCTTCTTTCCTTCGGGACAGAGATTTCTTCCTGGTTTGCATTTTGGAGGAAAAGCAAAGGTAAGTCCTGCATATATCCATACTGGGGGCCCTTTTCTCTTTCTTGTGAAGGAACCTCAAGAGCAAACTTTCCTGCCCAATGATTCACACACCATTGGGCCAGGGGAATGCCCTGCATCTGAGATGGCTACTAAACCCATCCAAAACTGTAACCTAAGCGTCAGCACATCTATGCTGCTTGGTTATGTGCGGAGCTGAGGCGATTCCATCTGCAGAAGATGCCGTGTGCCAACCGATGGACCGATGCCAATTCTAAAGTTTCTTCTAGAGCTTTTCTTCAAGGGCACCATTGCAGGTTTCAGTGTGGGGGCAGGCGAGGGTTCAAGAGTTAGGATCAAAGTCTTGCTCTTGGATATAATGACGATTAAGGCTGTACTGAATATTTGCCTGTTTCTCTATGGGAGTTAAAACTAGTAATTTTTAGTGGAGCGCAGGACACGGAATAATGGGCTGAAGTTACAGGAAGCCAGATTCTGGCTGGACATCAGGAAAAACTTCCTGACTTTTAGAGCAGTATGACAATGGAACCAGTTACCTAGGGAGGTTGTGGGGTCTCCCACACTAGAGGGCTTCAAGAGGCAGCTGGACAACCATCTGTCAGGGATGCTTTAGGGTGGATTCCTGCATTGAGCAGGGGGTTGGACTCGATGGTCTTGTAGGCCCCTTCCAACTCTGCTATTCTATGATTCTATGATTCTATGAAATAAAGGAATTGGTGGTCTTGGTATGGGCATCTAGTACACATAGCTATTTCTTTGTTGATCAAAGGAGTGAGTGCAGGCCTATCCAGTGGAATTTTAGGATGTTTTTAGCTTGTTTTAGGATGTTTTAACAATGTATATTATGTTTTAATTCAGTTTTATGTATTTTATATTTGCTGCTGTTCCCTGCCTCGATCAGAATGGAGAGGAGGGTAAGAAATTAAATAATAATAATAACAATAATAATAATAATAATAATAATAATAATAATAATAATAATAATTCATTTAAAAACAACAACAGATCAGGTTGATTTCACTTGTATTTTTATATGTTTAGACTGCTGAGAACTGTATCCCAACCTTAGGAAAAGTAAAAGATTGGGTAGATGTTTAAGTCATGAACCGTATGTTAGTCCAAGAGGTACATCTCAGGTCAATGCGTGTTGGAATTTGCAAAGACTGAATTCTTCAAGCATTCCTCCTCTGGCCAGATGTTTGGCTGCTATATCTTAGGACGTGTTGCTGTTCACCTTCTCCCCACTGTATATTTTGCCTTCCAAGTAGAAGCAGCCCCTTCCTTGGGATTGTATGTATTTTCCTCCAAATTTCATTTTGGGGGTGGGAAAGAGGAAAATGTTCACCACACACAGACACACAACCCAAACAAACCCAGAAAAGAATTGAATTTAACTGAGCAAAACTGCTGACTGACAATGCAGAGCGCAGAACGAAAATTCTTCCTGGCTCTCTAATTATCCTTTCCTTCCTGACTCCAGTATCACATGTAGCCATGTGTAGAATCATAAAATAATTATGCAGTGTACAAGCTTTCTGGGAGCATGTACCACTGTTTTCCTAATTCTTTATCGCTCCCATTGATCGTGGCATGTGTGCATTGATCCAAGTCGGCCATCTGGTAAGGCGAGATAAGCGTGGCAGTGTCTTTGCATTGCACTGTCACTCAGGGAGGGGGCAGACTTTGGCTGTAGGGAATTACGGGGCCAGGATTAGCCCGCGTCCTACGAGTAAACTGAATTTGAAATGCAGTGTTGCAGCTGCATGGGCCACGTTGCGGACTTCTGGTTTTTTGCCCATGCATTGGTTAGATTTTTTTTTGTCTCCTTTCTGAGTATACAGATAGAGACAACACTTGCATGAAGGTGGAGATAGATATATATATATATATATATATATATATATATATATATATATATATATCCTCTCTCTCTCTCTCTCTCTCTCTCTCTCTCTCTCTCTCGGTTTTTGGGATTTCCCCAAGCTATTGTATTTTTCCCCTTAAAAAATGCTGGAGAGAACAGAATTTGTGATTTAAAAATGACCAGGAAGCAGACAGGCAAAGGAAGAAGAACCCTTTATAAATGATCAGGCAGGAAATAGACTCAACAGTTCAAATGTTCTAGTCACTTATACAATTAACTGAAGTGGTAGAATCATGGCCTTTATATATATATAAAAAAGCTTTTTTTTTAAAAAAAAGACTTTTAATGCCACACTTTACCCGACTTTTGCAAGCCGTTCAAGTCCGCCGCCCTCCCTATATTTCCTCGAAGCTGGCCGATGAGGCTTTTCCCAATAAATAAAAAAATAAATAATAAATAAATATGTGCTCGTGCTTTTGTAAAAACAATAAGGACGGCAGCCCAGGCGATGAGGGTTGGCTCATTGTTTCCCCTCGTCCCTTGCAAAAAGCCTGGCCCTGATCTTCTCAAAGCCTTCCCACTAAAATTGAACAATTCTGTCAAAAAAGATTAGTTCTATTTTGTCTGCTGCTCACTGACTATTCATGAATGCAAAGGCAGGGGCCAGTGTCATTCTAAGTTGCTAAGGTGGTGGCTGGGTTTCGCCTATTGGCTTCAGGATACCAACCCGCAAACCACAAAAGAACAACTGCGAAGAGAAGGCAGGGCGCGGGGGGGGGGGCAGGAAAGGCCTGCCATGTGTTCGAGCTGTATGCCTCCTTCGCCCCCCCCCCCATTTTATTCCTTTTGTTGCTACAACTTTTATTGTCATGCAGTTGGGAGGTGGAGGGAAAGAGAGAGAGAGAGAGAGAGAGAGGAGCTTCAGGCGGCACCAAGCAGAAAAAAACGGATTAGCATATCACACGGATCATCTTGCACAGAACCAAAATCTTTTCAGTATGTATAATTAGTGAATACAGTCTCTCTTCAACCCCCACTCCCCCCTGGTGCCTTTTTGGAGTTTTTGGACAAGGCGAATTAGCTCCTATCTTTGGCTAGAATATTAGAAGAAAGAAAATGGAAAATTGATCATATTCCTCCTCTTTTCTCCCCGATAGCCATTTCCTGACGCTGGCCTGACACATCCAGAATATTTTTCCAGGTTACTCTTCTTCAAGCACCTAAACTCTGTTTAACCTGGGAAGTGGTGGCGGGAAGAGAGAAATGCGATTGGATAGAACTACAATGAATGAAAGGGTTTTCTTTTCTTTTACTGCTAGAGAAAAAGGATAGAATTCCACCGCCCCCCCGGCCTGTAATAGTTGACTCTGTGCAACTCTGTGGAAAATAATCCCATTTCATTGAGGTTTTATACAAAATTTTAGAGGTGTGTTGGTGTTTGGCTTCTACCATTTTTTATCCATTTGTTCAAATAAAATGGATATTATTTAAGGCATATCTAAAAATAGTCGCCGTTTCTTCGTGCCGACTTTTTTCGTCAGAGTTGAAAAGCATTTTCCCTTTCCACAGTTTTTTAGTAATTGCTTCAGAATTGTTCATCTATTAAGAAAGCACGGCCCACACTCTGAACTGGTTCTATTTGTCCTCAGTGACATCAGCAAACAGGTGAATCTCGTTGTGATGTCACGGTCTTTAGCATTGTAATGTCACTGTCCTTACGATGTGATCCCTGATTGACTAGGATCACCAATATGAGACTGATTTGGAAAGTATTGCCTATTTGGAATCACTTTTATTTATGGTCAGTGATATCAGCACATAGCCAAATCTGATTGGGTATGGAACACTGTGACACATGTTCCCTGATTGGCTGGGATCACTAGTAATGCAAGAAGGTGAAAGAAGCCCTAATTTGGAAGCAATAGTGCCAATAGCAGTAAGAAAGGCAAACAATGACCCTGAAAAGGATAGGTGAATATGCCTATACGTGTGTGTGTGTTTGTTTGCATGGAGAATTTCTACTCTCCATCCCAAAATAGTTAATATGCACTTGGAAGAAGAGAAGGAGGGAGGGAGGGAGGAAGATAACTTAATTTGTTTTTCTGCATCGCCTTGATTTTGGATCCAGGGCAAATCCATGATGAAGTTCTAGTGGTTAAAAGGAACAGGCCTCATGCCAGGGTGCGACCTTCCCCATTCATTTGCACAAGAGAAGTTATCAAATGATGGGGCTTCTAATGCTTGGAACAGGGTGTGTGAAACTATAAAGAACACATGGATGTTTTTTTTTGAAATGAACAGAATTACTGAAAGGAGTCAGCCAAGAAAATGGTTATGTCCATTCATTTCATGTTTATGTCTGTGATATGCTGTTGTGCATAAAGAGAAGATTAAGCAAAACAGGTCAGCAATGGCCTTTAGAGTTACTGCACTCATTTCTCATTTGACTAAAGCCTCTCTCTCTTCCCCCCACCCCATGTATCTGTTATCCAAACCAACACAATCACAATGCTTG
Source organism: Elgaria multicarinata webbii (assembly GCF_023053635.1). Lineage (NCBI taxonomy): Eukaryota > Metazoa > Chordata > Lepidosauria > Squamata > Anguidae > Elgaria > Elgaria multicarinata. The sequence continues at coordinate 176,507,454 of NC_086172.1, read as the reverse complement.
CAGAGAGAGCACACCACTCAGTGAAAGCAGCAATGCAGGGGAAAACATTTGACCTTGTAAATGGAACAGCAGTGCTTCAATTAAAAAGGGCAATTCACGCTGTATATTTTTTTTCCTGTACACAAATTGACTTTTGCATAGGGAAGCAGGTATACCTGAGGTGTCACAAAAGCTTCTGCTCTCCCCCCCACCCCCAATTATGCTCACGAGGATGAACAATACAAATTCTACTATGAAACCTCCCCCGATTGTTTTCATGAATTATCTAAAAATTAATAGAGACGGGATATGGTGGGCTTTTCGGACGGTGGAGCAAGTGGATTCGTCTTCTTTCTGCAGCCTCCAGGGCAGATTTGGGGGAGCATTGTGGGGTTCAGGGGGCAAGTGAAACCCTGTTACATGAGTGGACATCCTCTGGCTGGTACTGGATCTCACCCGAAGAAGCCAATTCTCTGTTCCTTTTCTAAATTGCATAAATTGGTAATATTTTTTGTGAACCGGCCAGAAAGCTTCAGCTATTGGGCAGTATAGAAATGGAATGAGATAAATAATCAATACATAAAGAAATTTTGAGATCCATTTAATCCTTTTCAATAGCAATTTACATTTGTTGGCATCCTCTTGTATTATGTTTGCTTATTCATTTTAATTACTTTTACCCTAATCTTCATTCAGATAGGTTTTCAGAGAGGCATACATAAAACTAATAAAAACCCTGAAACCCGTAATGAGCAAAGTCATAAATAATCAATCAGTGATACACATACAAAATCCTGACAGACTAATCTCACCTGTTTTTTTTTTTTTTAAATGGCTTACTTGCTTAGTGGATGGTGGGAATGCTATGAACATAATTTATCTTGATGTAAGTAAACAGATGGGATCTTGTTGAACACAAGCTGAAAATGGCAGTAGTGTTTGTGGCTGCAGAAAAGTGGGATGTGATTTTAGGCTGTGTTAACAGACCATAGTTTTCAAGTTATAAGAAGTAATCAATTCTACTCTATTCCACGCTAGTCAGACCTCATCTGTCAAGTTCTGAGTATGGGCTGGAACATTTAGCTCAGAGTTGGGAATGTGGAATTCAGACAGACACACACACACACACACCCATCCACCCAATGGCGAAGGGGTGAAATTGTTTTAAAGCTTCGGGCATAGAATCCAGGGCAGGATCTACACTATTCATTACACCGTTGTTTAAGTGCATTGTTGCGTCCTCCCTTGCTACGTTACAAAATGCAACTTGAGCCCAGTCAATCGAAATACCTTTTCTTCTATCGTTTTACCCCGGCACACTCTTCTTTAGAACGTTCTTCATTATGCTCATACCGGCTCTGAAGTAAACCTCCTTCTTCCGGTGACTCTGAGCTAGACCTGCCGGGATAAGCCGGCAGGGAGGCGGGGCGACGCGTAGGGACGAGGGAAGCCCTGCAGCGTCTTAAAGGGGCCACGTGCGCCCCGAAAGATAAGCGGGTTTTTTAAAAAATTAAGCCTCTGTCCCCTCTTTCACCGCCCTCCCTCCCCCTCCCCCTCCCCCTCGTCCCGTTGTGCCAGCTCTCCCTCCCCTAGAAAAGCCCTCACTTGTCCTAATCAGGAAGCAAAGACCATGGTCACGAGACATGACTTTGAAAGACGGCATTGAATACAACGAAAGGTTGGGGCACATTGTTAGTTTTAAAACGATTTTAACAGAAAGTGGAACGGTTTTAAAAGTCAGAAGAAACGTAACAGCAACAGCATCACGTGACTGCTGACGTCATCTCTGCCAACTTGTTACGTTTCATCTAGACAAGTGTAGACGGGCTCCAGGACCAGAGGGATACCGTCCATAGACTGATTCATCCATCCCTATTTGCACAGTTATTTACCAAAGCTGGATCACAGTGAGTGCCATGATAGTGGTAACGTGGAAGTGACTCCCATCGCTCCAGAGTGATCACTATCTTTAGACTTTTGATGCAATATGGAACCCAACGTGTTTAAGATCACACTCGCACTTTGGATTGCAGACCCCGCAACACCCAGCATTTTTCAGCAGTTCCTGGGCCAGGCATCCAAGCACAGCCCACCACTGACATCTGTCCTCGGCTTCTCTTAAAAAACACACCCTGGTTTCCTGTGCTGGGCTGCCATTTTAACAACCCACGGCTTCTCAAATCAAGTGGCTTGTAGGAAATTAAAATGGCAGCCCCTTGTCTGTTACTCAGCACTGATTGGAGGGCTGCTGCTGCCAGATAAGGCTGTCAGAGGTGGGCACTAATGCAGGACGAAGCCCACCAGACGGCACCTTTCTGAGAACCCCCTTCAGACTTGGAACCATCCCTGATGGATTGCACTTGGCTAGCAACAAGTATCCAAGCTGGATTAGAACATTTGTTGATCCTGCAGACTCCTTGGCTGCGTTCTTACTGAACACAAAACCATGGTTTATGTTAACCATGGTTTGTTGCTTTAGCCATGAGTGGTCTTGCAGACAAGCAAATGAACTTCTGCTTGTTTTCCTTATTTCTAGTTTGTGCCTCTCCCACTCATTCTGCCAGCCTTCAAAGTGGTTTCATTTTCAGACGGCTCTTGCTGGATGCCTCTGTTTCAGGGCGGATAGCAGCTCAAACCAGCCTGGGAGACATCATGATTCTGGGTTCAGACATCACAACAAGCCGTGGTTTAAACAAGCCGGACTTCATAAGCAAACGACAAACCGTGGTTTCTATTTGTGGTTTGCAGCTGGTTGTCAGGATCGGGACTATTGCCGAGTTCTTACAGGACCTAGGTCCGCGCTCAAAGGGCTGCTCTGCTGCAGAGTGCTGGCAGAATTCAGGCCCCGGCCAGTAGCAGTTCATGATGGGTTAATTCAGTGCAGCTGGGAGCAGCTAGAGTCAGGGCTATTTAAGACCAACATTGTGGCTCCAGCTTTTGCCACAGCAACACTGTTTCTGTGGTGCTAGGTTCCTGTTTCCTGATGCCTTGTTTGTTCCTGACCTTGGACTGCTCTCTGGACTATACTACTGCACTTGCCTCTGCCATGCCTTTTGTTTGGACCTTGGACTGTGCCCTGGACCATGTCCTTGCTTCTAGCCCTGTCTGGATTCAGGTTTGACCTTGCCTTTGAACCCTTGTTCAGCCCTGGACTTGCTATTACTGCTGGCCCTGTTGGACTCTAGTCTCTGTCACCGGGTTGCCCCTGCCTCTTGCTCCTGCCATGTTGTGGTTATTATTATTATTATTATTATTATTATTATTATTATTATTATTATTATTTATTTATATAGCACCATCAATGTACATGGTGCTGTACAGAGTAAAACAGTAAATAGCAAGACTCTGCCGCATAGGCTTACAATCTAATAAAATCATAGTAAAACAATAAGGAGGGGAAGAGAATGCAAACAGGCACAGGGTAGGGTAAGCAGGTACAGGGTAGGGTAAAACTAACAGTATAAAGTCTGCACAACATCAAGTTTTAAAAGCTTTAGGAAAAAGAAAAGTTTTTAGTTGAGTAAACTGGTCTATCCCCGACAGCTTGTGTGTGTTAGTCTCTGTACACCTTCGCTCTCCCGGGTCCCGGCACCCAGTCTGCGCTCCCAGCCGCCCACGCCCCGGACCGTTACACTGGTTAACAGACAATGATTTGTTTGCAGGTATGGATTCAGACACGACGACAAGCCAGATTTCAACAAATCATGGCTTAGCATTATGTGGGAAGCAGACTAATTGTTGCCTTAGAATAAATTTTAAGCCAAGGGCCATTCCATGCATAACATATTAACCCTTTGAGGTTAAAGACTATAATGCCACGTTGCTCTCAGATGCCATTATATTTTGTTGTCATTGTTACAAGCATTAAGGACTAATTTTACTGGAACGTCACTTTAAGGAAAGGGGTGAGGAGAGGGCAGAATAAAGAGCCATGCTGTAAGTGCCAATAAAGACACCCAATGATTCCTACACAAACTCTTCATGCCCTCTGGTTGGCAACTGGAAAGCCAGGTGGCTCCTCCCAAATGACCTGGGTTTGGCCCAAGGGCCAACAATTATGAATCCCTTTGTGACAATGTCCTTTTAAATTCTAAAGCATGTGACCAAGCCCACAGGAAGAAGAGTAAGAAGTGTTATTTTTCGGCAGGGCTACTGCTCATCTCACTCTGCTTCAGCTGCTGGAATGGCAGCTAATGGTGGTAGTTGAGAGAGAAGCCTGATGGAAGTAGGGATGAGGGTGGGGAATTTCCCAGTCCAAAGACCTATGAGGAGGGACTGAAAGAACTGCGCATGTTTAGCCCTGAGAAGAGAAGACTGAGGGGAGACACGATAGCACTCTTCAAATAGCTTCCAAATCACGTGAGGTACTGGTCCCCGCTATTCGGCCCTGGTTAGGCCTCATCTTGAGTACTCCATCCAGTTCTGGGCACCACACTTCAAGAAGGATGCAGACAAGCTGGAGGGGGTTCAGGGGAGGGCAACGAGGATGAACGGGGTCTGGAAACAAAGCCCTATGAAGAGAGGCTGAAAGAACCGGGCATGTTTAGCCTGGAGAAGAGAAGATTGAGGGGAGACATGATAGCACTCTTCAAATACTTGAAAGGTTGTCAAACAGAGAAGGGCCAGGATCTCTTCTCCATCCTCCCAGAGTGCAGGACATGGAATAACGGGCTCAAGTTAAAGGAAGCCAGATTCCAGGTGGACATCAGGAAAAACTTCCTGACTGTTAGAGCAGTACAACAATGGAACCAATGACCTAGGGAGATTGTGGGCTCTCCCACACTAGAGGCCTTCAAGAGGCAGCTGGACAGCCATCTGTCAGGCGTGCTTTGACTTGGATTCCTGCATTGACCAGGGGTTGGACTCGATGGCCTTATAGGCCCCTTACAACTCTGCTATTCTATGATATGAATCTATGATTTGTATGAACTTTCCTAATTCCATACTTTTGAACCAATACACAAACCAAACTAAGCTATCCTAAATTCTCACTTTTCAGAATTTTGCAATGGAGTTCTCCAATAAAAAAAGGTGTATATTAGCGAAAAGTGCACACAAGGTCCATATATTAGTGAAAATGGCACTCAGAACTGCTTGCACAAGATGTGTACATTAGGCAAAATTGTGAACAAAAATTAGGAGAAATGCAGATAAAAACGGTACACACAATTTCACACAAACTATTCTTTTTTCTTTTTAATCTTCAGCTTTCGGGATGATCCAGACTTAACATTCGGGAAACGAGAAGCTGAGAGAAACCGAAATCGTTAGATTTGTTCACCCTTACATGCAGCTAGCCTTTCAGTAAAACTAATAGAAGGACTAACATAAAGCCATGATAAAAAAGAAAGAAGAAAAAAAAAGAGATACATTTGCCTAAGTTATTTCCCCCACCAATTAATGACATGTGATTTTCAATTGTCCTTGTGTAGCTTTATCAGATACTGGGTGAAAAGTCCACACAACTTAATTCCAGAAGCACTTTAGCTCTTCTTCTAGATTCACTTGCTGGGCAAGCTTTTAAATCACTATCCAGGATTCTGCCCCCAAATTAGACTTTGGTTTTGCCTCAAGCCTTTGCCTTGCTTCCACCTGAAATTCAGCAGGCTGAATTGTTTGTTTATTCACCTTTTGCCTAAAAAAAACCCAAGTTAGATGCAATACAAGGTTTAAAAAACGCATAAAGGCAATTATAAAAAGTAATTTAAGCAGAGTTGGACTATACACCATCAATAGGATCCCCCAATACAACACAATCAATATTATTGAGCTGCGACTGGCCACTTTTTGACAAAATACTGTATCAGCCATACAGAGCGTTTCCGGAGAAAAATAGAACTGTTGGAAAACAGAGAAAGATCCGTTGACTCTTGGGAAAAGATGGACTTGTAATGGAATCAACAAAGGAACGGTGGTGTTTCTCTCCTCCCCCCTCCATTGTTATTAACACTGAAAACAAATTTCACACATCCACAAAAAATAACAAAATCCAATTTAAGTTTCCCTTTTTTTAAAAAAAGAAAAAAAGAAAAATAGAACTAGCAAATATGAGCAAATTAACTGAAGCACATTCAAATTACAATAAACACATACAGGCCCAATTATCTTCTTTTGACTAGTGTGTGGCTTAGAGATGGGTTTTTTTTTTAGTTTTTTTCTTTTTTTTAAAAAAACAGTCTTTTGTTTATTGCACTATTAAAAAATTATGGAGATGCACCAGCCATGAGGAAGATAGCCACTGTAAGGAATTACATATTTTCTCCATTTATATTTAAATAACCATCCCTGCCAAATTATACACAAATCATGCAATAATTCTCCAGCGGAATGGCTATTTAAAAAATAAATAAATAAATAAAAATTTCCAAGTCACACCATTCTTTTCTTATTAAATTGCCCATTTTCTGTACCTTACATGTCCTTCCACCAGGCTCCTCAATAGGAGCCCAACGCAATTGGCTTGCAATGTTAATGAGGGAAGGTGGAGAAAACGTTTTAATATAGTACCTTTGTTTATGAGCAGTGTAGAAAAACAAGAGGGCACAGAGAAGGAAGCTGTTGCAATTCGACTTTTATATTTGTGACTGGCAGTAGTTTATTGAGAGCTGACCAAGGGAACGTGTGTGTGGAAATTGAGAGGACCGGATGAGTACTAGACTGGATATGGTTTGGGTGGAGGCGAGGTGATGTTTGCCCTGTCCTGGACGGGGTTGCACTCTCCCTAAAGGATTGGGTCCGTAGTTTGGGGGTGCTCTTGGATCCAGAACTGTCACTTGAGGCACAGGTGAACTCCGTGGCAAAGAGCACCTTTTATCAGCTTAGGCTGATATACCAACTACGCCCTTATCTGGACAGAGATAGCCTAGCTACAGTTATCCATGCTCTGATAACCTCTCGTTTGGATTACTGCAATGCGTTATACGTGGGGCTGCCTTTGAAAACGGTCCGGAAGCTTCAGCTGGTACAAAACAGGGCAGCCCATTTACTAACAGGGACTGGCCGGCGAGATCACATTACGCCAGTCCTTTTACAACTTCATTGGCTGCCAGTCCAGGTCCGGGCCCGATTCAAAGTGCTGGTATTGACATTTAAAGCCCTAAAAGGTTTGGGGCCAGATTATTTGAAGGAACGCCTCCTCCCATATGTGCCTGACCGGACCTTAAGATCATCTACAGGGGCCCTTCTCCGTGAGCCCCTGCCGAAGGAAGTGAGGCAGGTGGCTACTAGGAGGAGGGCTTTTACCGCTGTGACACCCCGGTTGTGGAATGAGCTCCCCAGAGAGGTCCGCCTGGCGCCTACACTGTACTCCTTTCATCGCCAACTGAAGACCTTTTTATTCTCTCAGTATTTTAACACTTAATTTTAACTTAAATTTAAATTTTACTGTTCTAACTCTGTATTTTAATCTTATATCAGTTTTGTTGCGTGGTTTTATCCTGGTTGTGCTTTTAATACTGTACTTTGTAATTGTGCTTTTAACCTGTTGGTTGTTTTATTATGGTTTTAACTTTGGTGAACCGCCCGGAAAGCTTTGGCTATTGGGTGGTATAAAAATGTAATAAATAAATAAATAAATAAATAAATAAATGTTGACTCCTACTCCAGTATTCTTAGGGCATGTCTACACCATACCGGCGTAGAGGGAAGGATGGGGGAAGATGTCTGTAATAGTCCGGGATGTGGGTGGCTGGGAGTGCAGACTGAGTGCCGGGACCCGAGAGAGCGAAGGTATACAAAGACTAACCCACGCACAAGCTGTTTAGGATAGAGCGGTTTACTGGTATAACCACGACGTGGCGTAGTCCAAAGAGCAGTCTGAGGTCAGGAACAAACAAGGCGTGGCAGAGGCAATATCAAGAGCGTAGTCCAAAGAGCAGTCCGAGGTCAAGAACAGGAGCCAAGCACCACAGGAACGATGTCACTGTGGCAAATTCTGGAGTCACAATGTGGGTCTTCAATAGCCCTGACTCGAGCTGCTCTCAGCTGCACTGAATTACCCTATCAACTGCTGCTGGCCAAGGCTTGAGTTCTGCCAGCCCTTTGAGCTCAGGCCTGGATCCTGAAAGCACTCATCACTAGTAAATGATCCTGACAATCTCACGATACGGTGAGCGTGAGATTCTTCCCCTCTGTCTACACGTGGCACGTGACGTCCCAGGAGGACAGAGGATGTCACGTCGGCCATTTTATTTATTTTATTTTATTTTATTTTATTTATTTATTACATTTTTATACCGCCCAATAGCTGAAGCTCTCTGGGCGGTTCACAAAAATTAAAACCATAATAAAACAACCAACAGGTTAAAAGCACAATTACAAAATACAGGATAAAAAGCACAACCAGGATAAAAACCACGCAGCAAAATTGATATAAGATTAAAATATATGAGTGCAGGAGCACTCCTGCACAAACGTACATGTTTTAGAAAACAAATTCTGCTCCCCCCCACTCCCAATGAGCACAGAGCTTCTGAGGAGCTCCTGCCCTGTGCCTGGTTCCCAGTTCCTCACAGTTACAAACCGGGACACCCGGCCACATGTCCCGAGGTCTCAGGAAAAACCAGAAAAAAAGTGGCGGTATATTTTGTGAACCGCACAGAGAGCTTCGGCTATTGGGCGGTATAAAAATGTAATAAATAAATAAATAAATAAGTGTAGGGCGATATCCCGGGGCAAGGGAGGGATTGTCCCTCCCTGCTCTCAGGATCCCCTGTGCGTCATGTGGACGATCCCAAGGATATCGCCCCATCTAGCCATGCCCTTACTCTGCAAAGTACTTTGCGATCCTTATTGTGCCTGTCTTACCAACAACCCTGCAAGGTAGCTCATTATAATTAACATTTTACTCTTGGGAAAGAGAAGCTGAGACGTGGCCAGTTCACATCCTGCAATTGCAATGCATATCGGAGTTCTCTTCTGCTTGGAATTCTGCAGAAAGTCATAGAATCGTAGAGTTGGAAGGGGCCTACAAGGCCATTGAGTCCAACCCCCTGCTCAATGCAGGAATCCACCCTAAAGCATCCTTGACAGATGGTTGTCCAGCTGCCTCTTGAAGGCCTCTAGTGTGGGAGAGCCCACAACCTCACCAGGCAACTGTCGTACTGCTCTAACAGTCAGGAAGTTTTTCCTGCTGTCCAGCTGGAATCTGGCTTCCTGTAACTTGAGCCCGTTGTTCCATGTCCTGCACTCTGGGAGGATCGAGAAGAGATCCTGGCCCTCCTCTGTGTGACAACCTTTTAAGTATTTGAAGAGTGCTATCGTGTCTCCCCTCAATCTCCTCTTCTCCAGACTAAACATGCCAAGTTCTTTCAGTCTCTCTTCATAGGACTTTGTTTCCAGACCCCTGATCATCCTGGTTGCCCTCCTCTAAACACGCTCCAGCTTGTCTGTGTCCTTCTTGAATTGTGGAGCCCAGAACGGGACGCAATACTCTAGATGAGGCCTAACCAGGGCCGAATAGAGAGGAACCAGTACCTCACGTGATTTGGAAGCTAGTTTTGGAAGCTAGATTTGGGTTTCCTTGTTACACGAGCATCTAACGGAAGTGGAGAGCAATGGAAAGCTTTACGGAGTCTGCCAAAATAACTGAGAAATACAGAAGTGCCTCATCCTTGGCCAGTCCCAGCAGCTATAGCATTGAGATTCTGGGAATAGAGCTAAGCCCTACTTACTCTTATTTTGTCCCACTAGGGAAGACCAATTACATTCCAAGCAAGGCATTGTGGAAGGTGGATTTATTTTCAGTTTTGGTTAGAAGAGGGTGGAGCTGCAGAGTTACAACAGCTGGGATTGCTTAGCTTGGAAAAAAAGGAGGCTAAGGGGAGACATGATAGAGGTGCCATCTCTTGTGTCCTCACCGGGCATGTCTACACCAAGGGAGGGAAGGGGGAGGATCACATGATATGTTGATTGTGAGATCCTCCCCCTGGGTTCACACACGGTGTGCAACATCCAGGGAAGAAACAGGATGTCGCAGCCGCCATTTCTTTTAAAAGACAGGAGCTAGAGCACACCTGGGCTCCAGCAAAAAAGTTAAGAACCCCCCCCCCGACCCCACTCCCCACCCAATCCCAATGACCCTGGATTCCCTCCAGCCCGGCTCCTTCCCTCTGATGAACCTTGCTACTCTTGGGGAGAGAAGAAGCTGGGATGGCTGTCCACACCACCCGCGCTCCTCGGATTGTCCCGGGACAGTGGGAAAAATCAGGCTAAAAGGGCCTGCTGATATCCCGTGGAAATGGAGGGATCATCCCTCCCTGTTCCCGGGATCCTCTGTGCGTCATGTGAATCATAGAACCATAGAATCAAAGAATAGTATAGTTGGAAGGGGCCTATAAGGCCATCGAATCCAACCCCCTGCTCAATGCAGGAATCCACCCTAAAGCATCCCTGACAGATGGTTGTCCAACTGCCTCTTGAAGGCCTCTAGGGTGGGAGAAACCACAACCTCCCAAGGTATTTGGTTCCATTGTTGTACTGCTCTAACAGTCAGGAAACTTTTCCTGATGTCCAGCCGGAATCTGACTTCCTGTAACTTGAGCCCGTTATTCCGTGTCCTGCACTCTGGGAGGATCGAGAAGAGATCCTGGCCCTCCTCTGTGTGACAACCTTTTAAGTATTTGAAGAGTGCTATCATGTCTCCCCTCAATCTTCTCTTCTCCAGGCTAAACATGCCCAGTTCTTTCAGTCACTCTTCATAGGGCTTTGTTTCCAGATCCTTGATCATCCCTGTTGCCCTCCTCTGAACACGCTCCAGCTTGTCTGTGTCCTTCTTGAATTGTGGAGCCCAGAACTGGACGCAATACTCTAGATGAGGCCTAACCAGGGCCGAATAGAGAGGAACCAGTACCTCATGCGATTTCAAAGCTATACTTCTATTAATGCAGCCCAAAATAGCATTTGCCTTTCTTGCAGCCCAATCGCACTGTTGGCTCCTATTCAGCTTGTGATCTACAACAACTCCAAGATCCTTCTCGTTTGTAGTATTGCTGAGCCAAGTATCCCCCACCTTGTAACTGTGCATTTGGTGTCTATATCCTAGATGTAGAACTATATGTAGAACAGGGATGATCCTGGGATGATCCCCAGGATATCGACTGGGGTAGACATGCCCCCTTTGTACCTGAGAAAAAAGTCAGGGTAGGTCCCAATTTTCTTTTCTCCGCAGCTTTGGGGGAAAGCCCCGGAGTGGGTGCGTGATTGCAGTGGTGTTGTATAACCAATACTGCGCCACTGTGCACCCACCCCAGGGATTTCTAAGTGTTTAGACAGCCCCCAAGTGAGAGCCAAGCTTGGAACAGCAATGGCAGAAGGATGAAATTCAGGGAATGGCACGTCACCTTCGCCTCTGGGGTATGGGAAGCCACCTCCCGTTGTCTGGGGGTTTACCTCGCCTTTTAAGGCTGGCTCCTGGAATTCCATGTTGTTTTCTTTCAGCAAAGGTGGACTCAGAGCTGCTAATGGCCCTGAACACTTCGGCTAACAGATTAAGTGTTGGGAAAACAGTAAGAAAAATTAGCCCAAATAGGATGGGCGGGGTTGGTGGGTGGTGGAGGCATTGCTTAGCTGCTGTTTCGTTTTCTCAGAGGCCAGATTGTTTTGGAGATAAACGTTTAGTGCTGTCACACTGACAACAAAGGAGAGATGATGTGGAATTCGCTCAGTTTGAGGTGAAAAGATAGTGCTGGCTAAAAAACAAGGGGATAACATTTTCACACCCCAGCCTTGAGTCACAACGTCAACGGAGATTAACTCCAATGTCCCTATTATTTTACACTCTTTCCACCCCTTCCCTCGTGACTTCGAGTCACTGGTTTGCAATTTGACCATACATTGACACCCCCACCCCTGAAAGAAGAAGAAGTAAATACTGATTATTAGTCTAGGGATCTTTAGAATCAATCATGTTAAAGAGGGAAGGTAGGTTTTTAAAGTCCGCCGGATATATGTACATGATTTAAATTAGGGACAATTTTATCTCATAGTAAGCGACGGCCTGTGTTGGCAGATGCAATTTAGGACACAGTATGCTTTAATAATAATAATAATAATAATAATAATAATAATAATAATAATATATTTATTTCTTACCCGCCTCTCCCTTTCGATCGAGGTGGGGAACAACATTAGAACAGGAATCAATACATCTTAAAAGTTATTGATTTTACATTGATCTGGATAGGCCTGCTGGAAAAGGCTAGTCTTTAAAGCTGCCTTAAAATCACAGAGAGAGATAATATTATGAATCTCCTCCGGCAGGCCATTACACAATCTGGGGGCGACAGAAGAAAAGGTCCTCTGGGAAACTGATGTCAGCCTGGTCTTGGCTGACTGAAGTAAGTTCACCCCAGAGGACCTGAGTGTGCGGGGCGGACTGTATGGGAGAAGGCGATCCCACAGGTAACCTGGACCCAAACCATTTAGGGCTTTAAAGGTAATGACCAACACTTTGTACTTTGCCCGGAAACTAATTGGCAGCCAGTGGAGTGATTTTAATGTTGGGGTAATATGTTCACCCCTAGATGTACAAGTGACCAACCTGGCTGCCGTGTTTTGAACTAGTTGAAGTTTCCGAACTAGGCACAATGGTAGCCCTATGTAGAGCGCATTGCAGAAGACAAGCCTTGAGGTTACCAGCACGTGCACTACTGCCTTTAGGTCTTCTGACTCTAGGAAGGGGCGCAGCTGGTGTATCAGCCGAAGACTTAAACTGGTTTTGAAAACGGAAGAAAAGAAGTCCTACAACTCCCAGCATGCACCAGGCAGCAACATGTGTATCTCAAGAAGTTTTGGCCCACAACTCACATCGTCCCTCATCATTGGCTATGCTGGCTGGGGCATGCTGGGAGTAGTAGGACTTTTTTTTCCTATCTAAACATGCAGAACTTTGCATCTTTAATGGCTGTTCTGACTTTCCAAAGAACTTGGGAACTGTAGTTCTGTAGAGGGAGAGTTCTCAGTACCCTCATATAATCATCATCATCATCATCATCATCATCATCATCATCATCATCCCTGAAGAAGGCCTTAAAATAAAAAAGAGGCCAAAACTCGTTAAGCTTTTCAGAATAAAATCTTAGTTCCAGCATCCTGAGACACTTCTCTCTTTTATGAATAGGGTGACCATATGGAGAGTTGGACAGGGCTCCTGTCTTTTAAACAGCTGCATAGAAAGGGGGATTGCAGCAGCTGTCATTTGGATGCATGCAGCGCCTGGTGAAATTCCCTCTTCTTCAACACAACAGTTAAAGCTGCAGGAGCCCTGCCCTCTTTTTTATCTGGTCACTCTGGGGCAGGGCTCCTTCAGCTTTAACTGTTGTGTTGAGGGGTTGTGAAGAGGGGATTTCACCAGGTGCTACATGCATACAGATGACACCTGCTGAAATTCCCCTTTCAATACAACTGTTAAAGACACAGGAGCCCTGTCCTCCTTTCCATAGGGTCACCCTAAAAGTATGAATCCAGTGCTGCTCTTCTCTAGTTTGCATGGTTGCAATGCAGCCATTTAAAAGATGACTATCCCCATTAACTAGGGTCACTTCCTATTTTCTGATGGCTGGTGAATCACTGTCCACTATTTGTTCCCACTTCTCCTTTTGGGGAATGCCTTGTTAAAGGTATTTATTTCTAGCATTTAAACCTCCTAGCAGACAGGAATCTTGTCATTCGAGCATCTCTTGCTTCAAATGCACATGCATGTAAATGCATATGTGTTAATAGTACCTAGCCTGTCTACCCTTGCATATGCTACTGAGGTTCCATTTTGAATTGATGACTGATTGATTGATTGGTTGATTTTAGATTGTCATTCCTCCTGGCCAGATGGCAACCTTATTGCCCACTCAACTTTCAAGCCTTGAGGGCTAGATACTTCCAGTATCAAAGGCAGTAAGTCTATATACACCAGTTGCAGGGGAACATGGGTGGGAGGGTAAGGACATAAGAAGAGCCCTGCTGGATCAGACCAAGTGTCTATCTAGACCAACATTCTGTTCACGCAGTGGCCAACCAGCTGTCAACCAGGGACCAACAAGCAGGACATGGTGCAATAGCACCCTCCCACCCATGTTCCCCAGCAACTGGTGTACATAGGCTGAAAACAAAGCCCTATGAAGAGGGATTGAAAAAACTGGGCATGTTTAGCCTGGAGAAGAGAAGATGAAGGGGAGACATGACAGCACTCTTCTACTACTTAAAAGGTTGTCGTGCAGAGGAGGGCCAGGATCTCTTCTCGATCCTCCCAGAGTGCAGGACACGGAATAACGGGCTCAAGTGACAGGAAGCCAGATTCCGGCTGGACATCAGGAAAAACGTCCTGACTGTTCGAGCAGTATGACAATGGAACCAATGACCTATGGAGGTTGTGGGCTCTCCCACACTAGAGGCCTTCAAGGGGCAGCTGGACAACCATCTGTCAGGGATGCCATAATGTGGATTCCTGCATTAAGCAGGATATTGGACTCGATGGCCTTGTAGGCCCCTTCCAACTCTACTATTCCATGTTTCTATGATCATCACTGTCGAAATCCAGTGCTAGCTATTCCACTCTCCAGGAAATGGCCAGGCTAGCAGATAAAGTGCCTCTTGGGCCACAGCTAGACCTAAGGTTTATCCTGGGATCATCCGGGTTTCGCCCCTGCCTGAGCACTGGATCCCCTGTGTGTCACCTAGATGAACAGGTTTAACCTCTGGACAATCCAGGGATAAACCTTAGGTCTATGGCCTCGGTTAAAACCAAAGGAACGGCATTATGGACCATATCTCCCAATACCTATTAACGCAATCAGATTTCCTTTGTAGCGGCACCCAGTGCTGCAGTAATCTCTCCCCCTCCTTGTCCCCCCCTCCCTCAAACTTGTTTGTTTGTTCATATATTTTCTCTTAAGACACCAGTTGTTATTGGAGGTGTTACCTTTGGCTGCCGGAAATGCTAAGACGCTGAGAGATGTTTTCTTGCCTCTCCACCTTCCGATCACAGTTGCCTTTGAACGCTTCTAAACTTGACTTTGATTAACCGTGCTAATAATAAAAGAGAGGATTTCTTTCTCTCTCTCTCTCTCTCCCCCCTCCCATTCTTTATTAATGTCACTCGTTAGAGTTGAAAAGACATGCACTTAATACTCGCTTTTCATCTCCATCAAGAAAGCAACACTAAGCAAATAAGGAAGGAAAAAAAAAGACGGAGAAGTATTTAACTATAGCATATAGGATTGTTAAGATGGTAATCAGGGACACTGGTAATTGAAGCTTTTGGGGGAAACCTTTCTTCTGAGTCCTTCCGCCTGTTTAATAGGATAAAATTAGTTGGAGTGGTTCAGCGTTTGAAGAGGTTATGATATAATTGGTGGTGCCTCCTGGTTTTGCTGCTGGACAAGGCGATCAGGTGGAGGCACAGGAGGGCATGGGAACCTCTGAAGTACAAGGACTCAGCTTCCGCCATACTAATTAGCCCAAATTAGCTATGCTGGTTTTATCCTCGCTTTTGAATTTCCCCGATAATGCTTTTATCAGGACCGTACGGAGAGGAATATGAAACGGGCGCAAAGTTCACCTGGCAATGGCAAGGATGATGGGGGTCGCTGGGTTTTCAGCGCCGGGCTGGAAGCAGCAAGCTTGGAATGACATTCACGCACACCCACTTCGAGTGGAACAGCGCCGAGAAATAATGGATGGAGATGAATCGCACCGCTGGGGACTCCACCTAGGGAGAACGACAGCTTGAGCTTCCATTTGTGGAGTTAAGAAGTTTACCGTCTCCCTCCATATGAGCGTCATCAGACCAGTGTTTTATCGCACGCTCCCCTGTGAGGGAAGGTCACAGCAGCTGGGATTGTTTAGCTTGGAAAAAAGGAGGCTGAGGGGAGACGTGGTAGAGGTGTGCAAAATTATGCACGGTGTGGAGAGTGCGGATCGGGAGACATTTTTCTCCCTCTCCCATAATACTAGAACCCAGTGGGTCCATCCCATGAAGCTGATTGGTGGGAGATTCAGGACAAATAAAAGGAAGGACTTCTTCACGCAGGGCAGAGTTAAATTATGGAACTCACTACCACAAGATGTAGTGATGGCCACCCATTTCATAGAATCATAGAATCATAGAATAGCAGAGTTGGAAGGGGCCTACAAGGCCATCGAGTCCAACCCCCTGCTCAATGCAGGAATCCACCCTAAAGCATCCCTGACAGATGGTTGTCCAGCTGCCTCTTGAAGGCCTCTAGTGTGGGAGAGCCCACAACCTTCCTAGGTAACTGATTCCACCGTCGCACTGCTCTAACAGTTAGGAAGTTTTTCCTGATGTCCAGCCGGAATCTGGCTTCCTTTAACTTGAGCCCGTTATTTCGTGTCCTGCACTCTGGGAGGATCGAGAAGAGATCCTGGCCCTCCTCTGCGTGACAACCTTTTAAGTATTTGAAGAGTGCTATCATGTCTCCCCTCAATCTTCTCTTCTCCAGGCTAAACATGCCCAGTTCTTTCAGTCTCTCTTCATAGGGCTTTGTTTCTAGACCTCTGATCATCCTGGTTGCCCTCTTCTGAACCCCCTCCAGCTTGTCTGCGTCCTTCTTGAATTGTGGAGCCCAGAACTGGACACAAATTTGGATGGCTTTAAAAAGGGGTTGGATAAGTTCCTGGAGGAGAAGGCTATCAATGGCTACTAGTTGTGATGGTTCTGTGCTACCTCCAGTATCCGAGGCATAAAGCCTATGTACACTAGTTGCTGGGGAACATGGGCGGGAGGGTGCTATTGCACCCATATCCTGCTTTGTTGGTCCCTGGCTGACAGCTGGTTGGCCCCTGTTTGATCAGAGTGCTGGACTAGATGGACCCTTGGTCTGATCCAGCCTGGCACTTCTCATGTTATTATGTTGATTACTCCCCACTTACAGATGTTTGCAGGTCCTTTTGGTGATGACGTCCGCTTCCCATGCATCTCCCGTTCCTTCTCGCCTACTTTCAGTCACAAAATAGACACCTTTAAATCTGGGGTTTTTTTTAATGAAATCTGCTGCCATTTCCTGCTGTGTGCAGGAAAAGTGGCGGGATAAAAACGGTCACTGAGTGGGCCACGTGGTCATTGCTTACTTCCTCTTTTTTTCCTGTGGGAAGAAAGAAGAAGTATCATGGAACAGAATCAGGGGGAGGGGGAAAGTGACGGTAAGGAAACACGATTTCCACCCCCACCCCATCTGACGATGTTCTATATCTCTGTCTGACTGTCTCTCTGCCAGTCATCTATCTATATAGTAAGTTCACTGAATGGGAGGAAGGAAAGACACAGGTGATTCCTCCACTAGACGTTTGAAAGCCATATGGAAGATCCATTTTTGCCTACTGGGTTGTTTCCCCTTCAGTCAAACCATGCCGCCTGGGTTCTGATGACATGGCCAGCTGCTCCCAGGCGATTAGGCAAATGGTGCCCAGCACAGGCTGGAGGTTAAACAAGCTTGTTTAACCCACAGCAATCAGGTCTAAAAGTGCTATCTTTGGGCCGGTTCAGACAATACACTAAGCCATGGTTAGGCCGCTAACCCTTTTGCAGCAAATGGTTAGTGAGTGTGGTTAGCCACCATGGTTAGGAATGGTTCACAGAACGCGTTAAATCATGGTTCATACAACATGCTAAGCCATAATGCTTAGCTCAAAATGTTTAACCTCTACAGCTTAGTGTGTTGTCTGAACAGGGTCACTGTCTTAAAGCCTCTAACTAATGATGTGTAGTCGGTGGTTGAGAGAGAGAGAGAGAGAGAGAGAGAGAGAGAGAGAGAGAGAGAGAGAGAGGCCTTTTGAGTTGTGGCACCCCGTCTGTAGAATGTCTTTACTTGAGAGGCTTGACTGATGCCTATGTTATGGTCTTTTCAGCACCTTTTTACTCTTTCAGGCATTTAAATAACTATTAGATCATAGAATCACAGAATAGTAGAGTTGGAAGGGGCCTATAAGTAGGGCTGTGCACGGACCCCCTCGATCCGCTCCAATTCCCAATCCGCAACTTCCGGATTGGGTCTGCTCCGCCCTGTGTCGATCCGCCTATGGTCCGCTCTGCTCTGCTGTGAAGCTCCAAATCCGAATCAGATCTCTGTGGTACCACCACCACCGCCAGGTAAGGGCCCCCTACCCCCTCACAACTTACCTGCCTCCGTCAAAGTCTGGTGGCAGCTTCAACTGAGGCCGAGGACTCAAACAGGAAGGCCTGCTCTTCCGGTTTGAATCCTCGGCCTCACTTGAAGCTGCCGCCGGACCACGATGGAGCCAGGTAAGCCGCCCTCCCCCTGCCCCATACGTGGCTCTGCTACCGTCACCACACGGACTGTGGCAGCGCCAGGTAAGCCCCCACTTACCTTTTTTTTCGGAGCTCCGGATCGAGGCGAAGGATCCACTTCGTCTCGATCCGCAGCTCCCCGACCCGTCTCCGCTTTTGTCGGAGGCAAATCAGGCCACCTCGCTATCGCTTCTCTGATCCAAAGCAAAGCGGAGCACAGCCCTACCTAGAAGACCATCGAGTCCGACCCCCCCCCCTCAATGCAGGAATCCACCTTAAATCAGATCTTTGCACTGTTTTAGTTTTTGCTGCTGGTTATAATGTGCAGCATGGACTTTTTAACCCCTTGTTGCTGCTTTTATTTTGTGCTGTTTTATTATCACAGTTTTATTGTGATTTTGTATTTTATATTTTTAATTCTCCTATATGCTGCCTAGAGAACTTAAGTTACTGGGTGGTCAAAAAGTGAACTAAACATATAAAGTGTTACAGGTACCTTTGCCAGTTTAAAAAGTGTGACATTCGCACATGTTTTAAAGGGGGAAAGAGAGAAGGAAAGTTAACAAATGAAAGGGTTACATTCTTCCAAATTGCTATACGCAGCTGGATCATGCACACGTTTACCCAGAAGTAAGTTTTGTGAACCGCCCAGGGAGCTTCGGCTATTGGGCGGTATAAAAATGCAATAATTAAATAAATAATACATAATAAGTCCTGCAGGGTTGAGTGGAACTTACTTTCATGTGAGTATAACTAAGACTGCAGAGCAAACCTCTGTATATTTACTTGAAAGCAATTCATACTATGTACGTTAGAGCTTACTCCCAGGAAAGCATGCATAGCATAGGATTGCAGCCACACTCTATATTTGCACCTGAGTGAAACAGGCAAGGCTAGGGTGACCATATGAAAAAGGAAGACAGGGCTCCTGTTTCTTTAACAGTTGTATTGAAAAGTGAATTTCAGCAGGTGTCCTTTGTATATATGGGGAACCTGATAAAATTTCCTCTTCAACACACCAGTTAAAGCTGCAGGAGCCCTGCCCCCTTTTAAATCTGGTCACACTAGTATAGCTCCTGCACTTCAACTGTTGTGATGAAGAGGGAAATTCACCAGGTTCTCCATATATACAAAGACACCTGCTGAAATTCCCTTTTCAATACAACTGTTAAAGATACAGGAGCCCCTGTCCTCCTTTTCATAGGGTCACCCTAGGCATAAGGCCCTTTTCAAAGCCAGACAAGTTTGTCCTGAGATTAAGGGCCCAGGAGAGGGTCTTTTCTTTCTCGCTTCCCTCTTCAAATAAGCTATTGACGTATTTTAATTTTCACTTCCCATCCCCGATTAATCAACTTTAACCGTGCAAAGAGATTTGTGGTGCATTCAGAATAATTTGCACAAATCTGTTTTAATTGAAAAAATGTGTCTGGGTGGAATAAAAAGAGACAAAGGGGGGAAATTTCTCAGCCCAGAAGTGTCTGCCTTTGAGTTGCTTCCAAGCAAGAGAGGGCAGGAGAGGAGAGGAAATTGTATTCAGGAATACCATTAAGATAATAATAATAATAATAATAATAATAATAATAATAATAATAATAATAATAATACCAAGAACTACTAAAAATACATCATAAAAGATAACAGTATAACAACAGATTCATGTAGGAAACATCAGTTCCAAGAAACAATAGACCATGTAACAGGGGGATGTAAAATTCTGGCAGGAATACACAATACAGCTGCAGAAATAATCCACCAACAACTGGCCATCAAACACAACCTTATCAAACAACCTACACCATACTATACATACTCACCTGAAACAGTCTTGGAAAATGCAGATCATAAAATATACAGAGACAGAACAATTCATACAGGCAAGACAATACCCTGCAACTGACCAGACATAGCAGTTATAAACAAAAAAGAAAAAAACCCACTTACCTCATCGACATAGCAATACCTAATGACAAAAATGTTGTGGAAAAGGAAGAGGAAAAGAGAGAAAAATATATACCACTGGCTATGGAAGTTAAAGAACTATGGCAACAGGAAAAGGTCTCACCTACACCTAGAGCCCTTTCAAGAGGGGGGAGGGATGATTGCCAAGTTTCCAGCTCCCGAGGGAAGTTTCCCGGGAGTGAAGGAGAGCCGTTGTGGGAGGACATGTGCACAGATTTTTTTTAATACCTCCTCTGAGATGTGCACCAGCGCAAATAACCAGAAACACAAGGGGGGATAGGTACTGTGTCAAAGATGCGCTCCTGTGCATCAATATGTTTAAGTTAAAAAAAACCCCACTGTTGGGGCCAAAACACGTCGGTAAGCAATAAAAAAATGTGCTGAAAGTGGTGGCCGCCCACTTCTGCAAACTTCTGAAACCGCTGGACATGCCCCTGACAGCGTGATGGCTGTTCGCCAAGCCGGGAGCTTGCACGAAACAGCAACAGCTTCAGGAAGGGTGGCACACTAGCTGCGGACTTCAGGATCGCAGCGAGAGAGCCAAAAAAACCATGGCAAAAGCAGTCTGCGATATTCCTGCATAACTGAGGGGTCGTCCCTTGATCACCGCGGGAGTAGGTGAACCTAGAATCATAGACTAGCAGAGTTGGAAGGGGCCTACAAGGCCATCGAGTCCAACCCCCTGCTCAATGCAGGAATCCACCCTAACATCATGTGGTGCGGTATGGAGGACCTCGATAATCTACGGCTGGTGTAGATTAGGCCAGTGTCTGACTCAAGGTGGTCACCAAGCAAACTTTGCAGCTGAGTCAAGATTTGAACCCATGTCTCCCTGGTGGAAGGCCAATGCTGTGCACTGATGCCACACTGGAAGTGCGGTGGGGAATATCACTGAAACAGGAATGCATGTTTTTCGCCACAACAAAAAATGAAATGGGAATCATAGAATCATAGAATCATAGACTAGCAGAGTTGGAAGGGGCCTACAAGGCCATCGAGTCCAACCCCCTGCTCAATGCAGGAATCCACCCTAACATCATGTGGTGCGGTATGGAGGACCTCGATAATCTACGGCTGGTGTAGATTAGGCCAGTGTCTGACTCAAGGTGGTCACCAAGCAAACTTTGCAGCTGAGTCAAGATTTGAACCCATGTCTCCCTGGTGGAAGGCCAATGCTGTGCACTGATGCCACACTGGAAGTGCGGTGGGGAATATCACTGAAACAGGAATGCATGTTTTTCGCCACAACAAAAAATGAAATGGGAATCATAGAATCATAGAATCATAGAATAGCAGAGTTGGAAGGGGCCTACAAGGCCATCGAGTCCAACCCCCTGCTCAGTGCAGGAATCCACCCTAAAGCATCCCTGAATGATTTGGCTCAACGTTAACAGAGGGGTGTAGCTTTTATTGTATGTCTTAATGCCCAGAATTCCTTCTTCATAACCATTTTTTTTTTGCAATCTGAGTTAAACACACACACACACACACACACACACACACACAACACAACTTCTTACATTGCCATATTTTACATTTTCTGGCAAAAGGGAGTTATCCTGCTAATTTCTTACAATTGATCCGTATTGGTAGTATTAACCGTCTCCCCCCCCCTTTTTTTTTTCCTTTTTAGTAAACTTAATTTGAATTTAGAAAGTCTCCAAATGATAATTGAATCACAAGTCTGGATTAGAATTCTAGCAGCAATACTTGACTTGGTCAAAACAACCGTTAGGCAGAGATGCAATTTTTACACAGTACTTCACATTGATTAAGTAATGTGTGAAAACAGGAAAAAAAATGTATTTGAATCCTAATCATAGTTATTTGCATGAAATAAAAGTCTGTGTCAAGGGAATGCACATTATAATACCCCCTCGGTGTTTGGGTTGCATCAATGAGCAAAGAAGTTGTATGCGTTTCCCCCGCCTTGATGTACAAGAATTCCTTCATTTCAGTGCACCTTTTTGATGGTGTGAGGGTTTAACACAGTTTTTCCCAATCAGGTGCCCTCCAAGTAGCCCTACTGGCTGGGGGTGATGGGAATTTTAATCCAACATATTTATTTATTTATTTATTTATTTATTTATTACATTTCTATACTGCCCAATAGCCGGGGCTCTCTGGGCGGTTCACAAAAATTAAAAACATTCAAAGTATAAAAAAGTATAAAAAAACATACAAAGTATGTTGTGCAGACTTCTACTGTTACTTTCTACTGTTAGTTTTACCCTACCCTGTGCCTGCTTACCCTACCCTGTGCCTGTTGGCATTGTCTTCCCCTCCTTATTGTTTTACTATGATTTTATTAGATTGTAAGCCTATGCGGCAGGGTCTTGCTATTTACTGTTTTACTCTGTACAGCACCATGTACACTGATGGTGCTATATAAATAAATAAATAAATAAATAAATAATAATAATAATAATAAAACCACAGTATAAAACCATAATATAAAATACAATATAAAAGCTCAACCAGATAAAAACAGCAGCAATGCAAAATTACAAATTTAAAACACCAAGTTAAAATGTATTTATAGCCTGTTAAAATGCTGGGAGAATAAAAAGGTCTTCACCTGGCATCTAAAAGCATATAATGTAGGTGCCAAGCGAACCTCCTTAGGGAGCTCATTCCGCACCTGGGGTGCCACAGCAGAGAAGGCCCTCCTCCTGGTAGCCCCCTGCCTCACTTCCTTTGGCAGGGGCTTACGGAGAAGGACCCCTGAGGATGACCTTAGGGTCTGGGCAGGTACATACGGGAGGAGGCATTCCTTCAGATAGCCTGGCCCCAAGCCGTTTAGGGCTTTAAATGTTAATACCAGCACTTTGAATCGAGCCCGGATCTGGACTGGCAGCCAATGAAGCTGGAAAAGGACTGGCGTGATGTAGGCACCAGTTTGGGGAAACCGTTTTAGCAATATGTTAGTATTTTTTAGCTATTTGAACTAATCTACATGGTTGACATAGCCAAATTGACTCAAGTTGGACACATAGGAGAGGGAAAGATTTCTAAACCAGAAGGCTACACGCCTGGTGCTTCTTCTTAGGTGATGCAGATGGTGTTGTGCTGTTGTAGCTAAAGCTGCATCCTACTCTACCCTGGCTTAAAGTTGCCCTCTGAATCCCTCCCCAACCTGGTGCCCTCCAGATGTGTTTTACTGGAAGTGCAGTCCAACACATCGGGAGGGCACCAGGTTGGGGAGCGCTGGACTACTACAGCATGGGCCCAATCTACATCAAGCAGGATATTGCACTATGAAAGCGCTATATAAAAGGCAGGAGGCACACCAAGCAGGATATAGTGGTATGAAAGCGGTCTATGGCATTTGTCAATGGACCCCCACTGTTGTCAGTGCACTTCAATAAAGCAGTAGTATAAAGCCTTTTATATCCTGCTTTCATACCGCTTTCATAGTGCAATATCCTGCTTGGTGTAGATTAGGCCATGGTCTACGAGAGACCATCTGAAGGTGGCTCAGAAACTTCAACTGGCTTGAGAATACAGCTGCACAGCTAGGGTGACCATATGAAAAGGAGGGCAAGGCTCCTGTATCTTTAATTGTTGTGATGAAGAGGGAATTTCAGCAGGTGCCATTGGTAGGCATGCAGCACCTGGTGAAATTCCCTCTTCATCACAACAGTTAAAGCTGCAGGAGCTATACTAAAGTTAACAGATACAAAAGAGGGCAGGGATGCTGCAGCTTTAACTGTTGTGACGAAGAGGGAATTTCGCCAGGCGCTGCATGCATACCAATGACACCTGCTGAAATTCCCTTTTCAATACAACTGTTAAAGATACAGGAGCCCAGTCCTCCTTTCCATAGGGTCATCCTATGCAAAGCTGTTGGTCGGGATATTATGGCTTGACCGGATCTCACCACCATTGGAAGATCTACACTGGTTACTAAAAGAGAGCTGAAAGTTAACTGTCAAACTGATTTTTGTGAACTGCCCAGAGAGCTCCAGCTATTGGGTGGTATAGAAATGTAATAAATAAATAAATAAATAAATATAAATATAAATATAAATATAAATAAATAAAGCTCAGGCTGGGAGGTGGAGGGTGTTAAGGTTTCTCCGAACCATCCTTGTTCACTTTTCTGGCTTCTACCACCATCTCCTCTATAATCCTGGCGAGTGCCAGGATTTCTGGGAGGCATTGCCTTTACCTTGTCGGCTTCATGATGACCGTACAGGCCCACTAGCCCAACACCATCCTATTAGGACCCACTCCTCCCCATTAGGCTCCACCTCTCATTGACAGTATGAACAGTGGAACTCAGGTGGATGGGCTCCTCACACGATAGAATCTTCCATTTCACCTTCTGATCTTGCCTTAATTGTAGTGGGCCTGTTACAATGTACCCATCCATTCCTTCTCA
The DNA here is from genome assembly GCF_023053635.1 of Elgaria multicarinata webbii. Classification (NCBI taxonomy): domain Eukaryota; kingdom Metazoa; phylum Chordata; class Lepidosauria; order Squamata; family Anguidae; genus Elgaria; species Elgaria multicarinata. Next base: position 176,482,876 of record NC_086172.1, on the reverse strand, counting down.
GGTCTTATGTATTTGCTCTGAGCAACCTGGCTTTCACGATCCTAGCAAGAGCAAGCCAAGGGAGTAATACCTTACACCAATCCCCTCTACTGATTCTTCCTCCAACCAAATGGTTCTTGGCTGCCTTACCAACTTGCTCTTGGATCTGGTGGTCAGTTACTTAATGCTAGGTCAGTCCAAAACAAAATCTCCCTCATTCATTTTTTATTTGTGGGTGAGAAGACCAACCTGTTGTATATTACAGAGATCTGAGTGGGAGCTCTGCTCTCCTTTGTACTTGATGCAGGACCACCACCAACCAGAGGGAGAAGTGGGTGTTGCTGTGATCTACAGTATAGGAATTCAATCTCCCTATGGGGTTCTCCAAGGCTCTATCTTATCCCCTGTGCTATCATCTATGTGAAACTGCTGGGGTGGGTTATCTGGAGATGTGGCCTGAGATGTCACCAATATGTGGATAACGCCCAGCTCTTTCTCTCCTTTCATCAGGTGAAGCAGTAGAAGTTCTCAATCGGTGCCTGGGCATGTAAGGGATTAGATGTGGGCCAATAAATTGAGTCTCAATCCAGACAACACAGACGTACGGTTAGTGGGCGACTTGTCTGTCCTGCTAAGTGATGTTCAAACTGTTCTGGAGGGGGTTTGACTCCCCTTTTAGAATCAGGTTTGTAGTTTGGGAATGCTCTTGCATCCAGCATTGTCACTTGAAGCACAGGTGGACTCAGCGGTATGGTGCACCTTTTATGAGCTTAAGTGATAGACCAATTATGTACGCATTTAGACACAGATAGCCTAGCTACAGTTCCAACCTTTGGAAACCTCTCATCTGGATTATTGCAATGTGTTAGACATGGATCTGTCTTTGAAAACAGTCTGGAAACTTCAGTTGGTCCAAAACAGGGTGGCAAGATTGTTAATAGGGACTGGTTAATATAGGGCACCATATGAAAAGGAGGACCGGGCTCCTGTATCTTTAACAGTTACATAGAAAAGGGAATTTCAGCAGGTGTCATTTGTATATATGAAGAACCTGGTGAAATTTCCTCTTCATCACACCAGTTAAAGCTGCAGGAGCTATACTAGAGTGACCAGATTTAAAAGAGGACAGGGCACTTGCAGCTTTAACTGTTGTGATGAAGAGGAAATTTCACCAGGTTCTCCATATATACAAATGACACCTGCTGAAATTCCCTTTTCAATACAACTGTTAAAGACACAGGAGCCCTGTCCTCCTTTTCATAGAGTTGCCCTAATATAGGTGGACTCATAAGTAAGTCACTAAGACTGACTTATTTTGGAAAGGCAACCATTTGGTTCCCTCCGAACCCCCTTCGTCAGTTCCACCACAGGCCGGTCTCTGAGGATCACCCCCTATCCAGTTAAGTAAGAGCAATTCTGATGAGGCGACCAGAACATTACACAGTGTTCTGAGTAAGGGCAGGCCATTGATTTGTATAATAGCATTATAATCCCTCTGAATTAGTTTGCTTCCCCATTCGTAATGCATTCTAACACCCTGTTCCCATTTTTATCCTTAGTGGCACGATAATCTTATTTATGCAATTACATTTATCTGAATGACCTGAGGGATGCCCAAAACATTCAAATAACCAAATGCTTCGGATAACTGGGAGCGTTGTTTATGTAGGGTGACAAAAGGCACAGTGATATAGATAGATAGATAGATAGATAGATAGATAGATAGATAGATAGATAGAAAGAAATATATCAATGACAGAATATACTGACATCTCTGGAAAATGAAGCCAAAGGTTATACACTGGGCAAAGTTGGTGCGTCACATCTTTTGAAATTCCTTCATCTTGTTCCCACCTACCCTTGTCTTAACTGAAAGTGCACGTATTTTTCATGGTTAATAAATCAATAAAAAGCGCACAGACCTCATGCAACCTAGATCAAGACCACAACAAGAATGTCTCTCCTGCGTCTTGCCGTTTAATTCCATCACACACACACAAAAAAGCTGCAAACACATATTAGAACCCAATGGCACTTTTTACAAGATCTCCCGGGCTTAACATCAAGACCTATGATATCCTTTAAAAGGACAAGAAATTTAAAAGACTGGCTGATTCACTCAGACCATACTGTTACACAAAGAAAGACAACAGTCCAGTTGACGGTCTTTGACTTACCCAAGCCAACGGGACCCCATCCTTGCTGCTGTTGTGTCTATTGCAAATTCACCAAAAAAACCCCGCTCACTTTCTCTGATGATGGCAAGACCATAGAGATTAAAGATTTTTTGAACTGTGATTCTGCTGGGGTCATTTACGCTATTGTTTGTCCTTGTAACAAAACGTACATAGGGAAAACAACAAGAGCATTAAAGGTAAGGATTTGTGAACCGCTCAGAGAGCTTCAGCTATTGGGCGGTATAAAAATGAAATAAATAAATAAATAAATAAATAGGGGAACATCTCTACAATCTGAGACACCAAAAACCAGGGCCCCCAATGGTGAAACGTTGGGTCCATCTATTCCAGCACTCTGTTCACACAGTGGCCAACCAGCTGTCAATCAAAGACCCACAAGCAGGACATGATGCAACAGCAACCCCCCCCCCCCAACCATGTTCCCCAGCAACTGGTGTATACAGGTTTATTGCCTCTGATACTGGAGGTAGCACATAGCCATCAGGAGTAGCAGCCATTGATAGTAAGGCCACAGGTAGACCGAAGGTTTATCCTGGGATCATCCAGGGTTCGCCCCTGCCTGAGCACTGGATCCCCCGTGTGTCACCTAGATGAACAGGTTTGACCCCTGGACGATCCAGGGATAAACCTTAGGTCTAGCTATGGCCTCAGTCTTCTCTTCCAGGAATTTATCCAAGCCCCTTCTAAAGCCATCCAAATTGGTGGTCATCACTACATCTTGGGGTAGTGAATACCATAGTTTAACTATGCACTGTGTGAAGAAGTCCTTCTTTTTTTATTTGTCCTGATTCTCCCATCAATCAGCTTCATGGGATGACCCCAATTCTAGTATTATAGAAGAAGAAGAAAAATGCCTCCCTCTCAAACCCAAATTCCAAAAGATCTCTTCCTCTCAATCCCAAAGTGATGTTTATCCCATGAACCAACTGGTTATTGGGAAAAAGCTGGCATTTTGGGGTTTTTTTTTAAAGAACAGTGTATGTTTTCTGTAAAGACAATTCATTGCATTCTCTGCTATGAACTATGTTCCTCAATGCAAGAAGCAGAAAGAGAAAATGAAGTTACTTCCATACCACCCAGAAATCTTAATAAGATTACTAGAATGGTCCAGATCTGAAGTATTTACACCCAACTGTGTCAACACTAGGGTCTTGAAGAATCAAACATGATAAGCAGACATTCCTCCATTTTCTTTTAAACTGAAAAGCAACCTTGGGAAGGTGGAATAGGGAATAAAATAATGGCAAGGGGGAATGGATTTGGGCCACAGCTAGACCTAAGGTTTATCCTGGGATCATCTGGGTTTCGCCCCTGCCTGAGCACTGGATCCCCTGTGTGTCACCTAGATGAACAGGTTTGACCCCTGGACGATCCAGGGATAAACCTTAGGTCTAGCTATGGCCTAAGTCTTTCATTCCAGCCATTTCCACACTAAAAATGCATCCCCTTGCTGTTTTCTAGGAGGAGCAGGTCCTTTTCAGCTGCCATGACAGACTCGCAAACTATCTTCCGTAGGGAGGCCTGTCAGGCTCCAATATTTCAGGCCTTCATGCAGCAGGTCAAAACTTGGCTCTTGAAGAAGGCTTTGGGGATTCTTTCATTGTTATGGTGTTTTTGCGTGTCTGTGTGGTATTGGTTTATTTTTGTTCCTCTGCTTTATTTTAAAAGGTCTAACTGTAAGGCAATATGATGTGATAGAGAGATAGCTTAGCTACAGTTATCCATGCTCTGATAACCTCTCGTTTGGATTACTGCAATGCGTTATACGTGGGGCTGCCTTTGAAAACGGTCCGGAAGCTTCAGCTGGTGCAAAACAGGGCAGCAAGGTTATTAACAGGGACTGGCCGGCGAGATCACATTACGCCAGTCCTTTTACAACTTCATTGGCTGCCAGTCCAGGTCCGGGCCCAATTCAAAGTGCTGGTATTGACATTTAAAGCCCTAAACGGTTTGGGGCCAGGTTATCTGAAGGAACGCCTCCTCCCATATGTACCTACCCGGACCTTAAGATCATCTACAGGGGCCCTTCTCCGTGAGCCCCTGCCAAAGGAAGTGAGGCAGGTGGCTACTAGGAGGAGGGCTTTCTCCGCTGTGGCACCCCGGTTGTGGAATGAGCTCCCCAGAGAGGTCCGCCTGGCGCCTACACTGTACTCCTTTCGTCGCCAGCTGAAGACCTTTTTATTCTCTCAGTATTTTAACACTTAATTTTAACTTAAATTTAAATTTTACTGTTTTAACTCTGTATTTTAATCTTATATCAACTTTGCTGTGTGGTTTTATCCTGGTTGCGCTTTTTATACTGTATTTCGTAATTGTGCTTTTAACCTGTTGGGTGTTTTACTGTGGTTTTAATTTTTGTGAACCGCCCAGAGAGCTTCGGCTATGGGGCGGTATAAAAATGTAATAAATGAATAAATAAATAAATAAATGTGATAGCAAAGGGACAAAATGCCCCTTCCCGTAAATCCATCATTTCTTTTGCAGGTGGCAAAAACGGAAGGGCATTTCACCCAGAGTGGGAAGAATTAAAATCCTTTGAACATTTGGAGGCTTTATCTTTGCTGACGGACAGCAGGAGTAATTCCTTCTTTCTTCCTTTACATTTATTTTTTCCTGCCCTCTGTTGTGTCAGTGAAGCTCCTTGCAGCTGTCAGTAGCGGCCATTTTCTCAAACCAGAATGGCCCTGGAATGACCTTGCATCGTGGGGTAAAGCCATTCTGAGGGGATGGGGGGGCGTCTAAGAAAAACAGGCAGGTGCCAGTGGGGGCTACCATTTGCCCCCTTAGAATGATGCTACCCCATGACACAGCATCATTCTGAGGGGGCTTCTGAGGAAACGTTGTCGGGGCGCCTGCTATTTCCGCCTCACACTCCCTCAGAATGACACTATGTAGTATTGTTCCGGGGTAATTCTGGAGGTAGAAAATGGTGGCAGCTGTAGGAAGCTGTGTTACTACCAGCAGCAGCAGCAAGAAAAAGAAATTTTAAAAGTAAAGAAAAAAGGAACCGCTATCGCTGCTGGCAAATGTAAAATTCCTGAAATGTTCAAGGAATTTTTCTCCTCCATCCATCCCAAAACAGCCTCCTTAATATATCACTGTCATTGCTGCAGGGTTTGTGTATGTGCGTAATCATAAGAACATCAGAAGTGCCCTGATGCTGGATCAGACCACGGGTCCATCTAGTCCAGCACTCTGTTCACACAGTGGCCAACCAGCCATCCGCCAGGGATGAACAAGCAGGACCTGACTGCAACAGCACTCTCCCACCCATGTTCCCCAGCAACTGGTGCACACAGGCTTACTGCCTTGAACACTGGAGATAGCACACAACCATCAGGGTTGACCCTGGGTTTCAGAATTTTGAGAAAGGGAGGAAAATGTCTCCCTATCCACATTCTCCATACCTCGCATAATTTTGTACACCTCTATTATGTCTCCCCTTAGCCTCCCTTTTTCCAAGCTAAACAATCCCAGTTGATTTAACCCTTTTTTGCACTTTTCCCACCTCTATAATATCCTTTTTTAGATGTGGTGACCAGAATTGTACACAGTATTCTAAGAACTTTATCGCACCAGCGTTATACTGTGCAATCACTGTGAATTGCGTGCAAAGGACTCCGAAGTTTTCCAGCTTATAGTCTGCTTTTATTGTGAAGTACTCCCGTGCATCCTGCTTTAATTGCGCTTCTTAGCCAAAAGAAGTGAAATATTTTGGTGTGCAGAAAGTACGGTTCTTCCGGTCATGCGAAAGCACATCGCTCAAACTGCAACATGTGCTTTCAGCCTAAGTGTGGTCGCACCATCGATTTGTATAAGGGCAGTACGATACTGGCCGTTTTATTCTCAATTCCTTTTCTTATAATGCCTAACATGGAGTTTGCCTTCTTTACAGCAGCCGCACACTGGGTGGACATTTTCATTGAGCTGTCCACCACAACCCCAAGATCTCTTTCTTGGTCAATCACCACCAGCTCAGATCCCATCACGTTATACTTGAAGTTGGGTTTTTTTGCCCCAACGTGCATCACCTTACACTTGCTTCCATCGAACTGCATCTGCCATTTGGATGCCCGCTCTCCCAGTTTGGAGAGATCCCTTTGGAGCTCTTCACAATCCCTTTGTGTTTTAACAACCTTAAATAATTTGGTGTCATCGGCAAACGTGGCCACTTCACTGCTCACTCCAAATTCCAGATCATTTATGAACAAGATGAAAAGAATTGGTCCCAATACCGATTCCTGTGGGACCCCACTATTTACTTCCCTCCATTGGGAGAATTAACCATTTATACCTACTCTCTGCTTCCTGTTCTTGTTTCATTTTTGATATTTTACTATTATTATTATTATTATTATTATTATTATTATTATTATTATTTGTATCCCGCCTTTTGCCCAATGCTGGGCCTCAAGGCGGCCACTTTTAACATGTGATGTAACTTGCTTCGGGTTAAAGATTTTATGGAAAGTGGAAAATATATGTTAAAACTAAACATTTTTTCCTCACAGTGTGTGTGTGTGTGTGTGTGTGTGTGATTTTCTGGGAGGGGGAAGGGCTCATGGGCTTAATCCGCCCCATGGTTGAGCTGTAAGGTTTCCTGCTATACAGAGGACAGTCCTCGGTTTTGAAGAGCTGGGAGAGGACATTCCTCTCTTTGAAGGTGTTCTCTGTATAAAAGGGTTCCAGTCCTAGGCCTCAGCTAGACCTACGGTTCTAGCGTGATGGAGGGGTGAAGATCTCACAATATTTTTATCGCGAGGTCTCCCCCTCTTTTTACACATGGCGCGCGACTGCCTCAGAAGAACAGGACGTCGTGCCCACCATTTTGTTTTTCTTCTTCTTAAAGGAGACAAGTGCATGAGCGCTTGTGCGCAGGAGGGGAAGTTTTTTTTATTTTAAACAATTTTTCCTGCTTACCCTACCCCCAATGGGCGCAGAGCTCCTGAGGAGACGGGAACCCGTGCGTGGTTCCCGGCTCCTCGTGAGGAACCACGAGGAGCCAGGACAAACCGCGACACCTGCCCACACATTCCACGGTCTCGGGATCATCCCAAGATCGCGAAAAAAGGGCGATATCCCAGGGAAAGGGAGGGATGATGCCTCCCTGCTCCGGGGATCCCGTGTGTCATGTGGGCCCCGGGATATTGCCCCGTCTAGCTACGGGCCTAGGCCTAAAGATAAAAAAACCCATAAGAAACCATAAGAAGGGAGAGTCCAGGGGTCTTGAATTTGCCCACCCACATTTAGCACCTGGACAGTAGATTGAACAACAGGCACACATCTCACCTGGGCTGGATCTACAGTACTCTGTTCTAATGATATTGGTGCACTGATAATTGTTGGGACACAAGCTACATTCCATGTACCGCTTTCATGGTGTTATTTCTGGCTTTTTCTTCCACACTCGTAATGATTTGACACTATTTGGCCATGGTTGCAGCCTTCCCTGTTATGGTGGGATGTACTCTATTTCTATTTATAGTTATCCTTTCTAAATTTGCATCTACACATATAAATGTGCATTCGTGGAATCCTCTCTTTTGGGTGGGACAATTCCTTTTTGTTGGCAATGTATAAGTGGACATCCTAGCTGGGGAATCCCCACCCATGGTGTATGAGAAGCATTCCCTGTCATGAGAACAACAGATGCGGCGATTTTTGTGAACCATGCAGAGAGCTTCGGCTATTGGGCAGTATAGAAATGCAATAAATGATTATGATTTGATTAGAATGTAAGCCTATGCGGCAGGGTTTTGCTATTTTATTGTTTTACTCTGTACAGCACCGCGTACACTGATGGTGCTAAATAAATAAATAAATAAATAAATAAAGCCCATCTGTGCATTCTCAGATTGTGTAACATTGAATGGATTTCCATTTGCGTATTTTGCAAGTTTAGTCCTGTTTCTTTGTATTTTTCCCTTTTTTGTACACGGGCTTTGCAGTGTTGTGTTTTGCACAATTGAATGTTCACCTATCATAGAATCATAGAATAGCAGAGTTGGAAGGGGCCTACAAGGCCATCGAGTCCAACCCCCTGCTCAATGCAGGAATCCACCCTAAAGCATCCGTGACAGATGGCTGTCCAGTTGCCTCTTGAAGGCCTCTAGGGTGGGAGAGCCCACAACCTCCCTAGGTAACTGGTTCCATTGTCGTACTGCTCTAACAGTCAGGAAGTTTTTCCTGATGTCCAGCTGGAATCTGGCTTCCTTTAACTTGAGCCCGTTATTCCGTGTCCTGCACTCTGGGAGGATCGAGAAGAGATCCTGGCCCTCCTCCGTGTGACAACCTTTCAAGTATTTGAAGGGTGCTATCATGTCTCCCCTCAATCTTCTCTTCTCCAGGCTAAATATGCCCAGTTTTTTCAGTCTCTCTTTTGTATAATAAATTGTACCTTTTATATTGTTAATTACAACAGTTGGTCAACAGTTTTGCTTCTTCTTCTTCTTCTTCTTCTTCTTCTTCTTCTTCTTCTTCTTCTTCTTCTTCTTCTTCTTCTTCTTCTTCTCCTCCTCCTCCTCCTCCTCCTCCTCCTCCTCCTCCTTCCTAGTCTGCAATGTTGCTCTCCTTTTCGTTTTGCTTTTTAGCAGGTATGATACACAAGACCAGCTGTAAAGTTTGATCTGTGATAACTCATTCACACATATGGCATCTCTTGATGCTGTGCCTGAGAAAAAGTGCATGTATGAACCAGGCCTTAATGCTTTCCAAACCATAATTACCATTTACATCACTATAACCTCAAAAGACTTCAAGTCATTCCCTATTCCCCATTTCCTTTTGCCTTCTTTTTAATTCACTCATTAAATGTACATACCGTAGAACTAAAACTTAGCAAACAGAATCTATGCCCGGGAGCAAATCCTTTGCACAATATTTGAGGAAAAGAGAAAATAGTTATCCTGGGTATTGAATGACAGAGGTGAAAAATAATTAAATTAGTCCTCTCTCAAATGCAGCAATTACTCAGGAGGAAGACTCCTCTGTTTAAATATTAATTTGAAATTTGGCATGCCATTAATCCATAAATATGGGTTGGTGGTGCATTTGTGTGATTTAATGTGTGCATACCAAAGGTGTATTGACAGAGCTGGCTGTAATTACTGCTCAAGGAAATGTTATAGGCTTCAGTCTGTTATGTAAGTTGAGCTGTGATTTGGGAAGGTTCCTCCTGGATTGACTTAATAGTGCTGGTCAGTTATTCTCAAATTAAGAGCTTTTGGAAATCAAAGGTTATTTAGTCCCGATTCAATAAGAATATAAGAACATAAGAAGAACCATGATGGATCAGACCAAGGCCGTAGCTACACCTAAGGTTCATCCCAGGATTGTTCTGGGGTCAAACCTGTTCATCTAAGTGCCACACAGGGCATCCAGCGCTCAGGCAGGGACGAACCCGGGATGATCCTGGGATAAACCTTAGGTCTAGCTATGGCCGAAGGGCCCATCTAGTCCAGTACTCTGTTCACACAGTGGACAATCAGCTGTCTAACAGGGACCCAAAAGCAGGGCATGGGGCAACTCCTCCCACCCATGTTCCCCAGCAACTGGTGCTTACAGGCTTATTGCCTCGAATACTGGAGATAGCACACAACCATCACGGCTGGTAGCCATTAATAGCCTTTGCCTCCAGGAATGTATCCAACCCCCTTTTAAAGCTATCGAAATTGGTGGCCATCACTACATCTTGTGGTAGTGAGTTCCATAATTTAACTATGAGCTGTGTGAAGAAGTACTTCCTATTAATTGTCTTGGATCTCCCACCAATCCGTTTCATGGGATGACCCCATTGGGTTCTAGTATTTTGAGAGAGGGAGAAAAAGGTCTCCCTCTCCACATTCTCCACACCATGCATAATTTTGCACACCTCTATCATGTCTCCCCTTAGCCTCTTTTTTCCCCAAGCTAAACAATCCCAGTTGATGTAACCTTCCCTCATAGAGGAGATGCTCCAGCCCGTTAATCGTTTTAATTGCCCTTCTCTGCACTTTTTCCAGCTCTACATTTTTTTAGGTGTGGTGACCAGAACTGTATACAGTATTCTAAGGCCATAGCTAGACCAGGCCTATATCCCAGGATCATCCTGGGATCATCCCTGTGCATCCAAATGACACACAGGGGATCCCGGGAGCAGGCAGGGACGACCCCTCCATTAGCCTGGGATAATCCTTAGGTCTAGCTAAGGCCTTAGTGTGGTCACACCATAGATTTCCATAAGGGAAGTATGATACTGGCTAGGGTGACCCTATGAAAAGGAAGACAGGGCTCCTGTATCTTTAACAGTTGCATAGAAAAGGGAATTTCAGCAGGTATCATTTGTATATATGGGGAACCTGGGGAAATTTGCTCTTCATCACCACAGTTAAAGCTGCAGGAGCTATACTGCAACTATACTGTGACCAGATTTAAAAGAGGGCAGGGCATCTGCAGCTTTAACTGATGGGATGAAGAGGAAATTTCACCAGGTTCTCCATATATACAAATGACACCTGCTGAAATTCCCTTTTCAATAGAACTGTTAAAGATACAGGAGCCCTGTCCTCCTTTTCATATGGTCACCCTAAGCAGGATATAACACTTTAAAAACGTTATGAAAACGGTATATGTAATGTGTCCTGAGCCTGAACAGTTGTCATAACCATTATAAACTGTTATAAGCAGTAGTGTAGACCCTGCCATGGTCACCCTAATACTGGCAGTGTTATTCTCAATTCCTTTTCTAACGCTGCCTTCTTGGTCCAGTGTGATCATTAAAGATCCCCACTCCCCACATATGTTTACAGCTCACTTTTTAATGACTTCTCTTGGCTATCACACATAGAAGACCGCTAGTTACATCATAACGTCAAGAAAAGCTTCTTTAGCCTCATGGCTGAGGTACTGGGCAAGTTGGATTTTCATTTCCACCATGAAGTGGCCTTAAGGAATCCACAAGCTCAAGGCCTCATAAGATATTGACCTATCTTACTGGGTTATTGTAAGAAGAATTATTGGGGGGAAATGTGTGTGATTTCTGTCTTTGCTTCCATCTCTGCCAACACTGATATTCGAAGCAGCAAACAAATGATCACGGATCCAGAGTTGAAAGAACGCCCGCATTAAAAACAATCACAATAGAAACACATAAGACCAAACTAATACCAATCACAGCTACAGCCAGTCAAGAAATAAAGGGTTGCAGCTGGCTTTTCTAGTGGTAATTGGAAAACAGCTAGAGCTGAGGTGAAATTTCGCAGAAGGCATTTTTCTGAGGAAATCCGAACGTGTTCTTTTTCTCATCCCCGTTTGCCGGTTTGCGAATTTTTCTCTAAATATTCTTCACCCTATGAAGAAGGATGCCCCCTTCCCCCCCACCTCTGCACACATCTGGAGTGACACTACGTCCAGAGCGTGGCAGAGGCCCACAAATGGCCTGGCTACCAGCACAGCGCAGGGGGAGCGAAGGCAGGCCGGGAAGGGGGTATTAGGAAAAAAGAAAGATGGCGTTCTACTGCCACTGCTAAAAGGGAGGCCCACTCTGAGATACAGTTATATAATTCTGTGAAACTATTTACCACCCCTTCTCTTGCCCACAAATCGGGTGGAAAATGTTGGGAGGCCGTTTGCACTCAGTTCTAGCCTGGCCACTTGAGTAAAATTGCCATACTGCACGTTCAGGGCCTGTACTGCCCCACTCTGGTAGAATGAACCTGCCATAGAAAACTACCTTAAACCAAGTCAGGCAATCTAGCTAACTATTAAGAACGTAAGAACATAAGAAGAGCCCTGCTGGATCAGACCAAGGGTCTATCTAGTCCAGCACTCTGTTCGCACAGTGGCCAACCAGCCGTTGACCAGGGATGAACAAGCAGGACACGGTGCAACAGCACCCTCCCTCCCACCCATGTTCCCCAGCAACTGGTGCACACAGGCTTATTGCCTCGAATACTGGGGATAGCACACATTGTTGCCATCTGGGTGAGCTGGACTACAGCTCCCATCTGACCCACCCACCATGCTGGCTAGGGATCATGGGAGTTGTAGCCAACACATCTGGAGGGCACCAGGTTGGGGAAGGCTGTTTTGCACTGCCTGGCTGTGGCTCTCCAGGGTTTCAGGTAGGAGTCTTTCCCAGTTGTACCTGGAGATGCTGGGGATGGAATCTGGGACCTTCTGCATGCAAAGCAGGTGTCTGACCACTGAGCTACAATCCCTCATGAAACATTTTCCAAGACATGGAGAAAGGCTCCAGCCTCTGATTTGAATGAATAAGTGTGTGTGTGTGTGTGTGTGTGTGTGTGTGTGTGGACATATGGGTGAAGGCATTTCCCCCAGACACATTGGACCTAGCCTTGAAGGTCTTTAAAAGTACCAGATGTTTAGCTGGACCTGGAAACCATTTGGGCAGAACAGAGCAGAAATAGGAGCTCAGCAGCTTCTCCATTGGCTTTCAGGGATGGTCAGCTAGTGAGTTTGGACCCAATACTGAGGTGCAACCCAACCTAAAGTGGATTGTAACACCATCCATCCATTAATCTATCTGGGCTTCCTAAGCTATGCTTTGTCTGAAGGTGGGTCTGAAGAGGTTGAGGACTTGTATCTAGTTATTAACAAACGAGCCATAGACTCCTGCACAGGCAGCAGTATTTTAACCGTCATCAATGACAGTCTGATGTAGAGCTTGTGGCCATAAACGAAAGCAGTAGTTACCAAGACATGGATGACAGTAGCAAGATTTTGGTCTGAGAGGAATGGATCACAGTTCGCTTGCTAGCCTAGCTGGAAAAAAAAAGTGCTCCTAGCAACTGACACCAGCTGAGAATCTGGAGAAGAGTTGCATCAAGCAGATGTCCCCTCCTCACAAGTCACGTGATGTCACCAAGTACACCAAACAAGCCTTAAAGGCTCATTCTACTGCTTCTTGCCTGAATTGAGTTTAGTCTGTAACCCTCAAACAGTCCAGAGACACAGAGTAGGGTGACCCTATGGAAAGGAGGACAGGGCTCCTGTGTCTTAAGCAGTTGTAGAGAAAAGGGGATTTCAGCAGGTGTCATTTGTATGCATGCAGCACTTGGTGAATGCCCGTCTTTGTCATAACAGTTAAAGCTGCAGGAGCCCTGCCCTCTTTTATATCTGGTAGAATGACCTTATGAAAAGGAGGACAGGGCTCCTGTATCTTTAACAGTTGTGTTGAAAAGGCAATTTCAGCAGGTGTCCTTTGTATATATGGAGAACCTGGTGAAATTCCCTCTTCATCACACCAGTTGAAGCTGCAGGAGCCCTGCCCTCTTTTAAATCTGGTCACTCTAGTATAGCTCCTGCAGCTTTAACTGTTGTAATGAAGAGGGAATTTCACCACGTTCTCCATATATACAAACGACACCTGCTGAAATTCCCTTTTCAATGCAACTGTTCAAGATACAGGAGCCCTGTTCTCCTTTTCATATGGTCACCCTATATCTGGTCACTTGTTTGTTTTTTACAGAAATGGCTCCCTTGTGTAGAAGTCAGGGAGATAGATGATCTTCAGATCTGAAAAAGTTGAGACTACTGCTTTACCCAAATAAATAAAATACATTTCCTGACTTCACCCCTTGGGAGTGATTCCTTTTCCAAAAGACCTTCCATTTGGCTTAATCTACATGAGACAGTCTTGGAAGCGCCAGGAAACACCAGGCCTGAAACAGCCCACACTCCAAACAGATCACACCTTCCCCCACTTTTGCTCTCCTCCAGCAGGATTTGCGGGTGTGCATGTGTGGACAACTGCTTGCCTTTGCGAAAGCGAGGAAGGAAACGCCGTGACAGAGAGCCATTCCTGTGCCAGCAGAACTCTCGTTCTCATCCCCATCATTAGAGGGGGAAACAAAAAAACCCCAAACAAGAAAACCTCTTAGAACGACGCCCAGATCTTTTCAGCTACTTTTTGAGGGCATCGGAGCTCCTGATTTTGAAGATCTGAAACCTTTCCAACCACACATTTCTTAAAAGTGCTGTGGCTTCCTAAAGCATCCCAGTCGCCTCTTTTCTCACCCGTTCTCTCCCTCTCTCTCTCCCCTTCTCCTTTTGTGCTCCTTTCAAGGTCTTCTGAAGTGAGGCAATCTTTTTATATATATTTCCCCCTCCTCCTCCGTCTGCATCAAAGTTAGGACTTTGTTAGGGAAGCTTGCGACCAGCATCTGTTCCCTCTTTTTCTCAGGGGCTAAGGAGCAGTCTGCTGTTTGGCTGAAAAAGGCCTGCATTCAGTCTGGAATTGTCTCTCTCTTCGCTTCTCTGTCACACTGTCAGCCTCAATCAGAAGGCAATGAAAGTGATACAGAAGCAAGACTTTGCTGGCTAGTCTTAGAACAAAGAGAACTCCGGTGCCTAGTACAGATTTCACATCCAATTTAACTCTTTGCAAAAGGATTTTAGGAAATACATAGTCAAGAGTTGGGAGAAAAAAATGGAGTTGGGTCTACTATAAAGGCTAAAGTATTATCTAGGCTTAGATAAGCCACAAAGATAGGTTGATAGTATTTTCGAGCATAAACCACATTAGCCGGTATTACACGTTGAGCTTTCTTTACTCGTTAAGTTGCAAGGAGATTTGAGGGGAATTTAGCAGCTATATAAAATGACTCTTTCATGATTCTTAGCCTTAACAGTCATTTTACTTGTACAAGGTGCATGAATAGCCGGGGCTGAAATCACGTTGTTTAACAAATCTGGTATTAGAGGGTTAGTCTCAGTTTACTTATTAAGAATTTAGTTGAGTAAAGGATTTTAGGCTTCAGGTCTTTGTGTGGGTGACAATGAGGCAGGCCAATACTTGTATTTTTGGATACATAGATCGGCTGCTCTTGTTTGATCTCCCTTGTTACGCCTGCAATTAAACCTCTACTTAATTAGATGTTGCAGTTTGGACATATAGCAGGAAACCTCCACCTTTGGGCAGGCTGATGGTTATTTCTGAGCCTTACATACACAGTAGATTTCTTATATTTACAGATCATTTTTGCAAAAGGCCAAAATACGTTGGTGTTGCAGTCACGAACGTTTTAAATTTGTATTGCTTTTACGGGAGAAAGCAAGAGGCAAAATAATCCTTTTGAGTTTTCTTTCTTCCTTTTACTGGCACAAGCTGAAGTTCTTGGCTGTGAAACAATCAGCTGCTTTATCTTACACAGGTTTGCTCAGAAGTAAGCCTCGTTATGTTCAGTGAGACTACTCTCAAAGTAGTAGTGCTGCCTTAGTGCAACTAAAAGTCAATGATCCTCCACAACCATCGTGAAATCCATATACTTCATTGCTACGATGGAGACCAAGCTAACTCTCTGTTGCTCAGTATGAATGCTAGTTTGCACATATGTAGACAAAGGCAATTCTCTAAAGAATCAGTGTGGTACGATGTCTATTCTCTGTTCTTTTTCTGCGTTTCTCATTTCCTTATGCCCACATAAAACACCATGTAAACAATGCAACTTCTAGTTGACAATGATTTCTTCTTGTTTAAAAATGTCCATTACTGTGAAATTCTCATTCCCATTTACTCCAAAAAAAGAGAGAAAAGACTTGTGGTTTTGAAAATGCATTATTCATCCAATATTCCAAGGCTGCTAATATCTTGTAAGCATCCTCTACAGCAGCCAACACTGGCTCCCCATGAAATATTATATTATAGTCGTGGACAGAAATGCATCTTCGAAAAGTCATCTTCCTTGGAGAGAACATATCTCTTTAGAAATTCCCCAAGAACAAGAGATGATTACTAGGAAGCAATATGACGGACACTAACATTTCATCTCTGCATACAATTATGGTACAAATTAGAAATGCTATTATGTTAGTGCTTCATAATTAAGTAAGCAATTAAAAACAAAAACAGTTCATTAGCAAATTGTCAGCGCTATGCAGACAAGTGCCCAGCAAGGTCATGGAAGGCATGAAAGACGAGTGAATGTTGTGGGGAGAGAAAGCCAGAATAACATGTTGGCAATTTGCAGTTTTTAGTTATGGTAGGAGAAAGTAGGGGGAGATTGGAGGGTGCATTCCCCCCCCCCCATAAAAAGATTACTTTTTAGGAAGTTGGTAAAGTAGGAAGTTAGAGAAGTATCTTTGTTTGTCTTGTCTGAACGGCTTGTATGGATGATGGGGTGTGTGTGTGTGTGTGTGTGTGTTTGTGAGGGAAATCTCTTCACATAAGATTGCAGGGAAACTGCCTCTTGCCACAACTCCAAATGCAAATTGGGATTGCTAGCTAAATGTAACACCTTTGCTGCTCTATCAATAACATCTGTTTTTCTTTGTTGGGATGAGATTTCAGGTTGCAACTGGTTGTGTGGGTTTTTGGAATGGTTTGCCCTGAATAGGGAAAAGTTGACTGTGGAGGAAGCCTATTGGCTAGCACCTGTGCCATCACTAATGCACATCTGCCCAGTTCCTGGAGAAGTCTTGTGACTGTTGTTTATATTTTTGTGAAGGGTTTTTTTTATGGAGGGGGGAGGAGAACATTGAAGGATATATGTGCATATATGAATAAACATACATTGTATAGCATGCTTGAAGTACATCAGAAAGAGCAAGACTCAAGACTGACCTGGCATTTGACATATGTTGCATAGGTGTAGAATAGAACTAATTACTTTATGTACATGCAAAATAGGCTCATACCACAGTACCTAAAGTAACACAATACGATTGCATTTAAAATAATAAATCTGTCTTCTAACATGCTTGTACAAATGTCTGTTGGATAGTGTTTGTAATATTACTTAGAACAAGACACATAACTCTAACTCTCTGTCTCTTTCTCTCTCACACACACATACACAAGCATGCGTTGGGTACATTGCATTTTGGAGGGTTTTAGTATTTTAAAAGTTCTTTAAGAGGGAGTACTCACATAGCCTTTCTGAAAAGGTATAACAACTTTCCCAAATAACTCACCCCATCCCCATTCGGTAACATTTTAAAAAAATGTGTTATACATTCTTAATTGAAGTATATGTTCCTTCATTTCCTCCCAGACCCCTCATCCTTGCAGCAATGGTTCTCTGCCATGTTGTTCAAAGTTTCCCTACTGCAGTAGGACAAGCACTAACAAGAGTGTAGCGCTAAGAGGGTTGTTGCTCTTAAAAACTATCATTCATACAAACTCTACGATTGCAAACCTGCCCTTACGTACATGTGTAAGTTCCATTGATTTCAGTGGAACCTGTTTAAATTAGTATATGCAAGGCTGCAGTTCAAGGCGATAGCTATAATTTCTAGCCAACACATGGAAGAAAGAAACACAATCTTAATGTTAGACAAATTCTAGCAAGGCAGCCATATTAGTCTGTTGCGGTAAAAACAACGAAGAACCTTGTGGTGTCTTAAAGATGTTTATTGTGTCATGAGTTCAAGCCAGTAACTGCAGCATAAACTAAAATGGGCACTCTCCTATGAAAGCTTATGTCGCTATAAAAGTGATAGACTTTAAGGTGCCATGAGAATTTTAGTTGTTATTTTGCATCTCAGTAATATTATGTTGTACCTCAAATACTTAGAGGCCTAATTATTAAGGCACAACACAGAAGTCATTCCTAATTTCGTCAGCGGGATTTACTTCCACCATATGAAATGTTTAGGATTGGATCTGGTACTCTATTGGTTTGATTTAAAAAAAAAAACGACGACAACAATAACCATGAATTTATTTAGACGTAAACCCCATTAAAGTTAGCTGGACATATTTCCAAATCATGTGTTCAGGAATAGGGTGCTGGACTGCTATTGGCGGGAAAATGTCTGCAGATAAATGGGGAAAAAATACATATTTAGAAAAATGTTTCCTACAACAATATTCTGAGTTTCAGCTTCAAAGTATGTTGATTCCCCAGGTCCAACACGTCTGTTTGTCTTGTGTTTTATCAAGCAACAGAATGGCGTCCTCTTGCTGCCCATCATGTTTCATAGCAAAAATATGTATTTGGCTGAATGATATTTTCTTAAAGACAAACAGTCCGTTGTTGCTAATGATACAAATGACAGATTTCACTTGGTTAATGGCAAGTTTGAACAAATGGTTTCATAAACTGTTGAATTGACTTTGAAATGAATTCCGGGGAAAGTAGAAGGAAAAAATATGGCATGATCCAGGTTTGGCAGTGGGCCGTCTCTAGTGGGAACAGATGCCCACCAGTTTTGGCGTGGAGTTTTGTTCTCTTCTATCTGTTGCAGTTCACAATCCTAATGAATGTTATGTTTAAATAACATGAATAAAGATAAAGTGAAAATGAATTCAACTCCAGTTTGAGCAGCGGAATAAAAATGAGCAAGCCGTATTATCTCTTGCCACCTAATCTGGGTTGAATTTCCTCTGTATCTTTTTGTATGTGTGTGTGTGTGTGTGTGTGTGTGTTTGTTGAAGAATCCTTTTCTTGAGTCCCCTTGGCCATTGACAAGGTCTTTTGAGATGAATATGAAAAGATAGATTTAAAGGTTAAGGCCAGGGTCAGTTGGTTGCAGATGTTTTGTGAGAGATTGTTCGGTTGAGTTGCGGCTACTTCTCCTGACGATGGAATTTCAAGCGAGCAGTCATGACCGGTGGGGCTGTCGATGAAATGGGTTTTTGTTTCACAATTGATCCTCACAAACACAAACACACATGAGATGAAGTGTTTGCTCTTTTTTTTTAATAAATAAATAAATAAATAAATAAAGGGGAGGGGAACAGTTGAGTCCAATTCTACACACCCACCAATTGTTTACAGATATGCTTCTGAGATTCCTAACCTGTATCGTTCGTAGCTCAGAACAGGTGACCCTAAAAAGGGCAGTGGAGGTGATGGGGGAAATAGACCATAACCAACAATCAATGAGAGTGTATGTATAGATGTCGGGGAGGTGGGAGACACCAAAGAAACTCTTAATATACTACAAGCGCACAAGGGAAAGCTAATATACTCACAAAAAGTGTTTAAGTTCAATGTGCAGATATTATACAGGATGCATTTCTTCCAAATAAACAAGAGATCAGGAGACAGCAACATTTTAAAAATAATCCCAATATAGTAACCAAAATACAAAATCCATTAAAAACAAAGCCCCCTGGAACAAATTTTTAAAACAATGAAGAGTTGTGTGGCGTTAGGTGTAGTGGACAACAGTTACAGAACCTTGTGGCATCAGATCCAACTGATAAAACAAACGGACAGTGTCCATAAAAGCTCGTGCCAGAATGAATGTTTAGTCTTCAAGGTGGCACCAGACTCTTTTTAGTTTTGCTGCAACAAACGAACAGGGCTACCCCTCTGGAAATTTTAAGAAGCATCCAAACTTTTGTTTCTAGGGTCATCGCTCAATTTCGGAGGCTTTCTTTTTCTTTGGGGGGATGTGCGGACACAAGAATGTTTACACTGTTCACTAGTTTGTATTAATTTTGGGCACATGACGGAATGGTTATGTATTATCTAGGCTAATAAAGGGGTTTTGCGTTTTTTTAAAATCAGCTCAGATTTGGGGAGTTTTCTGCATTTGAGTTCTCAATCATGGTGTTGTTTGCTTCTTTACATGCAATGCCAAATCCAATGGAAGTCTATTCAGAAATAAGCACCACTGAGGTCAATGGGGGTTACTTCCAGGTAAGTAAGCTTGCTGCCTTAAGATATTTGTAGGTCACCTTTTAGGGCAAATGCCATCACAAGGTGCCTTCCATAAATGTTAAAAATATTTATTTATTTATTTATTTATTACATTTCTATACCGCCCAATAGCCAGAGCTCTCTGGGCGGTTCACAAAAATTAAAACCATTCAAAGTATAAAACAACAGTATAAAACCATAATATAAAATACAATATAAAAGCTCAACCAGATAAAAACAGCAGCAATGCAAAATTACAAATTTAAAACCAAGTTAAAATTTATTTATAGACAGTTAAAATACTGGGAGAATAAAAAGGTCTTCACCTGGCATCTAAAAGCATATAATGTAGGTGCCAAGCGAACCTCCGTAGGGAGCTCATTCTACAGCCGGGGTGCCACAGCAGAGAAGGCCCTCCTCCTGGTAGCCACCTGCCTCACTTCCTTTGGCAGGGGTTTGCGGAGAAGGACCCCTGAGGATGACCTTACGGTCTGGGCAGGTACATATGGGAGGAGGCGTTCCTTCAGATAACCTGGCCCCAAGCCATTTAGGGCTTTAAATGTCAATACATTTAAATGTCGAATGTGCAATTTTCTGTTTAGACAGAAAGAAATGCTACAACTCCCAACATTCCCCAGCCAGCATAGATGGCTGGGAATTGTAGGACTTTTTTCCTGTGTAAAAATGCATAGGATTGCGCAAACTCATTAATTTGCAAACTTACCTAATTTTGTGATTTCAAATAGGGTGACCATATGAAAAGGAGGACAGGGCTCCTGTATCTTTAACAGTTGCATAGAAAGGGGAATTTCAACTGGTGTCATTTGTATATATGGAGAACCTGGCGAAATTCATCACAACAGTTAAAGCTGCAGGAGCTATACTAGAGTGACCAGATTTAAAAGAGGGCAGGGCACCTGCAGCTTTAACTGCTCTGATGAAGAGGAAATTTCACCAAATTCCCCATATATTACAAATGACAACTGCTGAAATTCCCTTTTCAATACAACTGTTAAAGATACAGGAGCCCTGTCCTCCTTTGCATACGGTCACCCTATCCACAACCCATCCCAAAAGTTAGACCACGGTATCCTCCTGATATCAAAAGCCGATGAGAGATCGAGAAGAATTAACAGGGTTGCACACACCCTGTGGGAATCTACACTGGTGTTATTGTAACGTTTTGAATGGGTTACTGTGACGCACAGCGTCACGTGACCCTGGGTCTCCAACGTTGTAAATGAGTTCTACTTACCAGGTCTATTTCTTAGTTCCAGCGTGGCTACAAATTCATGTGCCTCGTCCTACTGGTAATTCTCTCCCTTTCTCAGAGCTGCTGGGTTTGCTCCGCCCACTTCCTGTTCTCCTTCCTTCGCCCCGTTTGCTATCTTATCTGCTACAGCAGATACATCACACCAGCCTTATACGGTGCAATCACTGACAATTGCATGCAAAGGACTCAGAAGTTTTCCACCTTAGAATCTGCTTTGATTGTGAAGTACTCCCATGCATCCTGCCTTAAAATTTGAATCAAATTGGGTCATCGGTTGATTTTTTATGATTTTTTTTTTAATATTTCCCCCCTCTTTGCAAAGGAGCTGAGGAGTGCTCAAAGGATTGCTGTAGCTCTGTGCAGGAAAATTAACAAGGGTCTCTTGCTCCCAGTCCAAAACTCATGACCAGCGGGGCTTAAATAGGGCTGCTGCTAAAATGTTTCAATTTGGTCTCCCCTCCCAACCCTGACCAAATGCAACCCTGCTTAGCTTAAGCAAAGTGGCTGGCTCTTGTGCACTCTAGCTATTCCCTGGGACCTGCATTAAGATGTTTTGGGAGGGTATGTGTGTGTGTGCTTATGACTATTGCCCTGCACTGCTGGCTAGGAATGAGGCAGGCAGTGGGCGGAGCCAACCCAGCAGCTCAGAGCAACGGAAAGGATTTAACCATGTGCCCTGCAGTAACATTACAGCTAAACGTAAGTCACGCTAGTATGCCCCGTGATTCAGAGAACCGATACAGAGAACCACGTTAGAAAGGGACACTAGCAACGTTATAAGACTAGTGTAGATCCCCCCCCTCCCAGTCTCTCTCTCAATAAAGGTCATCCATCAGGGCGACCAAGGCTGATTCAGTCCCGTAACCAGATCGGAACCCAGACTGGAATGGGTCTAGATAATCAGTATCCCCCAAGAGTGCCTGCCCTTGCTCCGCCCCATTCCTCTCAAGTACCTTTCCTAAAAAAGGGGGTGTTTGTGATGCACAAGAGGTTCCTTTCCTTTCCTTTCCTTTGCGACTGGATGGTAGTGGTCTAGTACCACTGAGTGCAGGGTGGGCTTTTTCAGGAGTGGTTGCACTACTGCCTCCTTAAGGACAGTCTTGCTGAGAACATGCAATGTTGTGACTTTTTTCAAAAGTAGCAATGTAGTCAAGTTGTATTAGAGAGAGAAATGACTTGTGGGGCATTTCTAGGTGACAGCAAGGTAACATTTCAAGTAGCCCTATTGAAGCACACTTTCCCCTCCTTTCCCCACCCCCTAATGGAGAGGAGTGTCAGGCAGGCTTGGGGATCCCCGCTCCCTCGGCATTGCATGTAAAAATGGCAGCTCAGCCTTTTTCATAAGGGGCCATTTGTGCAAATCCGTAAAGGCGTAAATTGGTTTTGCGTAAATGGCCCCTTTACGGATGCTATTTATGCAAATAGTTCTTTATGGAAAAGTCTGACCCGTCATTTTTACATAAAATGGCGGCTTGTCGAGGGAGAGGAAGGCTGCGTGCCACTCACCGGGAGCTCACGGACCATCTGGTGACTCACCATGCACAGTGAGCAGGGTTGAGCCGCCATTGGGGTTCTTTTGAGCAAGTAGTGTGTGACCTGGCCTGAGGTAGATTCGCCCATCCCCTGATGTCAATGAACAGTCAAACGTCTTTTTATATGGATTGTTAAGAAGTAATTAACAAAGGGAAGCATTTTTTGACTGCCAAAAAAGTTCATGGAAAATGTGAGAGTGGTTTTGGCATGCCCCTAGGAAGAGCTATCCATTGCCTAAGTGTTGCCCAGAGCCTTTGGTTTGTGCAAAAAGTTGGGAATTATAAGAAAATCCTTCCAGAACTTTAGAACTCTAAGACGTTCCCAGACAACAACTAGATTGAGATCTTCTAGCGCTCCTTCCTTCAATTATCGCTTCCCTATCTATCGCTTCTCACATTAACATTCCTCTGAGTTTTATCCTGCATAATATTACCAATATAACGTTATATAAGCCTTTGTGCATTATTCTGACATGATATTTCTTTTTCTTCTTCTTTTAAAAAAGGGTCTGGGTATAAAGATTATATGTATAAACCCCAAAGTGGCTAATCTCACGAACTTCATTTAAAGGAGAAGAAGGTGATGATCCCTTTTGATGGCGAAGGAAAACTCATGTTTCTCTTGATTAATCTGCTTCCTGACACATTTGCTCAAAAACAAGCCTTCCCAGAAAGTCAACTCACAAGGAACTTTTAATTCTGTGCCCCACATTTATTTGTGGTGCTCTGATGGAACATCGTTGCTACAGCAGTGGCAAAGAGATTGTGCTGTGGATCAAGCATTCTGAGTTCACAACTCATCAATGCCATTGACTTATGACGTTGCCTTCGGCAATGCCACGCCATAGCCAAAGCTCTCTGGGTGGTTCACAAAAACGATAAACCATTAAAATACATTATCAAGCATAAAAGCCGTTCACGTAAGGACATTAGCAGATAGATCACACCATTACAACATATGTCTAAAATGATTTAAACCCATCAGCAAAGCAATCCTCCAGATGGACACCTAGTGCAAAGTGGTCTTGACCGCACTCTACTATGCACATTACCAAGGGCTCTCTGTGTATCACTAGGGGAGCATAATTTCCCATGGTGTGGCGGTAAATTTTGACGTGCAAGTACTTATCATGACAATTCCCATAGCCATAGACACATCCCCAAGGAAAGTTAAAAAATGCAGGTAGCTGCATTGATCCAATACGTATTATTATTATTATTATTATTATTATTATTATTATTATTATTATTATTATTATTTTATTAAGCTTTTTATCCAAATCAAAACAAATTGTAAAGAGATAAAAAAGGAAAAACAGACAAGAAATTGCATGTGTAAAAATATCAATATTTGATTAAATGCAACCTACTAAAAAGAAAAAGAAAAAACAGGAAATGATGCATAAGCTTCAAGAAAAGCTGACGTCAATAGATTTATCCATTTGTGAGTGGCGCCAATATATCACCTGATCAAATGTAGGCAGTGTGAAGTCCTTAAGCCATTGTATTATGGGAGGTGAGTATTTGTCCTTCCAACGTTGTAGTATCAATCTTTTGCCTGTCAAAAGGGCTTGGAAAATCCATTTGTGCTGAGCTTAAGTTAAGTTACAAGAAACCAGTAAATAGTTTAAGAGGACATGTACATCATTCAATATTAAGGAGTGCTCCAATACAAAGTTTATCTGTATTATGACCTCCTCCCAAAAGGAGGTGACTATTAGGGATGTGCTCCGCTTCTCCTCGAACCGGAGAAGCAGGAGCGGAGCGGGGGGCTTCGCCTACCCTAAAGGCGGAGGCGAAGAGGATTGAGGGGCCGGCGGAGCGTTGCGGAGCGGATCGAGGTGAAGGCAGATCCTTCGCCTCGATCCGGAGCTCCGCAAGAAAGGTAAGTGGGCTTTACTGGGCCCTGCCGCTGTCGCTGTCGCCCATGCGGCGACAGCGGCAGGGCCCGGTAACCCCCCCTTGCGGCCCAGACTTCCTGGTTGAGCCACAGGCTCAATTGAAGAAGCCGAGGGACCGCGGACGGACGCAAGTAAGGCCCCCCTCCCCCTTGGTCCCTTACCGGGTTCTGCCGCCGTCGCCGCACGGGCGGCGGAGGCGGTGGGGCCCGGTAAACCCCCCTCCCTCCTCTCCCTTACCTGCGTCCGTCCGCGGTCCCTCGGCTTCTTCAATTGAGCCCGCGGCTCAACCAGGAAGTCTAGGCCGCACTTGCCTTTGTCTCCCCCTTGGTCTCTGCAGGTAAGGGAGAGGAGGGAGGGGGGCCTTACCTGGCACCACTCCCCTCCACTGCAGAGCTCCGATTCGGAGCCGGAGCTCCGCGGCGAAGAGGAGCGGACTATGGGCGGAGCGGCGCAGAGTGGATCGGGGGTTCGGATCGGCCCGCGGGGCAGATCGGGGGGTCCGTGCACTCCCCTAGTGACTATTGAGCATTGTCAAAACATATGGCTAAAAGAAGCATTAGGTGGTTACATTACATTTCCAACAATATGTGAATAAGACCTTATTAAAAAAGATGTTGTGGAGTCCAGTAAATCTGAGACAAGATTTTTTTTTGCTGAATTAGGTGTGTTGATCGAATGCAGATATTATAAATCTCTCAACACACACACACGCACACACACACACGGTCCAGATTTGCCAGGATTTTCTTTTTCCAGCACCAGGGATATCATTTTATCAACAAACCACTTCCAGTAGTTTCTACCTAGGGTGACCATATGAAAAGGAGGATAGGGCTTTTGTATCTTTAACAGTTGCATAGAAAAGGGCATTTCGGCAGGAGTCATTTGTGTGCATATAGCAGCTGGTGAAATTCCCTCTTCATCACAACAGTTGAAACTGCAGGAGCCCTGCCCTCTTTTGTATCTCGTCAAGAGGGCAGGGCTCTTGCAGCTTCAACTGTTGTGATGAACAGGGAATTTCACCAGCTGCTATATGCACACAAATGACTCCTGCCGAAATGCCCTTTTCTATGCAACTGTTAAAGATAGAGGAGCCCAGTCCTCCTTTCCATAGGGTCACCCTAACTCTCGACAGACTGGAGCCCTCATCTTCTGTGGTGTCTCCTTGAGAAACAGAGCAGCTCAGTGCAACCCTTACCAGCCACTGGTCCTTGACAAGAGGCCACATAAATTTATGACTGCTGACGTTAGATGTCTTGATTATCCAATCATTACATGTAGACTCCACTTCTCAGCCAAGATTGGTTCCCAAAGCAGCTTACACTGAAAATCCACAGAGATGTGCAATGTAATTAGGGATGTGTGGGGAGCATGTATAGGAGGAGTCTATTCTGGCTCCCGGCAAGAAGCTATACAGTTCATGTTCCAGGTCCTTCTCTCCCGATGGATAGGGGAAAGGTGCAGGTAGACAAAGGGGCTGGCTGATAGGGAAAATGTCACCATAGCAGGCAGGAGTCACTCATCTAGTATTCACTAGCCTAAGATAGGCGTAAAACCATGAAACATCTGACAATTTTTGGGCCTTGGAAAAAAACTTATTCTGGTCTTCAAGTGGAGAAACTGTATTTTTACTAGGGCTGTGCACCGCCTCAGGCTGAATCCCCAAAATCGAGGCGAGGCGGGCTGATTCGGCCTGCCTCGCTTCGGTTCTGAGTCGGTTCTGGGTCAGCCCGAGGTCAAGCCGATTGGCACTGAAGCTTCGGGGCGTCTCGGGGCACTTCGGAGTGGCACTGGTGGCGGTGGCAGCAGGTGAGCAGGGAGAGTGGGAGGTGAGTGCAAAGGACTCACGGCCGGCTTTGCTACCGGCTTTTCAGGGTGCTGGCTGCGTAGCTGGTACCCAGGGACTTGCAAGGCCGAGTCACCTCAGGGCCCTGAATCTCGCCTCAGCTTCAGCACCGAGGTGAGGCGGGCAAACCCCGAAGCATCCTGAGTCAAATTGGGGCTGTTTCGGGGGCTCCGAACTGACCTCTGAGGCGAATTGGGGGGACCACGCACAGCCCTAATTTTTACTTCTGACAAAGACTTTTGAAATGGGCTACACTACCGGATGCCTGTTGCTCATCTTCTCTGATTTGTGCATTCTTTGAATGGTTCAGTGTTGTGTATCTTCAAAGTCCAGTCCTGTTTTATACTGTAGTCGCCGCCACCCCGCTTTTTAATATGGGCCTATTAGCACTGCTTTTGCACCTTTTTGCCTTTTCTATCATAATTGGCACGCTCGTGTTCGTTACATCACAACATTTGGGTGCCTATTAGCATTTGCATATAGCAACTGGCAGAAGCAGCCACTGATCCTTGTGTGCATGGGCCAATGTTGTCGGACATTTATACTTGTCCCAGAGTAATAAAATGTGTATGTACAGACACTTAGGGCCTTGCTAGACGAGGCCTTAGCGCGCTGTGAGGCCCGGTTTCCCTGCTGTGCGTCCAGACGACGCACAGGGGAATCCGGGGTCAGGCCGCGCTGAAGCCTCCCCTAACGCGCCATAAGCGAAGTTGCTTATGGCGTGCCTTTTCCGCAGCCCCGGCCTGGGGCCGGGGCTGCAGAACGTCTAGCAAGGACCGTGGCTTTTTGCAGCTACTCGCTAGTAGCCCGGAAAAGCCACGGACTGGGCACAGCGCTCATATGAGTGCTGTGCCCATCGGGCCAGGGGGGGATCCCGGGGGGGGGGAACGCCGGACCTGGCAGGAGATGGGGGGAGAAGGCCAGGCAACGGGATAGCATCGGGGAGAGGGAGAGCGGGCACGGGCATGGTATCGGGGACAGGGAGGGCGGGCAGCACAGGCATCGGGGAGAGGGAGAGCGGGCAGCACGGGCATCGGGGAGAGGGAGAGCAGGCAGCACGAGCATCGGGGAGAGGGAGGGTGGGCACCGGGATGGTATCGGGGAGAGGGAGGGCGGGCACCGGGATGGTATCGGGGAGAGGGCGGGGAAAGAGTGGCCAGGGAGGCATCGGGGATGGCGGGGGGGGGGGATCAGGAGCGGAGGGGGCTTAATTTTTTAAAAAAGGCAATTACCTTGTTGGGCGGCTTCGGGGCGCACGTGGCCCCTTTAACAACAACAACAACAAAATGGCCGACGCTGCAGGGCTTCCGGAGTCCCTGCGCGTCGTATGTGTAGGAGCCGAGGCGGCGTGCGCTAAAGTTAGCGCGCCGTCGCCCCGCCTCCCTGCCAGCTTATCCGGCATGGTCTAGCAAGGCCCACAGTCTCTTCCAGCTCTTTTGTCTACTGTGAGTGGGGGAACATCCTTAGAGGGAGTGATTTGAACGGCCCAGAGAGCTTCAGCTATTGGGCGGTATAAAAATGTAATAAATAAATAAATAAATAAACACCTCACACATGCAGTGGGAAAGTTTCACACCCATCTGAAGCATCTCGCTTTACAGAGGAGGCTATGGAGCTTGCTTGCTGAACCTGAAAGGCGTTGGATAAAGCCTATGGATTGCAATAAAGAACAGCGTGTATACCCCCAGGCGCCACCATCTGGATTAGGAGATTAGCAGCAACGTTCCTTTCCAATATGGCTGCCACACATGCATGCCAACTCTGCAATCCAACGGCCACTCTTCGCCCAACAACATGAAAGCATCGGTAACAATCTGG
This sequence comes from Elgaria multicarinata webbii, assembly GCF_023053635.1. Taxonomy (NCBI): domain Eukaryota; kingdom Metazoa; phylum Chordata; class Lepidosauria; order Squamata; family Anguidae; genus Elgaria; species Elgaria multicarinata. Next base: position 176,454,741 of record NC_086172.1, on the reverse strand, counting down.
AAGGCAAGGTCTTGCGAAAGTTGAGGCCCTTCAGAAAGTTAGCACGTCATCAGATGGGAAGAAAACCATGTTTCCCTACCATCGTTTCCACCCCATCCCCCCGCTTCTGTCCCAGAATACTTCCTCTTCCTTTACACGGGGAAGAAAGAGGAAGTAAACAATGTCCACGTGGCCCATTCAGTGGGCGTTTTCATCCCGTTGCCTCTCCTGCACACAGCAGGAAATGGCGGCACGTTTCGCTACACCCGAAAAAGACGGATTTTCCGGGTCTTTTTTTTGTGCCGGGAAAACAAGCAGAAGGGGCGGGAGGCAGACGTCATCGGCGAAAGGACATGCGAGAAACCATGACTGGTCAGTAACGAGCGTCCGTGTCTGATGACGTGCTTAATCTCAGGTGCAAGATGGCCGTACCAATATGTAATGACAAGTGGGACTTGCAAGAAAATATTTTGTGGAGGTCTGCGTGTTTCTGCCCACTGGGTTCTTTTTTCTGGTCCCATTGAGGGGGAGGCAGGTTTGGAGGATTTGCTGTGGGGGGAAGCCTCCATGAGATACCCATGTACCATTTTGTTCCTTTTACGTTGACCCTTCTTTTTAACAAGTAACTTGTGTGCCTTCACAAACCTCGGGGTTCTCCCAAGCTCGCAGAGATATCCCTCTTGTATCTCTGTGGGTCGATTTTTCTTACAAAGAGTTCATCCTTAGAGGGAGTGATTTGAACCCAGCTCTTAAGTATCCTAATCTAACGCCATCAGTAGAACTATGTTGGCTGTCATAAAGCCAGATCAAATACTCACACGCTAATGCAACCATGATGGGATGCATACATTATTTCCCGATTTTTATTTTCCGTTTTTGCTGATTTCAAGTTGAGATGATGTCTGTCTTCCATTGCGTTCAGCTATAACCCCGTCTTGCAAACATCAGGGAGAAGGGGATATCAGGTCTTGAGCTTTGGGATTTTGGTTGATTAAATAGCATCCCCGTCTCATCTATTGTGTATAAGTGGAATGTCATTTCAAGAAGTCATTCGGAGTGGGTATTTTTTCTTCTTCATTTGCTCTCCTAGATATATACAATGTATTTTTTATTATTATTATTTTATTTAAAAAAGCAATTTAATCTATAGCTCAAGTAGTCAACTGCTTGGGGGAAAAAACATATGTAACTGACAGTTTGTGGGTTTTATGGAAGTGTTGGCATTAAAGGGCATTATTTAAATTTGCTTCTAAATACTTGTTTGATAAGTAGGGATCCGTATGATTTATTCATATCACAATTTACTAAAGCATGTTAGATAGCTTCCTTCTCATTCATATCCTCCTGTCACTCTGTTTTTTTATATATGTTAGTTTAAAAAGATTTACCCAATGTAAATAAGAACAATTATAGAATTACAGAGCAGGATTATGTCTGAGAGAACCGTGGTGTCGTGGGACGGGAGCAGGGGGGGGGCGGTGAGTTGGGGAGAAATAACCCTACAGTGTGTTCTTGGTGGCTATTCTCTTTGACTCTATCATTAAGCGAAGGTATTCAAGAATGTCTAGAGGGTGAAGAGAGCAAAAGTGTGTTTTCTTTTCGATATGATAGCCGCATTGAAGATATTCTTCCCTGTACAATGGATTTTACCTAGCATTATCTTTGTAGGAAGCTGCTTTCAGCTGAAAAGCAGAAATGAATAGGGGTGTCATGACACAGGATTAACAGTACAACTGGATAGTAAATCAAATGTTTGAGATGAGGGGTGAGGGTGGGGGGGCAGGGAGGCGGGTGGGGGTGGGGGAGAGAAATGTCTAATGTGACACGCATCACTTGAACGGACTGGCAGCATTTCGTGGAGACGAGCGGAAAAGATAATGTATAATTATCCGGCAAGGTTCTTGAGACCTGTACTTTAATGCAACTTTGGGGAAACACGCAGCCCATTTTAACCAGTCAATCTCTCTGTAATGAATCTAATCGCAATGTAAAACATTCCCAAAGACTGTAGGCCATACTGAGAACTAATTAGAGAAGAAGTCAGTCTTTAGAGAGAGAGAGAGGAAGGGAGGGAGGGAGACCAGTGCTTTAGCTCTGAGCTAATCAAATGAGCTTGAGATACCTATTCTGGGCAGAGACAGTTTCAAAAGGCGGCAAGTACCAAAGAATTATTAATTTACTCTTCGTTTTCTAGCCATTCCCATCTGACAGGTTCAGGGCAAGTAACAGAGTATATCCCAAACAGCCAATGGATGTGACCAAAACGAATTGTAATTTTCACAAGCAGCAGGTGAGATGAGAAGGACTTGTGGTAGGACTGTACCATTTCAGACTGCAGATGAAGGGGGTATGTCAGACTGATTGGTGATCCATTAAAAAAAAAAAAAATCCTTGGAAACAGAAAACTGCCCCGTCTCAGGGAAAAGGGTAGGATGGATCCTATTTCCTTGACATGGTAACTTTTTGTGTAGAGTGGATTTTTTAAAATTTTGGACAGAGGAGGACTTAAAAATCAAAATGGAGTGGTCATTTTGAAGCCGTTTTGACCTTTTTGGTGAAACTATGGTAGCAACAACAGAACACCAATAGGATAAAAATTAGCTTGAAAACAAGCTAATTTTGACCCATCTGTTGTTCAATAGCCACTCTGGACACCATTTTAAAATTCTCATTTTTCAGGGCTATGGGGGTGTGCTGTTCATGATGGGGAGCAGAGTTGAAAATGACCCCCATACCTCTTGGAGTTGACCACTTATAGAAGGAGCAAAATAACAGTACATGAGCAAGTGTTTCAATGTCATCACCACATGGACATAGAATCATAGAATAGCAGGGTTGGAAGGGGCCTACAAGGCCATCGAGTCCAACCCCCTGCTCAATGCAGGAATCCACTCTAAAGCATCCCCGACAGATGGTTGTCCAGCTGCCTCTTGAAGGCCTCTAGTGTGGGAGAGCCCACCACCTCCCTAGGTAACTGATTCCATTGTCATACTACTCTAACAGTCAGGAAGTTTTTCCTGATGTCCAGCTTGAATCTAGCTTCCTTTAACTTGAGCCCGTTATTCCGTGTCCTGCACTCTGAAAAGATCAAGAAGAGATCCTGGCCCTCCTCTGTGTGACAACCTTTTAAGTATTTGAAGAGTGCTATCCTGTCTCCCCTTAATCTTCTCTTCTCCAGGCTAAACATGCCCAGTTCTTTCAGTCTCTCCTCATAGGGCTTTGTTTCCAGACCCCTGATCATCCTGGTTGCCCTCCTCTGAACACGCTCCAGCTTGTCTGCGTCCTTCTTGAATTGTGGAGCCCAGAACTGGACGCAATACTCTAGATGAGGCCTAACCAGGGCCGAATAGAGAGGAACCAGTACCTCACGTGATTTGGAAGCTATACTTCTATTAATGCAGCCCAAAAGAGCATTTGCCTTTCTTGCAGCCATATCGCACTGTTGGCTCATATTCAGCTTACGATCTACAACAATTCCAAGATCCTTCTCGTTTGTAGTATTGCTGAGCCAAGTATCCCCCATCTTGTAACTGTGCCTTTGGTTTCTATTTCCTAAATGTAGAACTTGGCATTTATCCCTATTCAATTTCATTCTGTTGTTTTCAACATGATTTGCTACTGGAATTAGCTGATGATGACCCTCAAGTAACACTGAGGGCAGAACATTCAATTGTGCACTTGTTGAGAAAGTTCTTCTGGCTTGGAAATTATTAGATCTTGTGAATGCAGGTTTATTTGGAGGGTCAGATGACAGTGATACCAGGGCCATAATTTTGTTGAAGTAGTCAAGTTGTTCTGTTGTTCAGTGTCTCAAAGATCCTGACTCAATCAATTTCTTGCTTTAATGAAACCAAGGGCATGTCTAGACCTCCTGCCATTCCGGGAGGGAGTGGGGAGGATCTCACGGTATTCTGATCATGAGATCCTCCCCCTCAGGCCACACGTGGCATGCAACTTCCCAGGAGGAAGGAGGGTGTTGTGCCCGCCATTTTTTCTTTAAAAAAGAGAGGACCTGGAGCGCACCTGCGCTCCAGCGTAAAAGTGTTTTGTTTTTTTTTTAAAAAAAAGCCCATACCTGAAGAGCTCTGTGCCCCGTGCCCATTTCCCGGCTGCTCACGTTTACTTGCGAGGAGCCGGGATGAAACTGGGATGGCCGCCCACACTTCCTGCGGTCTCAGGATGATCCCAAGCCCATGGGAAAAGTCAGGATTAAAGCTTTCCTGGTTATCCCTGGGAAATGGAGGGAATATCCCTCCCTGACCCCGGGATTCCCTGTATGTCATGTGGACGCACAGGGATGATAACGGGGCGATCCCCGAGATAAGGCATGGTATAGACATCCCCCAAGCGTTTGTAAAGAGTTGGTGAAAGGCCGAAAGAGCAGAGCCTGCGATTCATGGCTTTCAACCAGCCACTCTCCTGAAAATCAGCAAAGGGGGCTAAATTAAACTGTTGCCAATAGTTTGTTTGTTTATTTATTTATTTATTTATTTATTTATTTATTTATTGCCTTTTAATACTGCCCAATAACCAAAGCTCTCTGGGCAGTTTGCAAAAATTAAAACCATAAAAGCCATTCAAAATATAAAACAAACGGTATAAAAGCATAATTTAAAAGACAATATAAAAACACAAACAGGATAAAATCGAGCAGCAATGCAGAAATTAATACAGATTTAAAATACAAATTTAAAACAGCGAAATTAAGTTGCTGCACTGTTAAAATGCTGAGAAAATAAAAAGGGCTTCACCTGGCATCTAAAAGAGTATAGTGTAGGTGCCAGGCGAACTTCTCTAGGTAGCTCATTCCACAGGCGGGGTGCCACAGCAGAGAAGGCCCTCCTCCTGGTAGCCACCTGCCTGAGCCAAGCCGATGAAGAAATAGGAGGGAGACCAGCTTCTAATCTCAAAAAATAATAAAAATAATAATAATAAAATAAAATAAAATAAAATAAAATAAAATAAAAATTGGGACAAAATCTGGGACAGAAAAGATTTGCCTAAGAAATTTAGACTGCACACTACCTAATGGTGTTTTTTGATTAGCATCAGTCCAAACTTGAATTCTATAAAATAGTTGAGCCTAGAAGACTTCAAGCACTGAAGGTATGTATAAAATATCCCCTTTAAAAATCAGCAGTAGAAGATAGTAATAATGTGTTGGATCCGGACTTTGTCATACTTAGTCATGGCTAACTTATTTTGGGTCTACTGTAGATATGAATAAGTCTGAATCCAACCCAATAAAGAAGCCATTGAGTAAAAACAATCCAATAAAACCATTTTAACTTGGTTTTTTAAATTTGTAATTTTGCATTGCTGCTGTTTTTATTTTGTATTGTACTTTTATATTGTATTTTATAGTATGGTTTTATACTGTTGTTTTATACTTTGAATGTTTTTAATTTTTGTGAACCACCAAAAGAGCTCCGGCTATTGGGCGGTATAGAAATGTAATAAATAAATAAATAAATATGTTGCAAAATGCAATAAGTACGAAAACAGCTATTTCCACATGCAATGGACCTTGCAAAGAAGCTAAAACATTTTAGAGAGAGGAAAAATGATGCAGTTATAAAAGAAATCTCGGCTATGTAAGATGTTTATTTGATCCATTGATGTTTCTATTAACTTATACCCAAAGATATACTGATTAATTAACGCAAGTTCATATCCTACATTATTACAGTTGCTCCCATTCATTATGCAAAATGCGGGACAGCATTGTGAGTAAGCCATTACAATTGGGTTTTAACATTATTTTAACCTGATGTGTATTTTGCTTTTGTTTCTATGTGTCCTGTTCCTTTGTAATGGCTTTTGCTACACAAATAAATTTCTACTGTATTGTATTGAATGGGAAAAGAAAGCCTCGGAGCATGCCATCTTGTCTAACATGACAAATCAACAAACTACGTAAAAATGAAAGTAGGAAGACAATGTTGTAGCGATTCAAAATTGGGATTCCTTTATGCAAAGCTGAGCACATATGCCTACAGAATATGGCTCATATATTTCATTTATTTTGAAAATGTACATTATTCCTTGTAATTCAAATTATTTTGACTTTTCATGGGGGTAAGTGATATGATTAGTATTTGTCTGTATTTAAACATTTCCTTTAAATCACATAGGATTTAAATCAGGGGGTGTACTCTTTGAACTTGGTCTGTCCCATAGATTGCCACCATTTTTTAACCTGGCAAATTACAGCTCTGACCACATTCACCACCTTCATGTCATGGATAGCTACAGGCATCATTTTAGTTCATTTAAACATAAGAACATAAGAAGAGCCCTGCTGGATCAGACCAAGGGTCCATCTAGTCCAGCACTCTGTTCACACAGTGGCCAACCAGCCATTGGCCAGGGATGAACAAGCAAGACATGGTGCAACAGCACCATCCCACCCATGTTCCCCAACAACTGGTGCACACAGGCTTACTGCCTCGAATACTGGAGATAGCACACAACCATCAGGGCTGGTAGCCATTGATAGCCGTCTCCTCCAGGAATTTATCCAACCCCCTTTTAAAGCCATCCAGATTGGTGGCCATCACCACGTCTTGTGGTAGCGAGTTCCATAATTTAACTATGCCCTGTGTGAAGAAGTCCTTCCTTTTTATCTGTCCTGAATCTCCCACCAATCAGCTTCATGGGATGACCCCTTTGGGTTCTAGTATTATGAGAGAGGGAGAAAAATGTCTCCCTGTCCACATTCTCCACACCAGGCATAATTTTGTACACCTCTCTCCTGTGTCCCCTTAGCCTCCTCTTCTCCAAGCTAAACAACCCCCGCTGATGTAACCTTCCTTCATAGGGGAGATGCTCCAGCCCCTTAATCATTTTAGTTGCTCTTTTCTGCACTTTTTCCAGCTCCATAATATCCTTTTTAGGTCTAGTGACCAGAACTGTACACAGTATTCCAAGTGAGGTCGCACCATAGATTTGTATAAAGGCAGTACGATACTGGCAGTTTTATTCTCAATCCCTTTTTTTTATAATGCCTAACATTTGATTCCTAAATACTTTTTATTCAATGTGTTTTGAAGCATGTGGACCACCTTTCTATAAAGCAATGTCAAAAGCTGTGGTGCCTAGAGATTCTTATAGCCATATCTTTGTCCTTTATCATTTCAGATTGGCTATGAAGAATAGAACGACACACAAGGCATTATAGTTCTGCAAATCAAGTTAAACCTCAAGCTCTCTTTCATTTGCTGTTGCTCTTTGCTACGCTGAGAAAACCTTCTTTCCAAACTCATGCTCCCTGCCATTCCAATACTGAGAGGGATTGTGTCCTGTGGGATTTATTTATTTATTGCATTTATATCCTGCTTTTTTCCTCTAAGGAACCCAAGGCGGCGTACATAATCCTTCTCCTCTCCATTTTATCCTCACAACAACAACCCTGTGAGGTAGGCTGGGCTGAGAGTCTGTGACTGGCCCAAAGTCACCCGGTGGGTTTCCATTGCTGAGTGGGGACTAGAACCCGGATCACTCGACTCTCAGTCCAACACTTTAGCCACTACACCACACTGGTTTTCTGTCTGTCATGGATGGAGCTGTCCCATCTCTGCCACCCCTGCAAAGATGGCCAGTTCCTGCTTATCAGGAGAAGGACTGTGCTTCCAGGATCAGAAAGGTCGGGCTAGCAGAGAGCACCAGAAGACAGGTGTTGCTTTAGCAAAGACGACTCTAACTGGCGACGCTGATGGCCCGCCTCTTCCTGACTTGTCATTAGGGCCCTGATTTGGTATGTCTTTTCCTCATAAGGATGACTCAAGGCTATTTGCTGTTCCACCTTTGTTCCTGGGATCCTGGGAATGATTCTGGTATGTGTCGGAGAAATCTGCAACAGATTCAAACGAGAAGGATCTTGGAATTGTTGTAGATCGTAAGCTGAATATGAGCCAACAGTGCGATATGGCTGCAAGAAAGGCAAATGCTATTTTGGGCTGCATTAATAGAAGTATAGCTTCCAAATCACGTGAGGTACTTGTTCCTCTCTATTCGGCCCTGGTTAGGCTTCATCTAGAGTATTGCGTCCAGTTCTGGGCTCCACAATTCAAGAAGGACACAGACAAGCTGGAGCGTGTTCAGAGGAGGGCAACCAGGATGATCAGGGGTCTGGAAACAAAGCCCTATGAAGAGAGACTGAAAGAACTGGGCATGTTTAGCCTGGAGAAGAGAAGATTGAGGGGAGACAGGATAGCACTTTTAAAATACTAAAAGGTTGTTACACAGAGGAGGGCCAGGATCTCTTCTCGATCCTCCCAGAGTGCAGGTCACGGAATAATGGACTCAAGTTAAAGGAAGCCAGATTCCAGCTGGACATCAGGAAAAACTTCCTGACTGTTAGAGCAGTACGACAATGGAATCAGTTACCTAGGGAGGTTGTGGGCTCTCCCACACTAGAGGCCTTCAAGAGGCAGCTGGACAGCCACCTGTCAGTGATGCTTTGAGGTGGATTCCTGCATTGAGCAGGAGGTTGGACTCGATGGCCTTGTAGGCCCCTTCCAACTCTACTATTCTATGATTCTATGAGTTCAGCTCTCTATGAATCTGACAGGCAAATTTTGCAGCAGACTGGATTTTTCTGAATCATCCAGATTCCATGGACTTGGAGACTGATTTTTAAAAACAAAACTGGGTTGGGGATTTGTTCAACCCCCCTCCCCATTTGTGCTAATGCAAGTGCAAGCACACATCAGTGCAAGCGGAAAGAAATTCTTGTACCTCCCTAAAAAGAAAAAGAAAAATCTGATTCTGTCAATGAGTGGGCAACAGAACAAAAGACGTCTGAGAATCCCTGAAACATAGATGGAATAACAAAATCCGCACATCCCTAGTTTCTGGTGGGTCTGGAGCAGGAAGGTAGGACCAGTCTAGGTGCGTTATTTCTTCTAAACTTTAGGATCTCAAACCATGGGCTTCTTGGATTTCGGAAGGGCCTCTGGCATCTTGTGACTCACCCTAACCCTCACAACCCATGGGACGGATTTCTATGGATCCAACCCATGGATTCCGCAGCAGACAGGGTTTTCCTGAATCTCGCAGATTCTGCAACATAGTGGACTTTTTTCTTTTTCTTTTTACTTTCCAGAATTTTATGTGAATTTAGTCATAGAAAACAAAGTAAAATAAAAAAGCGCCAGCCGAAAATGCACATTTTTCCTATAGTCTAAATCATGAAAATGCACATTTTGAGAGTTGTGGGGGGTGGGGGGGAGAGATGCCTATTTGGGGGGATTTGCCTGTTTTGTGTGTGTGTGTGGAGATTTGTGCATTTTTCCAAGTGTGAATTCACACAAATGCGAATTTGTGCACATTTGGGGAATTTGAAACCGTCTGATTCCATCAATGAGCGGATGATGGAATGAAAGGCACCTAATAATCCCCTAAATGCAGGCAGAACAGATTGTAGAAAATCCCTACATCCCTACAGGTAAATGGTGGGATGTGATGGGAGTCCACAGAATATGAAGGATTCATTAAAATTACGAATTGTTGACTAGTCTCATTTAGTGAACTGTGTTATCCTGGCCTCTGGGACCATTGGCATAACTTCATTGTGGTTGTGGTTTAACCCCCCCCCCCCCCGGAGCTACTTCAACCTCAGTAACCTTCGGAAGGAGCTGTGTTTGGCATGAGAAAAGCCCCCACATTCAACCCCTGGCATCCCCAATTCAAAGGATATCCAGTAGCCAGGCTGTCTAGTTGAACCAGTAGTCCAACTCACTAAAAGGCAACTCCTTATGTCCATTTTGCAGTTATTTCCCAGTGAATTCATGTACCAATTTTGGGAACACAGAAGAGCTTTCAATTTGCACCATGTATTCCGCTATCTCTTCTTAATGGAGGAAACATTTGTTTGCATAGGGAAAGGGGTTAAACGAAGCCTTGCATGATGTCCCTTCTAATATTTTCCTGCAAAGTTAGTACAAAAATACTCTGTGCTGCCAAAGCCCATTAAATATTCAAACTTTAATATATATTCCTCAGTAACAAATGTACAGTTAGATAACACATAAAGAATTATGAATGACTAATTATATTTTGCATATTTACAGCAAAGACAATTAGCAAATAGCTTTTATATGCAAAATAAATGAAAAAGTAATTAAGATGCACTAACTAGAGCAGCAGTATCAAGTCTGTTGTCTTGTGATTCACTCCTAACAAACATAATAATTATGCATTCATTGTCATATAATTAAAACAGCTCTGTCCTTTAGAAAACTGGTTATTTACTGTATAATAACCTGAAGAGCTGTAGAAGTTCCTCATAATAGTGAGAAGGATAATTAAAACACTGCTGCATGGAGTCTGCTTGCCCAGTCGACTTTATTATCATCAACTTGGGTAAGAGACCAATTTCTGATGGAATTGCAAATGTCTATTAAGCAAGTCTATGAGTTCCAGAGCACAGAAGTTATGACTTCTTTCAATGGGCAATCAATAGGCCATTACCACTGCCTGGGAAATAAACCTGCCATTCTGTATGCCCACGAATAACTTGTTTAATATCAACCCAGCTGGAATGCCAATCCAACTCATAAATGAACAGTATGATCACCAGTAGGGGTGTGCACGGACCCCCCGCTCCGCTTCTCTTCGAGATCCGTGATTTTTGGATCGGGCCGCTTCGCCCCACCCCCGCTCCGCCCATGTCCGCTCCGCTCCGCTCGGAGCTCCGGATCCGGATCGGAGCTCCGTTTTCTCCCCCCCCATAGGCTTGCATTGAAAGCTAAAAAAGTAAACAACTTTTTTTCTGTTCAAGTTAGAAACCTCACGTTTGGCACCATGACACCTCATGGGGGTATACACATGCACGCCAAGTTTCAAGGGAATCCCATCATCCCCTGATTTTTGGGGAATTTTTGAAAATCAGGCACCCCATTCACTCCCCTTTCCATAGCTCCGTCAATTTGCACGCTAAAAATCTCAAACTCGCCACCATGAGAGCTTATTCAGGGACACACACACACACCCAGACTCAAGGCAGTCCCATCATCCCCTGATTTTTGGTGCGGCTCTAACCTCTAACGCACCACCCATAACCCTAATTCACACCCCTTTCGATAGCTCCGTCAATTTGCACGTTAGAAACCTCAAACTCGGCACCATGATAGCTTATCCATGTGTCCACATGGACGCCAAGTTTCAAGGCAATCCCATCATCCCCTGATTTTTGGGGAATTTATGAAAATCGGGCACCCCATTCAGACCCCTTGGGATAGCTCCGTCAATTTGCATGTTAGAAACCTCAAACTCGGCACCATGATAGCGTCTCCATGTGTCCACATGGACGCCCAGACTCAAGGCAATCCCATCATCCCCTGATTTTTGGCACGGCTTAACTCACCCCAAATTGTCCCATTCTACAACTACGTCAATTTGCATGTTAGAATCCTCAAACTCGGCACCATGATAGCTTATCCACGTGTCCACATGGACCCCAAGTTTCAAGGCAATCCCATTATCCCCTGATTTTTGGGGAATTTATGAAAATCGGGCACCCCATTCACACCCCTTTCCATAGCTCCGTCAATTTGCACGTTAGAAACCTCAAACTCGGCACCATGAAAGCTTATCCATGTGTCCACATGGACGCCCAGACTCAAGGCAATCCCATCATCCCCTGATTTTTGGCGCGGCTTAAACTTTTTAACTCACCCCAAATCAAGTCCCATTCTACAACTACGTCAATTTGCACGTCAGAAACCTATCCTTTGGTCCCATGACAGATTACCCATGTGTCCACATGGACGCCAAGTTTCAAGGCAATCCCATCATCCCCTGATGTTAGGGGAAGTTTTGAAAATCGGGCACTCCAGTATGTCAGGGATTTAAAGTTGCAATGCAGACAGCTCAATGGGGCCAGTTCCAAGGAAATCCCAACATGCCACGAGATAACCCTAAATCTTCTTGCACATTTGAAAAATGGATTATTGAACTTGATAAAGTCTAAGTGAGCGCAGGAAGGACTTCTCCCCTGAGTCAAAGCAAGATACATACACCATCCCTGCAAGGCGGGAAGGGGAGAAGGGAGGGAAGGCAGGCAGGCAGGCAGGCAGCATGCATTGTAGTGCCGCAAGGATGGCTTGAGCACTAACGCATAGCAAACCAACCCGTAAGCGGGCGCAAGGAGCAAGTGAGGCAAAGATGGCTGGTTGTTTCTTTCTAAGCCAGCAGTTACGCATTGAGGGGCACAGAGGAGGATGACTGGGAGCGAGCGTGCCGGAGAGTGCTGGGCACGAACCGCAAAGCCCATCTCCCAGGCACCAGGCGGGCAGAGCAGGCGAGGAGTCAGTCCTGGCAGATGCCCCACCACAGCAGCACCCCGGGGGAGGCGGGCAGACAGGCAGGCAGGCAGGCAGGCTGCGGGCATTTCTGGGGGCACAAGGAAGTGAGGCAAGGATGGCTGGTTTCTAAGCCAGCACTGCAGTTAGTCACGCATTGCAAACGCAAACCATCCCAGCGAGTCGGTCACCGAGGAGGAGGACAGGCTAGCAGAGGGGCAGGCAGAGTGACATGTCATAGATCTAGTATTGGGGAGGAGTCAGTCCCGGCAGATGCCCCACCACAGTAGCACCCTGGGTGGGCGTTGGAAAACGCCATCTTGTGGGTCCATACTTCCCCCACCCCATGTCCTGCAGGGTTGCCTGCCTAACCCTCATGGGGATGGGAGATGGAGAGCTTAGAGTGGCAGTGCCACCACTAGCAGCAGCAGCAGCAGCAGCCTTCGGCTTTCCCCTGGAACCAGTCGCCTTGCCCGCCTCTTTCCCCAGCAAGATCGCCTGGTGCTGCCTCTGAAGATGCATCTTCATGCTGCTGGTTCCATAATGCCCTGTAGATGAACCCCTGCTTAGGGTGAGTTTGCAGTGGTGACAGACAGCAAAGCGGGGATCCGCTCCCAACTCAAAGTGGTCCCACACTATGCTTGTCTTTCGCTTCCGTGGTGACACCACCAATTGCCCGCCTGAGCTCTCTGGTGTTGCCACAGAAACAGGGGTGGCAGCGGAAGAAGTGTGGGATGAGACTGGGGAGAGAGCCTCGGCCTGCTGCTCCTCCTCCTCAGCACCCACCGCCTCCGCCTCCTCCTGCCCCTCCACTGTGCTGAGAAGAACCTTGTCTAAGAGGTCTGGAGACAGGTCTATCAGCGGGCTCGTGGGCTCAAAGGATAATGAAGGAGTTTGGGATACTCCTCCTCCTCCTCCTCTAATGGCACTGCTGCTCCCACCCTCAAAAAGAGAACGCCGGGCACAAGTTGCAGAAGCAAGTGCCTCTGCCTGCTCCTTCTCCTGCTTCTGTTGCGGAGCAGCCAGCCAAGGAGTTGCCCGTTTGATTTTCACAGCAGGAGAGGCAGCCTGCTTACTGGTGCCAGCCTGACCCTTGCCTTGACCACTGCTTTCAGCACGCCCCACCACAGACATGCGCCTGCTCCCTCTTCTCATGATGATATTACTAATAATAATATCTATAAGAATATACTAATATACTACTACTAATATGTATAAGAATAAAATATTAATACTAATAATAGTATGTATAAGAATATATGTATAAGAACATAAGAATATGTATAAGAAAATTAATGTATGTAGGGAAATGGGACAAGAAGTGTGTGTATGCTTTGCCCAAATAGGATTTGAAATGCTCAATCAGTGGCTGTTGCACTTCACAAACAGTGCATTGCACACGCAGCACGCTCACACAATCACACAGTCACACACAGAGGTGATCAATTCTCATCAGGATTGGGAGTTGAATGTGCCTGTCATCGCTTCAAATAAACCCCGCCGCGCCACAGCCTGGTTTACCCTACCGTTTGTATTGTAAATGTACCCGATTTTTTTAAAAAAACATAGCACGCGAACCAAAGGACACAGAAAGATGAGAGTAGTCTCAAAATGACCCCCATCCACGACTGTCTAAGCACAAGAATTTTCAGAACGATAGCTTAAAAAACAACCCAGTTATCCCCGATTCTTTTCCGCAATGCAATCCTATGGGCGAAAACCGCCGTTTGACCCACGCTGTCCGTTTGTTGACCCGATTTTTTAAAAAATATAGCACGCGACCCGCAAGACGCAGAGAGGTGAGAGTAGTCTCAAAATGACCCCCATCCACGACTGTCTAAGCACAAGAATTTTCAGAACGATAGCTTCAAAAACAACCCAGTTATCTATGGGCGAAATGTTTCAAGATAGCGATCGGAGCGCTCCGTGGAAAGAGAAGCGCTCCAAAAATGGTCGCTTCTCTTCACCTTGCTTCTAGGGGTCCGCGGTCCGCTTCTACTCCACCTCTGGGCAAGGCTGAGCAGGCCAATTCGCTCCTGCTTCTGCGCTTCTAATAGGAGCGGAGCACATGCCTAATCACCAGTGCAGATAAACTACAGCGCAATTGGATGTAAGTAGCATCAATTGTGCTACTTATATCCAAGGTGTCATCAATATGCGGATGATACCCAGCTCTACCTTTCCTTTTCATCAAACCCAGGTGAGGTAGTGGCTGTTCTGAACCAGTGCCTGGGCACGGTAATGGACTGGATGAGGGCTAACAAACTGAGACTCAATCCAGACAATACGGAGGTACTGTTAGCGGGTGGTTCATCTGTCCAGCGAGGAGATGTTTGCCCTGTCCTGGACGGGGTTGCACTCTCCCTAAAGGATTGGGTCCGTAGTTTGGGGGTGCTCTTGGATCCAGAACTGTCACTTGAGGCACAGGTGAACTCAGTGGCAAAGAACACCTTTTATCAGCTTAGGCTGATATATGAACTACACCCTTATCTGGTCAGAGATAGCCTAGCTACAGTTATCCATGCTCTGATAACCTCTCGTTTGGATTACTGCAATGCATTGTATGTGGGGCTGCCTTTGAAAATGGTCCAGAAGCTTCAGCTGGTACAAAACAGGGCAGCACGGTTACTAACAGGGACTGTCCGACGAGACCACATCACGCCAGTCCTTTTCCAGCTTCATTGGCTGCCAATGTGCTAGTATTAACATTTAAAGCCCTAAATGGCTTGGGGCCAGGCTATCTGAAGGAAAGCCTCCTTCCGTATGTACCTACCCAGACCCTAAGGTCATCCTCAGGGGTCCTTCTCCGCAAGCCCCTGCCAAAGGAAGTGAGGCAGGTGGCTACCAGGAAGAGGGCCTTCTCTGCTGTGGCACCCTGGCTGTGGAATGAGCTCCCTAAGGAGGTTCGCCTGGCACCTACATTAGATGCCAGGTGAAGACTTTTTTATTTTCCCAGCATTTTAACAGTCTATAAATAAATTTTAACTCGGTGTTTTAAATTTGTAATTTTGCATTGCTGCTGTTTTTATCTGGTTTTTATCTGGTTGAGCTTTTATATTGTATTTTATAGTATGGTTTTATGCTGCTGTTTTATACTTTGAATGTTTTTAATTTTTGTGAACAGCCCAGAGAGCTCCGGCTATTGGGCGCTATAGAAATGTAATAAATAAATAAATAAATAAATAAATAAATAATCCTGTTAACCTCAATTGGAGTAATTCATCTTAAATACTACAAATGAGAAAGATCTTGGAATTGTTGTAGATCACAAGCTGAATATGAGCCAACAGTGCGATATGGCTGCAAGAAAGGCAAATGCTATTTTGGGCTGCATTAATAGAAGTATAGCTTCCAAATCACGTGAGGTACTGGTTCCTCTCTATTCGGCCCTGGTTAGGCCTCATCTAGAGTATTGCGTCCAGTTCTGGGCTCCACAATTCAAGAAGGACGCAGACAAGCTGGAGCGTGTTCAGAAGAGGGCAACGAGGATGATCAGAGGTCTAGAAACAAAGCCCTATGAAGAGAGACTGAAAGAACTGGGCATGTTTAGCCTGGAGAAGAGAAGATTGAGGGGAGACATGATAGCACTCTTCAAATACTTAAAAGGTTGTCACACAGAGGAGGGCCAGGATCTCTTCTCGATTCTCCCAGAGTGCAGGACACGGAATAACGGGCTCAAGTTAAAGGAAGCCAGATTCCGGCTGGACATAAGGAAAAACTTCCTGACTGTTAGAGCAGTGCGACAGTGGAATCAGCTACCTAGGGAGGTTGTGGGCTCTCCCACACTAGAGGCCTTCAAGAGGCAGCTGGACAAGCATCTGTCAGGGATGCTTTAGGGTGGATTCCTGCATTGAGCAGGGGGTTGGACTCGATGGCCTTGTAGGCCCCTTCCAACTCTGCTATTCTATGATTCTATGATTCTATGAAATCCAAGTATCGGGTTAACTGGTTTGTGGCTCAGACTGTAAAGATGGCATCAGTCTCCACTATGTGTTAAGATCTGGATCTCATTCGACTGAACTTTTCTTGCATGGGCCTCAGATGCTAACACGAAGGGCTGTTCACAAAACTGATTTGATGTGTTAGATGTTGTTGACCAGCCTTGGAGTGCTTTGGGGAGCAGTTGTGTTACTACATCATGCATCTAGCTTCAGCCCAATCCATATTTATGTGACCACTGCAAAGGGCTCATCTCCACCAAGCAGGATGTTCCACTGTGAAAGCAGTTTGGAAATGGTATATAAAAGGTAGGAGCCACACGACTGTTTTATAGCAGTACTGAAGTGCACTGACAACTGTTGGGGCCCATTGACACAGACCATCTACCGCTTTCATACCACTTTCATAGTGTTATATCCTGGTTGGTGTAGATGTGTCCTGGGCCCCAACAGTTGTCAGTGCACTTCAGTACCACTATAAAGCAGTTGTGTGTAGATCTAGACTTCTGCTTATATCGGTTTTTGAGCCTTTGTAACGTTGTAACTTGTATCGCTACCTTGTATACCATTGCTCAGCAGCATTACTTACTTTTTCTTGTAACGTTGTTGCGGAGCACATTGTTCGTTGCCCCGTCGTCTGTGTTGTTTCTTCTTCTTGTTTCTGTGATCCTTGCAATTCCCAGACTGTCCTTTCTCTGCGCCTCCCACTTCCTTGTTTTTGTATTTTCCGCACCTCTCTAGCTAACATTCCTTTATGCGCATGCTCTTAATTTCAAATCTTTCTGGCGGGAGTTCTTCAGAGAGAGTGGGTTGTGGATTGTTGGAGTTGTCTGTCTCTTGAGGAAAGTGTAGGGATGCCTGGTGAACGGAATGTGTTAAATCTTCCTCATTTTTTAAACATTACTTCCATGGCATGACATGCAACCTACCTCAGGTAAAAACTTTTTAATTTTTTTTATTAAAGGATGCGCATATGCGCATAATTTAATTTATTTTTTAATTAATACTTTTTTTTAAAAAAAAAAAAGTTTTTACCCGTCATAGGTTGCATGTAATGCCACGGAAATAATGTTTAAAAACCGATAGCTGGTTGGCCACTTTGTGAACAGAGTGCTGGACTAGATGGACCCTTGGTCTGATCCAGCATCAGGGCACTTCTGATGTTCTTATGTATAATACTACAAATGAGAAGGATCTTGGAATTTTTGTAGATCGCAAGCTGAATATGAGCCAACAGTGCGATATGCCTGCAAGAAAGGCAAATGCTCTTTTGGGCTGCATTAATAGAAGTATAGCTTCCAAATCACGTGAGGTACTGGTTCCTGTCTATTCGGCCCTGGTTAGGCCTCATCTAGAGTATTGCGTCCAGTTCTGGGCTCCACAATTCAAGAAGGACGCAGACAAGCTGGAGCGTGTGCAGAGGAGGGCAACCAGGATGATCAGGGGTCTGGAAACAAAGCCCTATGAAGAGAGACTGAAAGAACTGGGCATGTTTAGCCTGGAGAAGAGAAGATTGAGGGGAGACATGATAGCACTCTTCAAATACTTAAAAGGTTGTCACACAGAGGAGGGCCTCGATCCTCCCAGAGTGTGGGACACGGAATAACGGGCTCAAGTTAAAGGAAGCCAGATTCCGGCTGGACATCAGGAAAAACTTCCTGACTGTTAGAGCAGTACGACAATGGAATCAGTTGCCTGGTGAGGTTGTGGCCTCTCCCACACTAGAGGCCTTCAAGAGGCAGCTGGACAACCCTCTGTCAGGGATGCTTTAGGGTGGATTCCTGCATTGAGCAGGGGGTTAGACTCGATGGCCTTGTAGGCCCCTTCCAACTCTGCTATTCTATGATTCTATGATTCTATGTTTTTATGAGCAACACAGAGCCAATGGCAGAACTTTAATTTCTTGGCAAAATTGGTTATAAATGCAATGATAAATGGGATATAAATGCAATAATAACTAAAAATAAATAAATTGATATATCATACCTGGTTAAAGTGATTGTTTCCACTGGAAACTTTGCACCCTGACCTGAAGATGGGTTTCAGGCCCTTTACTGTGCACTGTGTCCAAACCCGAATCATGAAACTGTTTCTGATGTTCTGATCCCACTGCCCCGCCCCCCTAAGGTTTTTTTCACTAGATATTTCAAGAACTTTCTCAAAGGATTGGATTCCACAAATTGTTCCCTAAATAATTTACCTGCCTTTTTGTTATGGCAGGTGTTGTGGTGATAATGAAATGCTGAGAAGGAACCAAAGATCCATGCCGTTGTTACACCTGGGAAGAAATCTAGGTTACACAGCAAGAAGAAAAAAAGCAGCTATATTTGCATGTAGGTTTCTCATCACGGTAAGTGGAGTACTGAGGCAGTTTATGTCTGTGTAATATATAGCTCTTAAAATCCCATGCTAACTCCCTTGATGGGTTGGGAGGGATCATGGTGCAGTGGAAGAGATTCTTCTTCTTCACATAATTGAAAGGTTGTCACACAGAGAAGGGCCAGGATCTCTTCTTGAACAGCCCAGAGTGCAGGACACGGAATAATGAACTCAAGTTTCAGGAAGCCAGATTCCAGCTGGACATTAGGAAAAACTTCCTGACTGTTAGAGCAGTATGACAATGGAACCAGTTACCTAGGGAGGTTGTGGGCTCTCTCACCTTCAAGAGGCAGCTGGACAACTATCTGTCAGGGATCCTTTAAGGTGGATTCCTGCATCGAGCAGCGGGTTGGACTCAATGGTCTTATGGGCCCCTTCCAGTTCTACTATTCGATGATGATGATGATTAACATCTCTTTTCTCGCTTGTGGCAGTTTTTCTCGACAGACATGATGGGCTTTGCCAGAATCATAGGATCATAGAATACTGGAGTTGGAAGGGGCCTATAAGGCCATCAAGTCCAACCCCTGCTCAATGCAGGAGTCCACCTCAAAGCATACCTGACAGGTGGTTGTCCAGGTCATGCTGTCTTTTACTGCTTCAGGAATTTCCTGGCAATTGAGCATGTTTTAAGTATGACTGCTTTCTGGATGTTGGTGTGGATGTATTTTGGTAGGCCCAGTTTCTGAAGGAGTTCTGTATAGTTTTTTGATGTGATGCCAGTGACTGATGTGACTAACTGAATAATTGTGACCTTTTCCTGTTGCCATAGTACTTTGTGAACCGCCCAGAGAGCTGCAGCTATTGGGTGGTATAAAAATGTAATAAATAAATAAATATAAATTGACTTCCATGGCCAGTGGTGTATATTTTTCATTATTATTATTATTATTATTTGTATCCCACCTTTTTCCTAATACTGTGACTCAAGGTGGCTTTACAAAATTAAAATGTATACGGTTAAAACATACAAATAGAAGTATACAAAAGTTAAAAATATAATTAAATCATCTATAGTATTAAAACATTTAAAAGATTAAAAGGCAAAATAAATAAATAATCCAGACCCTTAACAAAGGTCCAGACTTTTCCCAAAGGTATCCTGGAACAAAAAAGTTTTTGCCTACCTCTGGAAATAGAGCAAGGAGGGAGCCAGTCCAGCCACCCTGGGAAGGGAGTTCCAGATCCTTGGAGCAGCCACCGAGAAGGCCCTCTCCTGCGTTCCCACCAGGCATGCCTGTGGTGGTGGTGGGATCTCAGAGCATGGGCAGGCTAGGGAGAATACCTGATCTACACCAAGCAGGATATAACACTTTAAAAACGGTATGAAAATGGTATATGTAATGTGTCCTGGGCCTGAACAGTTGTCATAACCATTATAAACCATATAAGCAGTAGTGTAGAATCATAGAATCATAGAATCCTAGAATAGCAGAGTTGGAAGGGGCCTACAAGGCCATCGAGTCCAACCCCCTGCTCAAGGCAGGAATCCACCCTAAAGCATCCCTGACAGATGGTTGTCCAGCTGCCTCTTGAATGCCTCTAGTGTGGGAGAGCCCACAACCTCCCTAGGTAACTGGTTCCACCGTCGCACTGCTCTAACAGTCAGGAAGTTTTTCCTGATGTCCAGCCGGAATCTGGCTTCCTTTAACTTGAGCCCGTTATTCCGTGTAGATCCTGCCAGTCTCAGATAACCTGGACCCGAGCTGTATAGAGCTTTATAGGTCATAACCAGCACTTTGAAATGTGCCCAGAAACAGACCAAAAGCCAGCGGAGCTGTTGTAACAGGGGAGTTGTGTGGTCCCTGTACCCAGTTCCAGTCAAAAACTACATGCTTTGCACAATGAATGGCCCCAGTTCCAATCTCTAGCATCTTCAGTGAAGTGGCTTTCTGGTAGCAGGTGATAAAAAAAAATACCTCCACTTGAGACCTTGGAGAACCCTTATCAATAAGAGTAGACAATCCAGAACTCAGTAAATCCAATCATCTGATTCTGTAGGGTTGTGTCATATGGGAAGGGCTGAGTTGGGCTTACGCCTCTATCAGATGAACAACCCTTTGTTCCAGGGTTCTTTGCATACTCTGGTCTGACCAGCGATCTGTAAGCTACTTCTAGCTTCTGCTGCTCTTTTAGAGCAGCTTCCCCGGTCCTTGCCCAACACCTGATGGTCTCTTGGCTGGGCTGGGACACATCTATCCACTTCTAGCAACCCGGAGGAACATCCACATCCCAACCAAAATAAAAAAGCGACTGTCACCTGCTGAACTGAAAAGTCGCTTACGAATTAAAAAAGCACCCCCTTTAAACTGCGGTCCAATACATAGACCTCCCCGACCCAATCCCTTCAGCAAGAATGTTCATCCAATGCCATCAAATGTGTTTCTTGCTAAAAGGCCACATCGTCATTAAGGCCTTTTAATTTGGAGAGAACATGTGCAGGACACGGAATAACGGGCTCAAGTTAAAGGAAGCCAGATTCCAGCTGGACATCAGGAAAAACCTCCTGACTGTTAGAGCAGTATGACAATGGAACCAGTTACCTAGGGAGGTTGTGGGCTCTCCCACACTAGAGGCCTTCAAGAGGCAGCTGGACAACCACCTGTCAGGGATGCTTTAGGGTGGATTGCTGCATTGAGCAGGGGGTTGGACTCGATGGCCTTGTCGGCCCCTTCCAACTCTGCTATTCTATGATTCTGCATATTTGAATTCTACAATCCCTTTATATTCCATGAAAGCACATTAAACATAGAAAGAAAAAAATAAGTGAAATAAACATGCTGATCACCCTCCCCCCACAAACAAATCTTGCCAATTTGACAAAAGTTACCTACTTTTACATGATACATTGTATAAATCATAGGATTAATACATTTCAATCCCCCAAATTCAAAATGAATCAGACTGATATTTGACAATATTGGATAGCTCCTAAAGAGTTCTGACGGGTTCTGAATGACATCTGGAGCAGACTCACTGCCCTACTGACATTAGAGCCACCAACCTCCATTGGAGATCTTTTCTTCTAGGATTCTTTAGATAAGACCATTTCTGTTCAACCCAGGAATCGCAACTAGGCTATGTTACCCAAGTCCCTATTTGGAAGTTTAGTCCTTATAGCAGCCTTGTCCAACCTGGTACCCTTCAAATGTTTTGGACTGCAACTCCCAGCATTCCTGAGCGTTGTCCAAGTTGGCTGGAACTGATAAGAGTTGAAGTTCAAAACATCTAGACCACACCAGGTTGGAAAAGGTAGCCCTACAGGGTCATCTGCAAATCAGAGAGCCAACATCTCGCCCCGTAGCTTCGAACAGGGCAAAATATCCTGGGAACTTTCTCCAAATGAAGCTTATTGCAATGAATGGGAGTGGCAAGATAGCACACATTAGGGCTGTGCTCCACTTCGGTTCGGTTCGTAGAAGCGGTAGTGGAGCGGCCTGATTCACCTCCACCAAAGGCGGAGCCAAATCGGGTCGGGGGAGCTGCGGATCGAGACGAAGCGGATGGAGACAAAGCAGGTCCTTCACCTCGATCCGGAGCTCCGAAGAAAGGTAGGTGTGTGGGGGGAGGGAGCTTACCTGGCACTGCCGCAGTCTGTGCGGCAACGGTGGCAGAGCCAGGTAAGGGGGCAGTTTCCGCTTTAAGGCCTGGGCCTCAGTTGAAGCCACCTAAATATGGTTAGGGTGACCATATTTGGGAAACCAAAAAAGAGGACACCTAGTGTGTGTGTGGGGAAGCAGCTTTCTGAGTCCTGCAGAAAGTACGTTATTCCCCCGGCACCTTAAAGAACCCGATTGGAGTGGAGGAGGGGAAAGGATTTCATTCTGCACCACCACCATCCCCTCCAATTGGAGCCTTTTCTATAACGTCCACGAATGACCCACTTTCCCCTTTAAGACCTCAATTGGAGCTCGGGGTGGGGGAATGATGTGCCTCAAGAAAGCACGTCATTCCCTCCTGCCATGCTTATGGCAGCCTTAAAGGGGAAGGTGTGTCATTCCAGGACATTATTGAAAATTATTGAAAATCCCCCCTGACACCATGGAAAGAACAAAAACCAGGACAAATCTGGGGAAATCCTGACAGTTGGTCACCCTAGGTAAGTGGTGGTGGGGAGAGGGGCCTTACCTGGCTCCACCGCCCGCCGCCACGGCGGTCCATGCGGTAGTGGATGGCGGAGCCAAGTAAGTGGGGAGGGGGACTTATTCACCCCCCATTTTGTCCCGCCTTCTCCACTTACCTGCCTCCGCCGTGGAGGCAAGTAAGTGGGGAAGGGGGTGCAAAATGACGGGCGATCCTCGATCCGACCCTTTGGATCTCGCTCCGGTATCCGATCCGGAGCGGGTTGGGGGTGGATCGGATCAGCGCGAACTGGTTCGGGCTTGATCCGAAAGTTGGGCCATAAAGCAGTTCGGGGGGCTGGTGCACAGCCCTAATTTCTGGCAGGAAGGCACATGGGGAGTTCTCAGGAGAGGGGATTGCATCCATATTTATGACCTGGTAGAGACATAAGTCTAACTGGCTCCCCTCTCCCCTCTTTGTGTATTCAGGTGACCTGCCTGGGCACGCTTGTGTCATATTAGTAAGGATTGTGATGCTTTGTGCACATAGTGCGTGCAGATGGGTGTGAGAGGCAACTCTTGTCTCTCCTGTGCCCATCATCACAGACCCACCTCTTTGGGGATAACCCCAAATGGAAAACAATGACTTCATCTTATACCAGAGCAGTGAATTCCAGATATTTTTCTCTGGGGATGTAACTGGCAACATTTTGTCTTTGGGTGTCCTCCCGCCTTGTTGGCGCCCAACACCTGGCCCCTCACGAAACCTGCTTTAAGCTATAGGGTGCTGCATTGTTCACAACACCTTCCATCAAAGATGTTGGCGACCCACCAGAAAGCCTTCTACAACCGTGCCAATGAACACAGGCCAACCCACTGGACCTCATAGGGCCTGTCCATGCTATGAATTACAATCCTGGTTAAATACCGTGGCTCCCAACAAAGATGCCTTGGGAACTGTGGTCTAGGAAGAGTCTAGACGCCTCTAACAGAATGTTCAGCATCTTCTCAAAACTACTACTGCTACTACTAATAATAATTTTATTTCTTACCCGCCTCTCCATTTTGATCGAGGCAGGGAACAACAGTAAATATAAAATATATAAAATGGATTTAAAACATAATATACATTGTTTAAACATCCTAAAAACATTCTAAAAACATCCTAAAATTCCACTGGATAGGCCTGCCGGAAGAGATCGGCCTACTTCCTGGCTTCAGCGTCCTCGAGTGGAAGCTGCCAAATGCAAGTCACCAGTAGCGGCGGCGGCCCCTGGTAAGAGAGGAAGGGGGGAGGGGGATTGCCTGCATCCGCAGCCGCCATCTTTCTTCTGGCAGCTTCTGGTGCCACCGGAAATTTAAGGGAGTAGGCCATACAATAACTTCAAATCACGTGGCCTACTCCCTTTCATTTCTGGCAGCGACACTGGAAGCCGCCAGAAGAAAGATGGCGGTGACGACGGAGACAGCAGGTAAGGAGACTGGGGGGGGGGCAGCTCCGAGGTGCTGCGGCATCCCGAAGCGTTGGAGCCAATTGGCTTCAGCTTTGGGCCGCCTTGGCCTTTGCCCGAACCGCCTCGGATTCAGTTCGTAAGGGTCCAAACCACCCTGATCCATTTCGGATTTGGGGTTCGGATTCGAGGTGGTGCACAGCCCTACTTTATAGCAGTATTGAAGTGCACTGACAACTGTTGGGGCCCATTGACACATACTGTATGCTGCTTTTATACTGCTATATCCTGCTTGGTGAGGCTCCTGCCTTTTATACACCGCTTTCATACTGCTTTCATAGTGCTATATCCTGCTTGGTGTAGATTAGGCCCAGGTTAAAACTGGAGACTGCACAGGCCATGCCAATTCTGTGCCTCTCACTGGGGGGACCCACAAGGGCCGGAGTAGGGAGAAGGCGCTTCACAAGTCTGGTGTGTGGGGAAGCGAGAAATTAGGAACAACAAGCCCCCCCCCCCCAGTTTGTGAAACTGGGGTTGCATGGGTGTGGCCCTGGAGGAAGCTATTTTTTTCTTTAAAAAAAAAAAAAAGGTCGACGTAACGGTTGTTTTTTGATTACAGGAGAGGAGGGGATGAGAGGCCCTTTCGAAAGCGAGGCTCACAAAAGCACCCGAAGTGGCACGAATCGAGACGGCATTCGCCACAAGCTGGGCTTACGTTTGACTGTAATAATCCAGAAGCGAACATGGATTCTGAAGAAGTCGCTTCTTCAAACTTTCATGCAACAATTAAGTATTCCATTGTCATGGCTCAATTAAATGGTATGGCCTGAGAAAATTGGGGATTGTAAAGTGAGGATGGGATGCGCTTTGATCCTCCTTCCAGGGTTATTGTTTCATTAATAAATGAACATGTCATTTGTCTCACCAGAGGGAGCTCATATCCTCCAGGCTTTCTTTCCTTTTTTTGTTCAGGTTTTATAAAGATGAATTTCCAGTGCTCTGAAATACCATGGATTAGAAGTTAAGCCTCACAGCACTTCGGGGAGCAGTGGGCTTAAAGGGCCCCCACATAGGTCTCCAAAGCACTTGTTTACTAATATAGGAAACCGTCCGCCGTCTGCAGCTGCTGATATCGTATTACCATTTAGAAAGACAGGAGCTGAGATAACAAATCACACAGTTTTAATAATTACTCCTGCATCCCTCCCCCCCCTTTTTTTTTGTTTCCTGCGTGACTGCGAAGGCTGGATCCCGTCCAAATAAACAGATAAAAACAGTATGGAACTTTTATCTTTTAACGATAATGACGACGCATCATGTTCTGCGAAAAGTTTCCTGCTGGATTTTTCCCCCATCTCTCTCTCTCCTATTTTTAAAGTTTCAATAAAATGTAATTATACTTTATAATTCTGCTCTTTTAATCTTCATTTCAATATTAAAAAAAAAAAAAAGTGGGGGAAGAAAAGGAACCCGACGCCCACAAGGTTCTTAGTTTTTCAGCCATGTGTTCCGAAACACGGTTGCGGCCGTTCTCAGGCACTTCCCCACATTGAGTTGTGAGTAAAAAAAAACCACCACCCTCTTTGGGTAAACTTGTCATCAAAACTCTATGCACAAACACAGCTGTTTTGCATTCAAATTAATACCTACTTTAATTTGGATGCAAAATAGCTCCATTTGCACCGTTATTTAAAACACAGACACACAGTTAACTCAGTCATTTGGCAATGAATGGGGACGAAGATATGATATTTCTTCTCCTTTTTTTTTTTTTTAATCCTAAATTGAGCTGACATTAGGATTGGTATATTTTAATATCAATAGATTAGCCCTAAAGAGAAAACCCTATTTAGAAAATCTGCATTTTTAATATGGTCTCGAAAAATGTGCCCATCTAGACAAATGCTGGATTTTACTGGGCTACTTTGCTTCCTCCTGGTGATCTTGGGAAAATCACATATTGTTGTAGGAGACCAGCGAGAAGCTCTATTTGCTAAACAATGGAACGGACTAATTTCTGGCAGTGGAGGAAAGAGATAAATGTACTATAATTATATCTTCACCGTGAAACCTGAAGTCTATGAGCGTCAAGGTAACCTAAACTTTTCCCAGAGCTTTTGCTTTGCTTATGATCAGCCCATGTTCCATTGTATGACTAAAGAGAGCTCTCTCTCTCTCTCTCTTTTTAAAGAAAAGCATTTATTTCAGAATAATCTTAATTGGCGCAAGGTTGAGGCCTTTCTAGGAGGGGAAGGGAAAAGGTTGAATAGTCTTTTCAAGTCACATGAAAGTTTCTGGGATGAATGTACGATAATTAGATTAATAAGTAGCTTAATTTATCACAGCTGAGGATTTCGGCAGCTACACATTAGAGCAAGTGAGGTGGGGGAGGAAAGTGATTCTAGGGTTTTTTTTGGGGGGGGGATGTGCTGAAACTTGATTACCCTTAAATACAAAGTGCTTTGTGTGTGTGTGTGTGTGTAAATTCAGCAGCCCCCCCCCCATATAATAAGGAGGGCCGTGTTCTGTCCCTTTGTGCTTTCTAGTTAATAAGCGGTATTAGGATTTATTGAAAACAACTTTCTCTTATGAGGTTATTCTCAGGAAAATGTTGGATTTGAAAACAAGTCTTTGGTTCCTTTTAGACTACTGAATGCTTTCATCGTAGAAATCAGGATGGAGATTCTGGATCTGGAAAAGGCTCAGACACCGCTCGGTTAGTAAGAGCCGTACGGAACCTTCTTCCAAGGGCAAGGTATAAGAGATCAGACGCACTGTCATGCGTCAGTTTCCGTATGCCGGCCGTCGTACGCCAATGAAACAGATGCAAAAATACATCACAGAGATCTGGAAAATTCCCTGGATTGAGGGTAGAACATACGGTCAATATTCACACTGAATCAAAACGCATGGGGCAGACAGGGCAGAGTAATTGCAGGGTCCGTGTTTACACTGCAGAATAAACAGAGTCCTTTTCAAAGTAACAGAAATCCTCTTAGGATCGACACCTCGGAATCGGAACAAAAAATGTAGCATTTCTTCAAAGCAGGTCATCCCATGGATACAGCGGGCCGCGTTGCAGTCAGTTGGGGCACTCTTGATGGCGTAAAGAAAGCCTCCTTTCCCTTTCCTTGTGTTCTTAGAGGACAATTCCTTCCTAGAATTCTGATCTGCCTCTGCTGTTTTGATGTTGAAGTCCTGGAAAGTAGAAGCTTTGTTGTCTTGTCATTATTTATCAGTGCCGATGCGTGATCTCATTAAACTAACTCCTTAACTCTTGTGTTCCTATAAATGGGGAGTGCTGTGGCAGAGGAGGGAAAGAGAAATTCCCAGTGCTTTTTTTTATTATTATTATTAAATGAAAGCTCTTGGCACTAGTGCAAAAGAAAACCGGCACTTGTGTCTTCCAGCCTAGTGCTGTGGTAGCTGTCAGGACTCTGCAGTCGTCGTCATCTCGAGAAGACCCTAATGAAAACCCAGCGGTCGAGAAAGGCTCTTTTTCTTCCATTCCCCGGTTCTCTGCAAGGATTGTCTCTTTGAAATGGGATGATAAGACAGTTCTGCTTACAACCATCTCCAGTGTAGCATCCGCTCTCTCTGCGGCGTTAAGGGGAGCAAAGAAAACAAAACGAAATAAAACCAGGACGCCTATACTTTACTGGACTGAGAAACAATACAACAAACTGTTGATATTAATCTCGCAGTTAAGACAGGCCTCTTGGAAAAGGGGGGGGGGAATGTAGAAGCTATAATTATTGAGCAGAGAACGCACACAGAAGACACCGTTGTGCCTGAGAGGCTGGCGTTGGGAAAGAGAGATGATAAAATATTGGAAGTGGTTTGGATCGCGGCCTGCACTTGCCGGCTTGATAAGACTGATAAGTATAACCAGTAGCTTAGGACAATCGATTCCTCTCCATAGGAGTTCCCTCTGAAAGCTCACATCTTCTCTTCTGTTTATATGAAAGCGACACTTTCAAGATGTTTTATCATCCAGTAGCGAAGATGACATGGAGTTAATAATGAAATCTTTCTTCTTCTTCTTCTTCTTCTTCTTCTTCTTCTTCTTCTTCTTCTTCTTCTTCTTCTTCTTCTTCTTCTTCTTCTTCTTCTTGAAGGAGATTTAAATCAAAACAAAAAACAAAACCAGGGCAGTATTT
The DNA here is from genome assembly GCF_023053635.1 of Elgaria multicarinata webbii. NCBI lineage: Eukaryota > Metazoa > Chordata > Lepidosauria > Squamata > Anguidae > Elgaria > Elgaria multicarinata. Next base: position 176,426,468 of record NC_086172.1, on the reverse strand, counting down.
AATTATGTCTATAGAACAAACCAGTGGAGACGAGGAGAAATTTTGGGCTTGTCTTTCCTTCTTGCAGCCTGATGAACCCGAGTGTCTGACTCTAATCTGAAATGGATATCTAATTATTGTTTAACACTATTTATTTAGTTGGCGTTACGACCTCTAATTTGCCTTTAAATGATTCATTTAGTGTTTAAATAAAGCTCCTTTTATTTAATAATGTTTTCTTTAACCAATCTTTGCTAATGTCAATACACTCTTTGTTTAACCTTCTTAAAGGAAGCATTTCCCTAGCTCTGAGACAATTAGGAATTATTACAGCAGTATGGTGTGTGTGTGTGTGTGTGTGTGTATGGGGGAAAATGTGCTAAGTAATCAACAAATGGTATTGTGACACAGGCATTCATCAGACGAGCGTTTTAGCGCACACTTGCTACTGCCCACTCATGATTTTTCGCACATCCTTTAGACAACGGCATCCACCTCCCACTCCTTCTTGACTTTTTTCCATCACAAAACGGACCGCTTTTAATCTGACTTTTTTTGAAGGGGGGGGGGAAACGGAATGGGCCACCATTTCCTGCTGTGTGCAGGAAAAGCAGCGTGATTAAAAAAAAACGCCCCCTGAATGAACTACGTGGTCTTTGTTTACTTCCTCTTTCTTCTCCAAGAAGAAAGAGGAAGTAATGTGGGACAGGAGTGGGGGGCAGAGAAGCGACAGGAAGGAACCACGAACCCTACCCCATCTGAAGATGCACACAGTTAAGTTTGAAATATTCCGTCAAAACCACTAAGGCAAAGTGAGAAGAGGCAGTTTTCCGAATTGGGTGCATTTTGGATCGTGCCCATGGTGGAACTGCAGGTCACGAGAAAAACACAAGGCTCCTGGTGAAGTAAATGCGGTGGGTGGGGAGGGATTGCATGCAGGGGAGGATTGGTGCTTAACCCCGCCTGCATCTGCCAATTTTCCCCTGAAATGACCCCCTCCCCAGACTAATTTTTAATACAACCCCCCCTCTCCCACAAGCAGGTCAAGGACACAGGACAGAATCCCAATTAGATGCCAAATGATGCACAAGAGAATCCAGTTAAAGTTACGTTTGCCCAAATGTGCTTGCACAGGTGGTTATGAAAACAGCTGTGCAAGCACTTGCACAACCAGTTGTGCAAACGTAATGCAAAACAAAACGGTTGTGCAACGGGACGGTTTGGCGTAGCTCTGCTAGCACTATTTGAGTTTGCGGAATGACACTATTGGACCCTTGTCCACAGGGAGGGACTTTTACTTTGAGGAATGGCACACATGTTTATTAAACAAACAAACAAACACGTAAATAATAATGTCCAGGGGGAATATTTCAGTGGGAAGGTGGTTAAGTGTGGGAAGGAGTTAAGCGTTTTCCATCTCTCCTGCCACTTTCCCTCTGCTAAAGAACATAAGAACATCAGAAGAGCCCTGCTGGATCAGACCAAGGGTCCATCTAGTCCAGCACTCTGTTCACACAGGGGCCAACAAGCCATTGGCCAGAGACCAACAAAGCAGGACATGGGGCAACAGCACCCTCCCGCCCATGTTCCCCAGCAACTGGTGCACACAGGCTTCCTGCCTCGAATACTGGAGATATTTTTATTTGTCCTGGATCTCCCACCAATCATTTTCATGGGATGACCACATTGGGTTCTAGTATTTTGAGAGAGGGAGAAAAATGTCTCTTTATCCACATTCTCCACACCATGCATCATTTTGCACACCTCTATCATGTCTCCCCTTAGCCTCCTTTTTCCCCAAGCTAAACAATCCCAGTTGATGTAACCTTCCCTCGTAGGGGAGATTCTCCATCCCTTAATCATTTTAGTTGCTCTTTTCTGCACTTTTTCAAGCTCCATAATATCCTTTTTAGGTCTGGTGACCAGAACTGTACACAGTATTCTAAGTGTGGTCGCACCATAGATTTGTGTAAATGCAGTATGATACTGGCCGTTCTATTCTCAATTCCTTTTCTTATAATGCCTAACATGGAGTTTGCCTTCTTTACAGCGGCCGCACAATGGGTGGACATTTTCATCTGTCGAAGCTTCTCTGTCTCTCCATTATCATGAGTTCAGGAAACACAGGTTGGCGGAAGCACACTTGATGAAGTCAGTCTTTTGCCTTTAGATACTTTTAAGGTGACAATGCAAAAATCAAAGCCCTCCAGGGGGAAGGGGGGGGATATGAACCAATATTAGGTTGGAATAAGGTCTTTTAGCATCTGCTTGGTGGCCACCAAAACCTGAAGGCCAGCATTGTCAGTTCCTTTACCCATGGCATTTACCCACGACAAAGACATCACCGTGGGGTGGATCAGTTGATATTTATCCCCTGATCTAGCCCATCACATGGAGGGGAAGGGCAAAGGCAGCCGCACGCCTAATGCTCTGAGGTGCAAACCCATAGATGAGAAGTGTGATTAAATGGGCCACGGACCATTTTATGGAATTCTTGTGGAGACATCCACACAATGACGGATTTAGGGACAATGGTTCAGGGCCTCGTATTACGAGGGGCCTCTAAATATATTGGAGATAATGAAAATGTAAGATAACGAAGACAAAATTGCTTTGGCGTCAAAATGTTGGAAAGTCTAGTGTGACTTACAGCAGAGTTGCCTTCTATAGAGGAAGTGTGGCAATGCAGGATTTAGTAGTGGAGGCAATATGCACAAGTTAGAGCCAGTTGAAAAGAAGCTGTACTTTATTAGTCCTTTTATACACATCTTCAGAGAAGGCTATCTAATACTGTATAACTACAAGCACTCCTAATGTGGGGCGGTACACTTTTATTACCCTTTTTTACTGTACTGTAATACACCTTTTCTTTTTCTTTTTATGGTATGGGGCCTCTGAATCCTGATATGGCTTAGGGCCTCCACGTGTCTCAATCCAGCCTTGTGCCCACTGATTAGTATTGTCTGGTCTGATCCACCTCTTGAGGGGTGTAGACACTGTTTAGAAAGTGATGCTGGACTATGACGCTCTTATGCTCCCGGCATGAAGAACAGCAGAAAAGCCCTCCTCCCCCCGCTCGCCATGCCCTGTCACTGTCTGCCATGCCCTTCTGGATCCAGTCAAAGAACCATACACCCCACTGTCCTGTTTCCTCAAGCGCTTGCCTCTGAGAAGCTCACAAGCAAGGCAGAAATCACATCTATAATTGCCATGCCCTGTCCCCGCTCGCCATGCCCTGTCCCCGTCCGCCATGCCCTGTCCCTGTCCGCCATGCTCTGTCCCCGTCCGCCATGCCCGTCCCCGTTCTTCCCCCCGTCCGCCATGCCCTGTCCCCATCCGTCATGCCCGTCCCCATTCTTCTCCCCCCCCCCCGTCTGCCATACCCTGTCCCCATTCCCCCCCCCCATCTCTCCTGCCGGGTCCGCTCTTTCCCCTGGCCCCCATCTCCCCCCCGTGATTCCCCCCCCGGCCCGATGGGCACAGCGCTCCTATGGAATGTTGTGCCCAGTGCGTGGCGTCTCACGGCTACTCGTGAGTAAGCGAGCAGCCGGGAAAAGCCACAGAAGTCGCCCGGGGCTGCGGAAAAGCCAGGCCATAAGCGTATCCGGTTATCCCGGGTCAAGGGAGGACTTAGCCCGGCCTGACCCCGGGATCCCCTGTGCGTCATCTGGATGCACAGCAGGGAGCTTGGGCCTCACACTGGGCTAAGTCCTCGTCTAGCAACGGCCCAGGTGATCTATGTGCCTGTTACTTGATATGGCCCAGAGGTTTGGCTGTTGATGGGCAGCCTATAAGTCCCACCTCCTCTCCTCTTCCTATGGTTCTTCCTCTTTTTCTTTTTCTTTTTAATACTATTTTTATTGATTTTCAAGTAAGGACAAATACAATAAACACAGAGAGTAAAAGAAAACACTCAACCAGAATGCAAAGACTGGACCAACAGATCACTTCACTTAAGCAACCCCTGCATTTGTTCTTTTGCAGGATTTTGGGGAAACAGCTCCTTTTCCCAAAAGATGGAGGTTTTCAGCATTACCAGAGCAGAAATGCCAGTTCTGTATATTGCAGATCCTTACCTTGCCTGAGCAAAATCACCGGCAGTATCAAAGAGTTATGCATCTCAGGATCTAAACTGGTTCCTGCAGCTTTTCCAGTGCACAAGGCATTCAGCTCTGAATTACCAGGGATTTCTCTAACCGAATCATCTTCCTCTTCAAACGAGACCGGGACTGGACAGCTTTTCAAATAGAGGCCATTTTCGAACTGCCCTCTGATAGTTTATTTATTTATTTATTTATTTATTACATTTCTTTTTTTTTTAAAAAAATATTTTTTTATTTTCTACAATACTTAAACATACACCATTACAATTAAAAACAACAACATACTACATAAATGTTGAATAACATCAATATCATATCTATATAACATAATCAAACTTAACATATAAGTGCACCCCCCACCTCGGGATCTCATTCCTGATTCCAAAATCTCATACTTTCTTCTGCTGGCGGTTTCCCACTTCCCTTAGAAAACACAAATATTAGGAACTGTTTCTAAATTCCTTCAAAATTATTTGTTTTAGCTATACTTCTTCTCCATTTAATATTACAAGTCAATTTATCATTAATAGCTATATCCCATACTTCTTTATACCATTCTTCAATACAATAATCCCCTTGAATCTTCCAGTTCCTAGCTACAATCAATCTTGCTGCAGTCAGCAAATTCGTTATCAATTCCTTAATTTCTTTTTTACATTTTAAATCTTCAAATAGTGACAGTAATGCAACTTTTGGTGTTCGTTCTATCTTCATTCCCACAATTTCTTCAATCTCCAAAAACACCATCTTCCACAATTTTTGTACATATTTGCATTCCCACCACATATGTAAATACGTTCCTTTCCCCCCACATCCTCTCCAACAATTTGCGGAGTGCTGATTATTACATTTCTATACCGCCCAATAGCCGAAGCTCTCTGGGCGGTTCACAAAACAAGAGTTCTTCAAATAGAGGACTGTCCTCTGCAATGTAGGACACCTGGTCACCACTACCCAGCACCAACTCGACGGGTAGCCATCGATAGATCTATTGGTGATGGTCCACCATTTGGAGTGGCTAAATGAAAAAGTTAATAGAAAACTGATATTAAATTCTGTCACGAGCCATATGTGGTTGAATAAAGACTACTGGGGCAAATCCTAAGAATGTAAAAGTCATCGTACTGGAACCATTCAGATGCCTGTGGGAAGCAGGACAGGAAGGCAATGGCTCTCCTTTGCTGCAATTGACGGCTGTGACTAGTAGCCATTGATAGCCTTATCCACCATGAACTTGTCTAATCTCCTTTTAAAGCGATCCAACTTGATACAGTCTGTCCTGAATCTCCTACCAATCAGTTTAATTGGATGACCGCCGGTTCCAGGTTTATGAATGAGGGAGCAAAGAACTTCTCTTCGCTTCCTCCACACCATCCTTAATTTTATAAACCTTTATTATGTCCTGTCCTAGGTGCCTGCTGGCATCTCTCTCTTTTTTTTTCTAAATAAGGCTTTCTAAAAAAACAAAAAAACAACACTCAGATTGTTGCAGCCTGTTTTTGTCGGGGAATTGCTCCAATCCCCTAGTCATTTTAGATGCCTTTTTTCCCCTACACCATTAACATTGTTTATTGATTTATTGCATTTCTGTACCGCCCAATAGCCAAAGCTCTCTGGGCGGTTCACAGAAATTAAAACCATCAAGTGCAATTCAAAGTATAAAGCAAGCGACTGTCTAAAAACACAATATAAAAAGTACAATATAAAAAACACAACCAGGATAAAACCGAGCAGCAAGGCAGAGATTTATAAAGATTTAAAATACGGATTTGAAACAGCAAAATTAAAAGGCTGAGGCCATAGCTAGACCTAAGGTTTATCCCTGGATCGTCCAGGGGTCAAACCTGTTCACCTAGGTGACACACAGGGGATCCAGTGCTCAGGCAGGGGCGAACCCTGGATGATCCCAGGATAAACCTTAGGTCTAGCTGTGGCCTGAGATGGTCAACTGCTAAAATATTGGGGAAATTTAAAAAAAAGGTCTTCACCTGGCGTTGAAAGGAGTATAACGTAGGTGCCAGGCGAACCTCTCTAGGGAGCTCATTCCACATTTTTTGAGATGGGGTGACCGCTTTACTCTCTCTTCCGTATACAGTGTGGCCATACACAAAACCATTTCCACCCGTTTTTCCTCAATAGAAGCAAGCCCCCCTCTGGCCTGGTTTTCTCTCCTATGGTCCTAAGTTCAAGGCCTGGCTTTGCACTTCATTCAAGCCTGCTACAGCTGCCAGTATCTATCACATTTCTATGCCGCTCAAATGCCCACCTCCACCCCCCCCCCAATGTAAAAGACCGATCCACACAGCAATGAAATCCACATGATTTGGAGAAAGCGCCCCCACTGCAGAATTTGCAGGTCAGATGCATAGAAAACTGAACTCATGTGAAGTTGTTGCGGATTTCTGTAAAAATCATTAGTTCGTGGTTAGAATTGTTATTGTCTCAATATTTTTATTTATTTATTTTCTATTTATTTTATTGTTGCTTTTATATCCTGCCTTTTTTCCTCCAAGGAACCCAAGGTGGTGTATACATAATCCTCCTCCTCTCCCTGTTATCTTCACAATAACAGCTCTGTGACATAGGTTGGGCTGAGAGTCTGTGACTGGCCCAAAGTCACCCAGTGGGTTTCCATAGCCGAGTGGGGACTATAACCCAGATCTTCGGACTCCCAGTTTGACACTCTAGCCACTACATCACACTGGCTCTTTCTCTCTCTCTCTCTCTCTCTCTCTTTATATATTTATTGCGTTTCTATACCGCCGAATAGCTGGAGCTCTCTGGACGGTTCACAAAAATTAAAAACATTCAAAGTATAAAACAACAGTTTAAAACCATAATATGAAATACAATATAAAAACTCAACTGGATAAAACAGCAGCAATGCAAAATTACAAATTTAAAACACCGAGTTAAAAATTATTTATAGACTGTTAAAGTGCTGGGAGAATAAAAAGGTCTTCACCTGGCGTCTAAAGATATATAATGTAGGTGCCAAGCGAACCTTCTTAGGGAGCTCATTCCACAGCAGGGGTGCCACAGCAGAGAAGGCCCTCCTCCTGGTAGCCCTCTGCCTCACTTCCTTTGGCAGGGGCTCACGGAGAAGGACCCCTGAGGATGACCTTAGGGTCCGGGCAGGTACATACGGGAGGAGGCGTTCCTTCAGATAGCCTGGCCCCAAGCCGTTTAGGGCTTTAAATGTTAATACCAGCACTTTGAATCGGGCCCAGACCTGGACTGGCAGCCAATGAAGCTGGAAAAGGACTGGCATGACAGGTTTCACACTTTATGTTTGCATGTGAAGTTCTTTTGCATTTACTTTTGTTGTTCAATCATTCATATCTTAATGCTTCCTGGGTGGCATGTTTTCATATATATATTAAAGGCAATTCACTGTTCTCCTGCTTATGTTTTAAAATATATCTTCATATCTATTGAGCCTTGGGTCAGCTCTGGTTACATTCTCTCGCACATTTGGGCAAAGTCAGAAGCTCAAAGTCAGAACCTTAGAAGAGGACTCTTAAGACCCTGAAAGCACACAATCTATGGTGGATCTCTAAGCCTAGTCAATGCTTCAGAACCTCAGGGCTTTGATTCAGATCCATTGAGAGGTCCTTAATTGTAGGAACATAAAAGTTAAAGGACTTGCTTTTCCTGTCAAAATTCCTGAGAAGACCATTGGCATGCAACTGGATCCATGCCACTGCTCTTTTCAGGAACTTTGACAGACAAAGCAACACAGAAGTTTGTGCGTCCTTTACATGATGCCGTCAACTTCCAAGGCCTCTCCCGTGCTTTCTGATCCTTTTCCTGATTTCAAAAAGATTAGTTATGACCCGATAAGGGATGTTAATCTGATATATTGGCTGTGTGCAATGACAGCATCATGCTATAACCAGAGCATCATCTAGTGGTTGTAAAATGAAACCTATAGAACTGAATCAAGAATGGAAGTCTTCGATTCAAAGCATGTGTGCGCCCATGTAAAGGGGCCAACCTTAATCCCGCAAAGAGTCCGGAAGCAGAAAGCTTTGGAAAGGATGCGGGATTTCACAAACTCATATATATTGTGGTGAGGAAGTATAGTAACAGCACTTCAGGCACTGCAGCAAACTTGCCCAAATCTGTGCAAGGAATTGCCATGGCTATTATGCCAACAATCAAGAACTATTAGCCAGAAAAGCTAAATGGAACATCTAAGTATTAGGATAGTATAGTACCGTATTTCTTCGATTGTAAGACGCCATCGATTCTAAGGCACACACTAATTTCAGTACCACCAACAGAAAAAAAAAAGCTTTGATTCTTAGAAAAAATAAATTTCTTAGAATATCTTTTATGAGTAGAATTTCTTAGAAATTTCTTAGAAATATCTTAGAAAGAGCTGGGTTTTGGTGCCACTGGGCTGGGAGGGGCTTAGGGGTAAGCAAAAAACCAGGCGCTTACCCTCCCAGCTCCTCTTGGGTCGCATGGCTCACGGCTGCTGCAGGAACTTCCTCTTTTGGAGGCCTGCCTGCACGCGGAGGAGAGAGACGACTGGAGCTGGAGCTGCCGCATGAGAGCAGCTTCGGTGGAGCAGCACTTCTTTAGCCTCCGGGCACAGGATTTTCCACGGGCGTGAGGAGTTCCAGGCGGGACGCACGCTTCCCAGCGCAGCGGCTGGGGGGGGACCCGTTGCTTGTGGGTGTGTGTGAGCCTCCTGACTCTTGGAGCTGCATGTCTTCCCGCTGCGGCTGACGAGGGCTGGAGCTGCACGGGGCGCGCTGTAGGCCCCAATCAGCCTGCAAAGCACTCTTAAAAAACCCTGCTTGCTCAGCTTTCTAAAAGCAATAAAGCTAGAGAGAATGGATGTTTCAGACCCTTTTTTAATAGGATAGAGTCTTTTTGCATCTACCATATTGCTTCGATTCTTATTATTATTATTATTTATTTATATAGCACCATCAATGTACATGGTGCTGTACAGATTATACACAGTAAATAGCAAGACCCTGCCGCATAGGTTTACAATCTAATAAAGTTGCAGTAAACAATAAGGAGGGAAAGAGAATGCAAACAGGCACAGGGAAGTGTAAACAGGCACCAGGTAGGGTGAAGCTAACAGTATAGAGTCAGAATAAACTCAATATTTAAAAGCTATAGGGAAAAGAAAAGTTTTTAGCTGAGTTTTAAAAGCTGTGATTGAGTTGGTAGTTCTCAAGTGTTCTGGAAGAGCGTTCCAGGCATAAGGGGCAGCAGAAGAAAAAGGACGAAGCCGAGTAAGGGAAGTGGAGGTCCTTGGGCAGGCGAGAAGCATGGCATCAGAGGAGCGGAGAGCACGAGCGGGGCGATAGTGTGAGATGAGAGAGGAGAGATAGGCAGGGGCTAGACCGTGAAAAGCTTTGGAGGTCAACAGGAGAAGTTTATAGTGGATTCTGGAGTGAATTGGGAGCCAATGAAGAGATTTCAGAAGTGGAGTGACATGGTCAGAGCGGCGGGCCAAGAAGATGATCTTAGCGGCAGAGTGGTGGACAGAGACCAGCGGATTGATGTGAGATGAAGGAAGGCCAGAGAGAAGAAGGTTGCAGTAGTCCAACCGAGAGATAACCAGTGTGTGAACGAGACGCCATCGATTCTAAGACGCACTCCATTTTTAGAGCTGTTTATTTAGGGAAAAAAGTGCGTCTTAGAATCGAAGAAATACGGTAATATAAAAATATGGGAAACTGCCTTATATTGAGTCAGACGCTTGGTCCATCTAGTGCAGTATTGTCAACACGACTGGCAGCTGCTCTTCAGGAATTGAGGCAGAACTTTTTCCAGTCCTTCCTGGAGATGCCAGGGATTGAACTTAGGACCTTCTGCAAGCAAATCAGGACTCTAGCTCTGAGCTATGGCCCTTCCCCACAGTGAGTCTCATTGCCTGAGCCTGGGGACATCCCCTGTTTTGAGGTGACCCAGGGATACCTAGATGGCTGCAGAGGTTAGATGGCGACAGGACCACGCGGCGAAATGGTAAACAAGGCAGGACGAAAGTGCAATAAAACGCTGGTGGATGGAGCTCTTGGTTGTCGAGGAAATCAAGCTTGGTGGTTCTTTTACCTATGCCCACAGGTATAGGAAAATGGCTCTATAAATCATTAGCTCTATAAATCATAAAGTTCATGGCTTCCTGCGTAACCAAAACATATTTTTAAGACTGCAACTACTTTCACGACTCAGAGCTGATGTTGAAATCATGTCACAAGATGGTGTCAACACCGGCAGCTAGAGGGTGGAGTGCGATGTTTTCAAGGCAAGCTAACCGCAAAAGGAAACAGATGGCGATTTGGTTGCTGTAACTATTGCAATACCCATTTATGTATTGTTTTTCTAGTCAGAGAAGTACTTACACTCTGTACATGCCTAAATGCCTTGCTTCTCATTGGTTATTGTATTGCAGAACTGTATTATGATTGGTGGGAAGGTTCTGCCATTGTATCTGAGGGGAACTGACCCTATAAATATGTTAGCCTTTCCTGAAATTGTTGGGCAGTTCCTCAGGTCTTCTGAGACTGTCACTTTGCAGCGCTGCTCGTAATAAACCTTCTAAAGTGAGAGAAATTGTGTCTTGAGAGTCTGTGACCACCACTCAGCGAACCACAGGGACCCGCCCTTTCGTGTCCCACCACTGAGCTGAGCAGCAAACACAAGAGAGGAAATGAAAAAGGGGAGTCTGGAAGCCTGTTGAAGGAAAACAAGAACTGTAGGAAATGAACCAGCCAGAAAAGCTTCAAGGAATGATTCTTCATTCCAGCCTGATTTAGGTTTCCAGTTTTTGTGAGACGAGAAGAGAAGATGGAGGGGAGACATGATAGCACTCTTCAAGGACCTGAGAGGCTGTCAAACAGAGGAGGGCCAGGATCTCTTCTCGATCCTCCCAGAGTGCAGGACACGGAATAACGGGCTCAAGTTCCAGGAAGCCAGATTCCGGCTGGACATCAGGAAAGACTTCCTGACTGTTAGAGCAGTGCGACGGTGGAATCAGCTACCTAGGGAGGTTGTGGGCTCTCCCACACTAGAGGCATTCAAGAGGCAGCTGGACAACCCTCTGTCAGGGATGCTTTCGGTTGGATTCCTGCATTGAGAAGGGGATTGGACTTGATAGTCTTATAGACCCCTTCCAACTCTACTATCCTATGATTCTATGAGAAACCACCCCCACCTCCTCACCTGTCCACCTTCACCAGGGATTTGGTGTGTGTGTGTGTGTGTGTGTGTGTGTGTGTGTAGAGCAGAAACCCGCAGTGGGAAAGTCTTGGCCCACAGATCTGACACAGTGCCGTTGATCCACCTGATTGTGCTCTGCGCTCAAAGGAAAACAGAAGAGAGCTGAGATCTTTTCCCCTCCCCCTCCCCCTCCCCTCCCCCATCACTCCTCCCCCCCCCCCCGCCTTGATTTATTGGAACAGCTCTAAAAATCATCTGGTACTAGAAACACATTCTTCCCCCACAGGGATAAACGAGAGTTTCAACAAGCAAACTTGAAGCTAATGTGTTGTATTAGGTTGGTGTGTGTGTGTGTGTGTGTGTGTGTGTGTGTGTTTTAGCAGGGAGCGGGACTGACACTTTGCGAGATAAGGGAGCTCTCTTGCAATTGCATTCATTACAATAGACCGGGAGGTTCATAATTAAGGTCACAAAGAAATAATAGAAAGAGAGATAGATACAGAGGGTGATCCTCCCTGGGAATACCCAGGCCTGGATTTAGGGGCAGGTGACCTCAGCCAATCACCTGAGCACCTGGATTTAAGACATGCCTGTCACAGCCAGGCTAGCCACCTGCACCAGTAGTCTTCAACCTTTTGTTAGGGAAATTCCCCTAACCCGATGGGGAAGGAACTACTTCACAACTGGTCCAGACACAGAGACTCTTTATTTTACTACCCGAGTAGGAGAAAGGCCCGCCTCGGACAAACCGATGGCGAAAACTCTCTGCCCCTCGGCCACATCAGCATACATTAGGAATTCCAGAGTATGCTCTGACCCTTCAGAAATGCCTAGTCAGAGGGCTTTAGAGGGTAACTCTGTGTTCCTCAGCCTGGTTCCTAAACACAAGCAGAGTGTTTTTGGAAAAAGTAACATGTGACCATGGCAGATAAGGAGCCGAAAGATCAGGGCAGCCTTGAGGCTTTCTGTGTCTCATTGTTTTTAGAGGCATGAAGGTGAGGGCTAGAAGGAAAGTGTCAGGAGTGTGTTTGAGCAATTTATTCACATCAAATTGAGGGGTTTCAAAGGGGTGCTTTCAGATTTCCTTGTCATTTTTCAGACCACCTTTAACCCAAGCTTCTCCTTTTCATGAAAAGCAAATATTTGCCTGGTGTCACTCAACCCAACTTAAATCAGGCTGAGAGCCAGTGGTGGGTTCCTCCCAAGCCCCCTTGAGGTCTTTGAACATCCTTGGGCAAGATGCCCTCCATGGTCCTCCTACCTTCTCATCACATAAGAAGTTAAGAAGATTCCTGCATTGAGTAGGAGGTTGAACTCAATGGCCTTATAGGCCCCTTCCAACTCTACAAGAATCATAGAATAGCAGAGTTGGAAGGGGCCTACAAGGCCATCGAGTCCAACTCCCCACTCAATGCAGGAATCCATCCTAAAGCATCCCTGACAGATGGTTGTCCAGCTGCCTCTTGAAGGCCTCTAGTGTGGGAGAGCCCACAGCCTCCCTAGGTAACTGGTTCCATTGCCGTACTACTCTAACAGTCAGGAAGGATTCTAAGAGCCTTGATGGACCAGATCAACGGTCCATCTAGTCCAGCACGTTGCTCACACAGTGGACAACCAGTGGTTGGCCAGGGACCCACAAGCAGGACATGGGTGCAACATTACCCTCCCACCCATGTTCCCCAGGAACTGGTGTTCATAGGCTTACTGCCTCTGCTACTGGAGGTAGCACATAGCCATCAGGACCAGTAGCCATTGTTAGCTTTGTCCTCCAGGAATTTGTCCAACCCATTGTCACCAGCTGCTCTTCTTTCTCTTCTTATTTCTCATTGTTGCTTCCACTTGCTTGCTTGATAGGCAGAGAGGTAGTGAGCAAGTTGGGCCTGGCATCCGTGCCTCCTTCTTCTCATCACCACTGTTATCTGGACCAGAGCGAGAAGAAGCCGATTCGCACGGTGAAAACAAGGAGCAACTCCAGGGGTTCCCTTGTCGGGGAGGGTCTGCTGGGGTGTGGGCCCTCAGCAGATGCCTGACCATGCCTACCCTGGATGTCATCTGCGACCGTCACCCCTGGCCATCACTACTCCTTGTGGTAGCAAATTCCATAGATTAACTACATGCTGTTTGTAGAGGTAAATATAATTAAATATAAGGAAAAACCTCCTGACGGGAAGATCTATACAACAGTGGAGCAGTTGACCTATGGAGGCTGAGGGTTCTCCATCTCTGGAGGTTTTTAAGAACTGGTTTTCCTGCACACTGCAGAGGGTTGGACTAGATGACCCTTGGGGTACCAATTCCACAATTCAGTGATTCTATACATATGTCCTTTTCGTCAACTTCATGGGATGACCCTGTTGGGTTCTAGTATTACAGAAGAGGGAGAAAAATGTCTCCCTAACCTCTTTCTCCACACCATTACGAGTCTTCACCGAATCCTTCCTTAATACCTGTGATTTTATACCCCCTGACCTGGAAATAGACCCCACTGAACTCAATGGGATTTACTACTGAGTAGACCTGCATAGGACTGCGCTGTTCATCGCTCGTCTTTTTCCCCTTCAAAAAAATTGCCTCACTTCAGCTTTCTGTGGCTAAAATAGAAAGCAGGTGATTCCGCCAGCTACGGCCTTTCCTGGACAGGGACAACCTAGCCACAATAGTGCATGCACTGGTAATTTCCCGCTTAGACTACTGCAATGCACTCTACGTGGGGCTGCCCTTGAAGACGACACGGAAGTTGCAGCTAGTGCAAAATGCAGCAGATAGACTGCTGGCGGGTACATCTTACAGAGACCACATAACACTGGTCTCAAAGGAACTGCACTGGCTGCCTATACGCTTCCGGTTGGAATTCAAGGTGTTGTGATGTTTAAAGCCCTAAACGGCTTGGGACCTCAATACTTGAGAGAGAGCCTCTCCTTATATATACCTGCCCGAGACCTTAGATCTGTTGGAGGAGCCCTTCTCTGCATCCCACCAATGCAACATACACGCTATATTGGGACAAGGGAGAGGGCCTTCTCTGTGGTGGCACCCCGACTGTGGAATGCCCTCCCCTAGGAGGCCTGATTGGCGCCAACGTTGACTGCATTTCGACGCCAAGTAAAAACATAGCTTTTTAACAAAGCCGTTGATGGTTAAACTTACTGGCACATTGTTTTAACTGTTTTAACTGCTTTTAAATTATATATTGTTTTAACTTGGATCATGGTTTAATTTGTTTTTAACTGTGCATATTTATTGTTTTATACTGTATGCTTTTATCTGTACGCCGCTCTGAGATCTTAATGATATAGGGCGGGATATAAATGTTTTAAATAAATAAATTTTAAAAAGTCTGCCTTTTGTTTCTTCCCCAATCCGACCTCCATTTCCTTAACAACAGCCCACCACCCATCTCGTGTGGGGCCTACGGAGGCCCTTCCACACCCCTGTGCTAATTTCCACTCACAGCTGTGGCAATTAGAAATGTGTGCTTAATGGAGTGTCATGTTAATTGTTGCCGAGTTAACCAATTTCTCCCTTTAATTGTCGATTGATTAACCTATTGAAATGTTAAGTGACTCAGTTTCCTCCCCGAACAAACACAGGGACTTCATCTGCTGGAAGCGGGGAGGGGGGAGAGCAGCCCGCACAGCCTCTAAGTGTGCTGGTATTTTCTCTCCCCTCCCCTCCAGCTTTTTAATTAGATGAGCCAATTTGACATGCATTTGTCTGCTGGAAAGGTTATCAGCTCTGTAGGTGACCTGTGGAGACAAGGTTGAACAGAGCATCCTTAATAGAAAGGGGTTTACGGCTGTACTGGGTTGCATTGTGATGATAATTAACAAGGTTCTGCCTTCATCAGTGATTCCCTCCTCCTCCTCCTCCTCCTCCTCCTCCTCTGTAGCTTTAACTATGCAACAAGATGTTTCTTCTACCCTATATATGTGCATTAAGCTATCATTAGCTTGTAATACACCTGCAAATAGTCAAGAGTTTCTTAAATGGAAGGCTGTGGAGTTTGGGATACGGAACAGGGTTACAAAGTCAATAGCCGCTGGTAGGCTTTCTTTTTTTAAAGTACATATAAAAGTTTCCATCAAATAGACTATATTGACATGATATCTTTCTGCCCAGAGGATCATAAACATATAGAGTTCCTAAAACAATACAATCCCTTATAGGCTTTTATTAACATAATAGCTTTCTGGCAATTCGTTGTTGTTGTTTTTACAACAATCAATCAGTTAACAGTGTAATCCTGTACATGTTTGCTGAGAAGGGGAGACATGATAGCACTCTTCAAATCCTTAAAAGGTTGTCACACAGAGGAGGGCCAGGACCTCTTCTCGATCCTCCCAGAGTGCAGGACACGGAATCATGGGCTCAAATGACAGGAAGCCAGATTCCGGCTGGACATCAGGAAAAACTTCCCGACTGTTAGAGTAGTACGATGATGGAATCAGTTCCCTAGGGAGGTTGTGGGCTCTCCCACACTAGAGGCTTTCAAGAGGCAGCTGGACAACCATCTGTCAGGGATGCTTTAGGGTGGTTTCCTGCATTGAGCAGCGGGTTGGACTCAATGGCCTTGCAGGCCCCTTCCAACTGAGCTATTCTATAAGTAAGGCCCACAGACTTCAGTGGGGCTTACTTCCAGGTAAGGGGGTATAGGATTACAGCCTGATTAGTCAATGTAATCGGGAGGCCAAAAGTGGCTGAAATCTCTTCTGGGCCAACTCCTAAATCTCACTAGTTTTAGGATATCTGTAATGTCTCTCAGCCTTCAGTCCTCCATCTGGAGTAATGAGGAAGACTTACGTACTTCAATTGTTGTAAAGATCACAGAAATATGGAACACAAGTTAGGTATAATTAGGTATTATTTGGTCTAAAAATAGATTTGCATAAGGGAGGTGGAAATTTGAAAAACCGGAGCTCATTGAGATCCTCCAGTTTCCACATCAAATTCATCCCAACTCGTGTCCATAACAGATTGTGGTCTCTTTTCTCTCCATTCGCACAGACAAAAAAAAATTGGTGCATATTTTTCCAAAGATACACATTTTTGTACCCATTTTTGGAAAGGATGCACTTTCCCCATGCGACTTTAAAATATATATGCATGATTGAATACACTTTTCTTTTGTCCGTAAATCGTGTTGCAAGCTCAGAAATGTTTGGGCTTCGACCACAGATTGGGTTTGAGTTCAGAAGGTGTGAATCAGGGAAATTCTGGTCTGATATGAATTCCTCATACATTCCTGATTTTCCTATGACCAAATCTTCAACTAACATGCCTTTATGAGATACCAAAGAGAGGTTGATTGAAACATTTATTGTTATAAGGGAAGGCCAACTTCATATTTCATTTTTCAAAAGTATTTCATTTTTCAAAAGTAGCCACAAAAAGGTTATTCAGATGTGTCCTGAATTCTCAGCCTGAATGATAAAAATCTCTGGTCTATCCTGGGTAATCAAATAACCTACAGATGAAATTGACTTCTTCTTCTTCTTCTTCTTCTTCTTCTTCTTCTTCTTCTTCTTCTTCTTCTTCTTCTTCTTCTTCTTCTTCTTCTTCTTCTTCTTGGTTTCAGTGCTATATAAATATGATTTCAGTCTCATTTAGCTGAGTGAATGTCCACAAGGGATACAAAGAACAGGTTTTAGCATGTAAAACAACATTTCTGAGCATTACTCAGGTGGCACAGAGTACAGAAAGAAACAAACAGTACTATTTCATCATCACTTGTGAAACTGACATGAGGATTTTGACATGCTTTGCACCTCCTGGATTTAACTGAGGACAAATCTACACAGCATGCAGAAGCCCCCAAAACTTGCATTCAGTGTTGGAACATGAAAAAAGGTTGAAGAAGAGCAAATGGATTTTTATTTTCCTCTGCCTTGCATGAACACAACCAGGCTGCGTTCAGACAACATGATAACTCACCCTGAGGAAAATGCTCCATTCAGACAACGTAGTAAACCCACAGTTCAACAATAACCCACACCAGGTAGGTTAGTGTAGGGTGACCATATGAAAATGAAGACAGGGCTCCTGTATCTTTAACAGCTGTATTGAAAGGGAATTTCAGGAGGTGTCATTTGGATGCCTGCAGCACCTGGTAAAATTCCCTCTTCTTCATCACAACAGTTAAAGTTGCAGGAGCCCTGGCTAGCATGACTAGATACAAAAGAGGGCAGGGCTCCTGCAGCTTTAACTGTTGTGATGAAGAAGAGGGAATTTCACCAGGTGCTGCAGGCATCCAAATGACACCTGCTGAAATTCCTTTTCAATACAACTGTTTTGAAGATACAGGAGCCCGGTCCTCCTTTTCATAGGGTCATCCTAGGCTAGTGTGTTGTGTGAACCCTGCCAGTGTTTCAAGCAGTCCAGACTACTATATTTTTTAGGTTAGCATGTAAGGACAGAGACCATCTGACCAGTTCTGGGACTAGGATACAAAAGAAGACAGGGCTGTACACCATCCATGTCTCATAATCTATCTATCTATCTATCTATCTATCTATCTATCTATCTATCTATCTATCTATCTATCATCTATCTATCTATCTATCTATCTATCTATCTATCATATCTCTCTCTCTCTCTCTCTCTCTCTCTCTCTCAGATACAAAATAACACACCCAAAACAAACACAAATTATCTAATCTCTTCCTTCCACTTCCCTCCATCCATCAACTTTCTCTCCATGTCATTCCTTTAAACTCTTAATTTTCTATTTGAATGCATTCTCTATTGTCTATTGGAAGAGCTGTAAAGTCCACGTCCAGTTTAACTTTTTCTTTCTTTCTTTCTTTCTTTTCCTGCCCACCCAATGGCTGATCAGCAGCAAATCCAGGAGCAGGAAGGAGAATCTGGCTTCCTAACATTTTTTAAATTGATTTTAATATCATTATTTTTTAAAAAAATTAGGCGGTGGAGCATGGGCTTCGTAGGCACCTTAGAGGTCTCTGTGGGTGCACTGGGGCCCATGTTTGTTTGTTTTTAAATAAAATAAAATAAAATACCTGTTTGAAAGTGCTTTTTAAATCTAAATTGATGGGGGCCCATCAAATGGCAGAAGGAAATGAGAGGGAATTCCAAAGGCAAGGAATGGAAAAAGTTGAAGGGGTGATGTTGGGGCATAGATAACGGATGCTTTGGTTAACCCACTGAATTAAGCAGTGACGACCCAAAATCTTAAGACAGGGTCCCCAAAACTGGCGCCCTTCACATGTGTCGAATTGCAAATCTCATCAGGGGGGTTGGACTCGATGGCCTTGTAGGCCCCTTCCAACTCTGCTATTCTATGTTTCTATTATTCATCCAGCAGCCAGGCAGGCTGGGAATGCTGGGAGTTGTAGTCCAACACACCTGGAGGGCTCCGAGTTGGTGGAGCCTGCCTTAAGATGATGGAACTCAACAGCTCAGCTACGCCTTCTGGATTTCTGATACCGTTTTTCTTCGATTCTAAGATGCCATCGATTGTAAGATGCACACTAATTTCAGTACCACCAACAGAAAATAAGCTTTGATTCTAAGAAATAATAAATGCACTCGCGATTCTAAGATGCACCCCATTTTTAGAGATGTTTATATGGGGGGAAAAATGCATCTTAGAATCGAAGAAATACGGTACTTATATTGGCCACCTTATGTGCCTGTAGTTTTTACACTTCCAGCTAAGGCCCTTTCTACCCCTAAGGATTATCCCAGGAAAATGGAGGGATCCCAGGATGATCCCTGGAAAAAAGGCAGGTGTAGAAATGGTCTAAGAGGTTAAGAGTGCCCCCAGGGAGAGCTAGACAATCTAGTTTCTGATTTAACAGCAGATTGGGGTTGGGTGGAAATCTTTGTTTCAAAGCTTCTCCATGATCTCGCTCTGTGTGTGTGTGTGTGTGTGTGTGTGTGTGTGTGTGTGTGTGTGTGTGTGTGAGTTGGGAACCAGCGTTCAGCTTCTGCTTTTCATGAGCATTATAAGCACAAGAGCCTTACCAGGAAAAAAAAGAAGTTGGCAACCAAACTCTCATCTCACACTATTGCCCCGCTCGTGCTCTTCGCTCCTCTGATGTCATGTTTCTCACCTGCCCAAGGGTCTCCACTTCCCTTGCTCGGCTTCGTCCATTCTCTTCGGCTGCCCCTTACGCCTGGAACGCTCTTCCAGAACATTTGAGAACTACAAGTTCAACCGCAGCTTTTAAAGCTCAGCTAAAAACTTTTCTTTTTCCTAAAGCTTTTAAAACTTGATTTTGTTCTGACTTTTATACTGCCTGTTTGGTGCATTCTCTTACCCTCTTTATTGCTTTATTATGATTTTATTAGAATGTAAGCCTATGCGGCAGGGTCTTGCTATTTATTGTTTTACTCTGTGCAGCACCATGTACATTAATGGTGCTATATAAATAATAATAATAATAATAATAATAATAATAATAATAATAATAAGAAGAAGAAGAAGAAGAAGAAGAAGAAGAAGAAGAAGCCAGTCTCTTCATGGCTGTACCCAGAAATGTTATGGTGTGGTGGGCTAATGAGGCTGTGCATTATTGCAGAAGAGTTGGTGCATGAATGCAGAGAGGTCAAGGTGCATGAAGTTATTTCATTGCATTGCTTCTTAGTGAGCATCTAGGCAGAACACCACCTACACACTTTTTTAATTATTTATTTATTTATTATTTTATTTAGGAGACCAAGGCAGTGTACCACCACCACCTCTCCATTTTACCCACACAACCACCCTGTGAGGAAGGTTAGGCTGAGAGTCAGTGACTGGGCCAAAGTCACGCCTCCCCCCACCCCCCATGAGCTCCATGTCCATGTGGGGACTACAACCTCTCATGCAAATGTTAAACAGGCTCAATTTAGCAATTGCCAATGGGAGTGTGGATGGTGATAGAAATGGTGAATTCACCTTATAGTCTCCCATAGACTCCCATAGACTTATAGTCTCCCTATAATAAATATTATAAATGCATAAATAAATAAATAAATACAAACCTGGGGCCATAGCTAGACCTAAGGTCTAGCTGGGGCCATAGCTAGACCTTTTGTGAACCGCCCAGAGAGCTTCGGCTATTGGGCGGTATAAAAATGTAATAAATAAATAAATAAATAAATTTATCCCTGGATCGTCCAGGGGTCAAACCTGTTCACCTAGGTGACACACAGGGGATCCAGTGCTCAGGCAGGGGTGAACCCTGGATGATCCCAGGATAAACCTTAGGTCTAGCTGTGGCCTAAGTGGGCACCACCCTCAGAGTTGTGTTTGGCGGGTTGTATCCAGTGTGCGTCTAACTTTAAATCCAGGGACATGCGGAGCAGCAGGGGAGATGGTAAAATACAATAGCAACATTCCAAATGGCGAATTCACCTTATAGTCTCCCATGAATTGTTAAATGTGGTGTCCAGGGGTATGGTAGAAAAATGCATTGCTTCTTTTAAAATCTATTTTAAAGTGTTTTATTCTGTTTTTGTTTTGTTTTATCTTGTACACCGCTCCGAAATTTTCAATGGGGAGCAGTCTATAAATATTATAAATGCATAAATAAATAAATAAATAAATAAATACAAACCTGGGGCCATAGCTAGACCTAAGGTTTATCCCTGGATCGTCCAGGGGTCAAACCTGTTCACCTAGGTGACACACAGGGGATCCAGTGCTCAGGCAGGGGCAAACCCTGGATGATCCCAGGATAAACCTTAGGTCTAGCTGTGGCCCAGGTCTCCTGTCCAACACTCACCCCTACACCACACGGTCTTTTTCTTATATCTCCACAAATCAAAGGGACTAGAGATTTAGCCTGCTTATTTAAAACGGAAGCTGAACATTCAGGGGTGAGATCCTGGAATACTCCAGAGGAGGGCAGGCAAACACGCCCCCCCCCCCAATACACACCACCTTCGGATTACATCCCTGTGTTGCTGCTCTTCTGAGGGGCTGCTCTATTCTACAGTTGCTAGTTTCAGGACAAGCTGGCCCTCTTCCCAATAAAGCCACCCTCTTCTAGTAGCGAGGGCTGTGCACACTTTCCATGCATGTTCTCAGACCGCTTCTGCGTCCATCGTTTGGAGTTTTGGAGAGAAATTTGGAACCTTTTATCAGCTTAGGTTGATATACCAACTGCGCCCTTATCTGGACAGAGATAGCTTAGCTACAGTTATCCATTTATTTATTTATTTATTACATTTATATACCGCCCCACAGCCAAAGCTCTCTGGGCGGTTTACAACAATTAAAAATAGTAAACATTAAAAGTATACAAAAATTAAAAAAACATGAAAACAGTATAAAAACAACAGTATCCATTTAAAAACAACAATTCTGGGGTCCATTAAAAACAAACTTAACATTGTTAAATGCTGTTAAAATGCCTGGGAGAAGAGAAAAGTCTTGACCTGGCGCCGAAAAGATAACAATGTTGGTGCCAGGCTCTGATAACCTCTCGTTTGGATTACTGCAATGCGTTATACGTGGGGCTGCCTTTGAAAATGGTCCGGAAGCTTCAGCTGGTACAAAACAGGGCAGCCCGCCTACTAACAGGGACTGCCCGTCAAGATCACATTATGCCAGTCCTTTTACAACTTCATTGGCTGCCAGTCCAGGTCCAGGCCCGATTCAAAGTGCTGGTATTGACATTTAAATCCCTAAACGGTTTGGGGCCAGGTTATTTGAAGGAAGGCCTACTCCCATATGTACCTGCCCGGACTTTAAGATCATCTACAGGGGCCCTTCTCCGTGAGCCTCTGCCAAAGGAAGTGAGGCAGGTGGCTACTAGAAGCAGGGCCTTCTCCGCTGTGGCACCCCGGTTATTATTATTATTAGTAGTATTATTATTATTATTATTATTATTATTATTATTATTATTTATATAGCACCATCAATGTACATGGTGCTGTACAGATAACACAGTAAATAGCAAGACCCTGCCGCATAGGCTTACAATCTAATAAAGTTGCAGTAAACGATAAAGAGTGGAATGAGCTCTCCAGAGAGGTCCGCCTGGTGCCTACACTGTACTTCTTCTGTCGCCAGCTGAAGACCTTTTTATTCTCTCAGTATTTTAACACTTAATTTTAACTTAAATTTAAATTTTACTGTTTTAACTCTGTATTTTAATCTTATATCAATTTCTGCTGCGTGGTTTTTATCCTGGTTGTGCTTTTTATACTGTATTTTGTATTTGTGCTTTTAACCTGTTGGTTGTTTTATGATGGTTTTAATTTTTGTGAACCGCCCAGAGAGCTTCGGCTATTGGGCGGTATAAAAATGTAATAAATAAATAAGTGAATCTGGTCCTTCAAACGTCGTTTGAGAACTCATCAGGAGGACTTTGCCCTTCCAGAACGCACTTGCGGTATCAGGACTTAACGCTTCCAATGAAATTGGATCTGCACCGCCTTGCTTTTTCTCTCTCGGCACGCGGAAGGTTTGACCACATCTTGATTAAAACATAATCAGATGAAAGTGTTTCAGGAGCCATGGCTGGTCACGGGCTCATCACTTGCCCATCTCTGGTTTCGTTTATCATTACATATTTGTTTGCAAAAGTCAGCTTGTTGCTGCTTTATCTAATCAGCATCTGTGGCCGGTTTGCATTGATCATGCCTCGGTTGGCGATGAAGCTAACCCCCTTACAAAAGGTCTCATTTGGTTTGGAATGAAGAAGGAACGTCACCCGTCTTATCTTCCACCTTTTGAAAGGTGACAGTTCCCCTCCCCCACAGCCATCAGGAATGGAAGATTTTTCTTCCATTTCCAAAAGACAATAAAAGGAAACATACCCTCGTTCAGGTGCACATGTGTCGCACGTGATCACATTTTAGGTGTGAAGATGGTTATTTATTTATTTATTTATTTATTACATTTTTTTATACTGCCCAATATCCGAAGCTCTCTGGGTGGTTCACAAAAATTAAAACCATAATAAAATTACCAACAGGTTAAAAACCTGTTACATGGTCTGAGTGGTCCAAGAGGAAGATAATAATAATAATAATAATAATAATAATAATAATAATAATAATAATAATAATAATAATTTTATTTGTTACCTGCCTCTCCTTCTGGATCGAGGCAGGGTACAACACAAATGCAAACACCATAAAATACGTATAACTAATTAAAACATTTAAAACTAATACATTATTAAAAGCAGCACATTATTAAAAGGCATCTTAAAATTCAACTGGTAGGCCTGCCGGAAGAGATCAGTCTTTAAGGCTTTCTTAAATTCCGGAAGGCTGTTAAGTTGATGAATCTCGCCCAGTGAGCCATTTCACAAACGGGGAGTGGCAGAAGAAAAGGTCCTCTGGGTAATGGTTGCCAGCCTTGTTTTTGTCGACTGGAGTAAATTCTTCCCAGAGGACCTGAGTGTGCGGGGCGGATTGTACGGGAGAAGGCGATCCCGCAGGTAGCCTGGACCCAAACCATGTAAGGCTTTAAACACTATATACTTTGCCTGGAAACTAATTGGCAGCCAGTGAAGAGTTTTTAAAACTGGTGTAATGTGGTCACCCCTAGGTGTACCGGTGACCAGCCTGGCTGCCATTTTTTGAACTAGTTGAAGTTTCCGAACTAGGCACAAAGGTAGCCCCATGTAGACTGCATTGCAGAAGTTGAGCCTCAAAGTTACCAGCACATGCACTACCATCTTTTGGTCTCCCACACTAGAGTTCGGCTGTCCCACACTAGAGTCATTCAAGAGGCAGCTGGACAACCATCTGTCAGGGATGCTTTAGGGTGGATTCCTGCATTGAGCAGGGGGTTGGACTCGATGGCCTTGTAGGCCCCTTCCAACTCTGCTAGTCTATGATTCTATTATTCTATTATTCTTCTGACTCTAGGAAGGGGTGCAGCTGGCGTATCAGCCGAAGCTGATAGTAGGCACCTGTGGCCGTTGCATCTATCCGGGCTCAATGAGATCATACATCAAAATGTGTGATCTCATTGCTGGTGTTATTCTTACGGCATTTGTTGAGCGGGACACTACTTGATGAAAATAAAATTGTCCTTTATTTCTTTTTAAAAACCCACCAGCAATTGAACATAGGCATAATTGAAAAAAAAAGGCAATAAGATTACAAACCTATATTGCATTCAATAGTCTCCATGGAAGATTTCACACCCACCACCCCCCTAATGGCCTTTCTTCATTCATGTTAGGCCCAGGGCATTTGTTCTTCAAAAGGGGGCTGGATTAGAAGAGTTCCAGGGTTAGGTTAATCATTCCGGACTGAAAATGGCCGCACGCCATTGTGCCGGCCGGGGTTTTTCCTGCCACTGCCTGGCTCTTTCTCCCGCTCTGCCACTCGGCTGCTTTGGCCCAGTTGGTAAACAGCTTATGTCCAGACATCCTTTCATTCTGCTAAAGTGACGTCTTGAAATTAAAAGGAAAAGAAAAAAGCGCACGCACGCAAATGCGCACACAAAACACCCGCAGCTAAGTGGCGGCTGGCTGGCTGTGCCTTCACAATAGCCCGAAACATTATGCAAGGGTTTTTACATTGGCCTTCGCAGAGAAGCGAGGAGAGCAATGGATGACTGGGTGGGACACACGTATTTGGAAAGTTTGTCCAATCTATTCTCGGTTAAAGACCTTTTGTAAGTCTCTGGAAACTCATCAAACTATCCCCCTCCATCATTCTCCTCCTCCTCCCCCACCGGCTGCACACACCCCAAGAGAGATTAAGGATTGGAATTTAGCGAGAAATTCTATTCTGTCTTCCTGACTTTTTCCCCTCTTTTTTTAAAATTCAAAACCTTACATGTAAAGAGCAAAATTTGGTAGGTGATGATGATGATGTAACTCTTCTATATTTAGATTGGAAAGGAATCGTGTGCATGTGCGTGTGTGTGAGAGAGAGAGAGAGAGAGAGAAAGAGAGATGCAGGATCTATTTTGTACAACTTTGTCAGAGCAGAAAGCCTTAATAAAAGAATCAAACTGCTGGCGGGCCGGACTGCCGGACAGGGGGTAGCTGGGAATAAAAGGGGCGGGTGTACGGCGGCTGCAAGGTCTGGCTAGTCCCTTTTAGGACAGAGGGCTGAAATTTAAGCTGATTTGTAAGTATTTAAAAGGGGGGTGCTAATTCCCAACACTCGTTGTTGGCACAACACCGCCAAGGTTATCCCATATTTGCAGCAAAAGTAGTCACGAGCATGTAAGGCTTCTTCCTGGTTCTTTTCAACTTCATTGTCCATAAGGACTTTTTAAATTATTTTTTAAGGCTGATCAGACTGCATGCTTAACACTCAACCTCAGGAGATCTTCCCGGCAACTCTTTCAATGTTTTCTTCAGGTTGCCAAGTGCCGCTTTATTCCAAGCCAGACTATTTACCTTGCTATTTCTACGCGGACTGGCAGTACCTGTCCAGGGTTTCAGGCAGGAGTTTTCCCCAGCCCTACCGGGAGGTGGCGGGAATCAAACCTGCAACCTTCTGTATGCAAAGCATCTGTTCTACCACTGAGTTACGGCCCTTCCCGAACCTGGAGCTGTGTGCTCAATGGTGGTATAGGCAGGGCAGGGGGTGGGATATCTTGCAGATAGTATCGGTCTTCGCTTTGTTGAACTGTGACTGCTTAGCCACACCCCTCCACCTTTGGCCACACCCCTCCATCTTTGGCCACACCCCCTTTGAAAAGAAATAGATCTGAACCTGTCTTTGAAAATGAGTTCTGGGAATAATGCAACCTCGTCTGCAAGTTCCTGGATGGGGGCAGTGTTGGAGATAGTTAATTCATGGGAATTTTGAGCCCTGCCAGCCTTAGGATCCAAATTGGTGGCCATCGCTACCTCTTGTGGTAGTGAGTTTCAGGGCCTTGTCTTCTCCCACATCAAGGAATGTAAAGGAACAACACGGCTCTTAGAGAACCAAAGGAACAACACAAATTTAGCACTGGAAGGAACCACTCACCGGAGACACCACTCACCGGAGACACCAGAACCTCCTTCCCCAACCCAGTGCCCTGCAGTTGCATTGGACTACAACACCTATCATTCCCAAC
This sequence comes from Elgaria multicarinata webbii, assembly GCF_023053635.1. Taxonomy (NCBI): domain Eukaryota; kingdom Metazoa; phylum Chordata; class Lepidosauria; order Squamata; family Anguidae; genus Elgaria; species Elgaria multicarinata. Next base: position 176,400,209 of record NC_086172.1, on the reverse strand, counting down.
CACATGGCATTGTAGTCCAACACAACTGCAAGGGCACTGGGCTGGAGAAGGCTTCACTTCAGAGAGAGAGAGAGAGAGACAGAGACAGAGAAAGAGAAAGGCAAATAAATAAACGTTCCTATCGCAAGCAGAAGTACAGTATTCCAACCTCGATAGATAACAGTGATTCATATCCCCCTTCCTCCCCTCTTCATCTCCGTGTACTTTTCAGCAGATAGTTCCGAAGTTCCAGGTACGAAGCTGGTATCTCTCCGGTCTCCCCAAATGCCTGTCTGCGGTAAGCTCTCGGGCTATTTTCTACGCCTCGCTGGGCACGTGGCTTGGAAGGAAAAGGGCTTGTAGCTTCTTATCAAATCCAAATGCAGATAGCGTACCTGGAGCAAAAGCTGAGTTCAGTAAATAAGTTGCAGGTGAGGAGGAGGAGGGGCAGGATGGGGGAGAAAGAGCCTTGAGTTTGTCAGTTATCTCGAGTTTAAAGGCACCTTCACATCCACTGCACCTTTTTTCCCCACATCGTCGGAGCACACGCATGCATACGACTGACACCTGCCGAAATTCTCTTTTCAGTACAACTGTTAAAGATGCAGGTACCCTGCCCTCCTTTCCATGTGGTCACCCTAGGTTGAGGTTGGGCACCTGCCCACTTTAGCTAGAGTGACCAGATACAAAAGGGGGCAGGGCTTCTGCAGCTTTAACTGTTGTGATGAAGAGGGGATTTCACCAGGTGCTGCATGCCTACAAATGACACCTGCTGAAATTTCCTTTTCTAGACAATGATTAAAGATAACGGGAGCCCTGTCCTGCTTTTCATAGGGTCGCCCTAGATCCAAGGATTGTTTCTCCTTGGTTGGACAATGAGACTATTGGCATGCCTACCGTAGTTTACCAGGCTAGTCTATGGGACCTCAGGCACCACCAGGCCCCCTAGGGTGGGAGTATTCCCCCCCCCCACCATTTTTGTTTTTTTTGGTTTTGGCAGATTTTCTTTCGGATTTCCCTTCCATTGGTCACAATGGGAGGGAAAACAAGCCTGCCAGTTCCAGGAGAATGGGAAGTCTTTGGAACTGGTGGATCTACTGGGTCCAACTGGGAGGCCTGGCCTCCATCAGAGGACTCACCTACACCAAGCAGGATACTGCAATATGAAAGCGGTATGAAAGCAGTATATGAAAGGCAGGAGCTGCAGTACTGCTTTATAGCACTGTTGGGGCCCATTGGCACATGCCATATACCGCTTTCATACCGCTTCGATAGTGCTGTATCCTGCTTGGTGTAGATGCGTCAGTGGGCCCCAACAGTTGTCGGTGCACTTCAGTACCGCTATAAAGCAGTCGTGTGGCTCCTGCCTTTTATGTACCACTTTCATAGTGGAATATCCTGCATGGTGTAGATGAGCCCAGAGATGCCTGCTGCAGCGAGGCAGGTGAGGGTGGACTTCCTGGTCTGCATGCACAGAGAGAGAGCACCCGTATCCTTGGAGGCAGGGCCGGTGCTACCATAGAGGCCACTCAGGCGGCCGCCTAGAGCGCCAAGCTAAGAGGGGCACCGGGCACAGCGCAGCACTGACACGCGTTGGCTGTGAGCCGGCCCGGCCCGAGGATTCAGCTGGGCCTGGGCGGGCAAGATGGCGCCCCGCGCCCGCCCAGCTGAAGCGAAGCCAGGGACGCTGGAGTGGGGGTGGGGTTGCTCCACATTCGGACTTCCGAAACGCGCCTGGAAGAGAGAGAATGTATGGGTGAATGAGGTGCATGGGGTCTTTGAGTGAATGCATGTGCTTGTTTGGAGTGAGTGATGCTGAGTGTGTGTGTGTGAGTTGGGGGGAATGATTTGGAGGTGATATTCCTATTAAATAATGCATTTTAGACCCATCGACGTTCCTTTCCAATTTGTTTGCGATAATTGGCATGACGTATTTCTTGCGCTTTAAAATAAATTTAGCAGTTTCAAGTTTTGTGCTCCTTATTTTTTCCAGGAAACATCTGTTCTTAAAAATCAAAGTTGGCATTTTTTTGGTGGGGTGTGTGTGTGAAAGTAGCTCACCTTGCCTAGGGCGCAAAATAGTCTGGCACCGGCCCTGCTTGGAAAGGATAGTTCTGTGAGGGGGAGATTCGAACTGTTGAATGGGGGAAAGACTGTAGCTCAGAGGAGGCTGGTGGCTCTGATGTCAATGGAACGGTAAATCCGCTCCAGGTTTCAGTCAGAACTCTAAAAGAGCTATCCAAGTACAGAGTAGGAGGCCTTGGATAGCCCCTTTATAGTTTGGACTGGTTCTGTCTGAAACCCGGAACAGATTCACTGTCCCACTGACTTCGGAGCCGCCAGCATGTAGCTCAGTGGTACAACACACATTTTGTGTACAAGAGGTCATAAGAACAGAGGAAGCTGCCTTAGACCAAGTCAGGTCATTGGTCCATCTAGCCCAGTATTGTCCACACTGACTGGCAGCCCTGGCTCTCTGGGCTTTCTGTCAAGAGTTTTTCCAGCCCTACCTGGAGACGCTGGGGATGGATCTTGAGACCTTCTGCATGCGAAGGTCTCAAGATCCTTCTTGAGGTCTCTACCATTGAACAACAGCCCCTCCAGCATTTGATCCACAGCAAGTCCATCCAGACTGAGAAGACCCCTGTCTGAAAAACCGGAGAGATGCAGGTCTAGGCCTGGTCAGTTTCTGGAAGGGTGACTACCAGGGAATCCCATGTATATTGATTCCTGCATTGAGCAGTGGGTTGGACTCGATGGCCTTGTTAGGCCCCTTCCAACTCTATGATTCTATGAAATCTATGATACTGTACTAGATGGATCAACAGCTTGGCCCCATATAAGGCCGATTCCTATGTCCCTATGGATTTCCAATATGGTGTCCTCAGCACACTCGTGAAACTACAATTCCCAGGATTCTTTGGGCCCAAAGAATACCACTTAAAGTGGTATGTGTAGAAGTGTTATGTGTAGATGTGTAGGTATACACATAACAACTGCCAGGAGAGCTGTTTTGCTTTATTTGCTCGGGGAACACTGTGTTCTCAATTCAATAGTGTTTACTCTGATATTCAGAACACTTGGGCTGTAGCTAGACCTAAGGTTTATCCCAGGATCATCCTGGGTTCGTCCCTGCCTGAGCGCTGGATGCCCTGTGTGACACCTAGATGAACAGGTTTGACCCTAGGACAATCCTGGAATAAACCTTAAGTCTAGCTACGGCCGTGGAGAGTTCCAGGTTTCAAAGCACACTTCTGCTCCATAGAACATGGGGCTCATCCTGCAATTGGCATTGCATGCTGCTAATTTGCTCCCCAAACGTGTGTCATCGGCTGCCATGTTGAACTTAACTTGCACATAGGGGTTGGGGGAGAAATGTGTTCGTTTTGCATTTTAATGGGAACTTACCTAATTCCATACTCTTGAAACCGAAATTCACCGAGCCCTCTGAATTTTGCGATGGGGGTTCCAGAATTAAAACAACAACCACAACAACAAACAAATTTGTTCAAAAATGCAAATATTAGGAGAAATTTCATGCAAAAAATCATGCACACATTTGTGAAAAATAACATTTAAAAATGCAATCCGTGAGGCAAAATTACATGCAAAACTGCATATATTAGGCAAAATGTATACTAGATGCGTGCCTTAGGAGAAATGCACACAAGGATTTTTTGTGCAAATGTTGGTTTTAATTTCAAATTGATGTGGAACAGGATGAACAGACCTAAAGATTGGAAAAATGAAATTGAGAGAAACCAACATTGAGAGATTCAAGAGGAGGAGGAGATGAAGACAAAGAAGAAGAAGAAATTTCCACATCCCGAGTCTGCGGATGCTAAATTTTTGTTCTGTGATCCAAGAAAAACCTCCTTTGTAAAGATAATTCACTACAAATCTGAAATCTGTTTGTCTGCTCCATAGGCATATTTTCGCTGAAGTATGATGAATGTATTGAAAGACGTGGCGTGAAGCACCATGTTTGCCTGCTTTAGAAAGAACATAAGGGCAATGCAAAGAGAACGTAATTCTATTCCATTTCCTTGAGACGAAGGGGGGAAGGGGATATTAAACCTCCAGAAATCAATGCCTCATTCAAGGGTATTGATCAGGACTAAATTAATTAGACTTCAAGGCTTATGGTAGTTGATAAGACACCTGTTAATTTAGTCAATGCGAGAGTTTTCCCTACAGCATCAAATACCCTCTTCCTTGGAAAAGACATTCTGAACACTTGCTGCAAAGAAGATGTGTGTGTGTATGTGTGTGTATGTGTGTGTTGATGTGTATATGTGTGTGAGGAAGGCAAAGAGTGTTCTCAAAAACCCAGTTTTAGGTACCAGTTTGAACCAGGTTCCTGTTTTCCTAATATGGTTGCTTGATATAACAAAGATCCTGTGGACTTGTTTCAGCTGAAACAGCCGGAGCTGTCTGGAACCCAAAGACAGACTGTTTGCCTAAGCTGCCACAGTTCAAGTTGGGAGGAGGTAGAATTTGGTTCAGTCACATTTCTCAGTGAGTTGGTCCAACTTTGTACTTCCTAGAGGGGATCTACACTAGTCAAGTTAGAACGTGTCTTAACGTTTTTAAGTGTGCGTTTGGTAGTATTTCGCCACATGACGTTCAGTTTGTGACGTTTTATTGTTGTCTGTTCTCCGGTTTTTATTTTGAACTTCTCTGAAATAAGTTGTTCTGTTTGGTACGATGCGGCCAATTTCATCGTATTAAATGGGTCTCCTGTAGTTCTTAATTAGCCAATCACATTCCTGGGGGGCATGTTTACGTAATTTCCGTGCCCAAAGTTGGAGCTGTTTTTTCTTTCTTTCAAGCCTCTTTTTTTGCAGACACTTTTAGTTTCACTTTTGGGAGGCTGCTTGCTGGATTGTTTGTAAGTGGAGGATTCTCGGAGAGAAGAGAAAGTGGGAGGGGAAATTGGCAGACGGGGGGGAAAAGAACAAACGGATTTCTTTTCTAAGGGCCTTGCTAGACCTACCGGATAATCCGGCCGGGAGTCGGGGTGACGGCACGCTACAGCTATCACACGCTATCGCCCTTTTCCAGACATCAGCACGTGATGGGGCAAGGGAAAGCCACGTCGCGTGCTCTGCGTTTTCCCCCTAAAGGGCCATGTGCGCAGGAGTGCACCACCGAATCAGGTAAGTTTTTTTTTAAAAAAAATAAAGGGTTCTCTGCTCCCCCTGCCCCTGATTTCCCCCCCAGTGTCTGATGCCCCCCCTGCCCGCTCGCTCACTCGCCTGTCCTCCCCCGTCCGCCATGCCTGGTCCCCCGTTCTTCTCCCCACCCCCCTCCGCCATGCCTTGTCCCCCGTCCGCTCGCCCGTGCCTGCTTGCCATGCCTTGTCCCCCGTCCGCTCGCCTGTGCCCGCTTGCCATGCCCTGGCTCTGCTCTCCCCCCCATCTCTCCTGCCGGGTCAGCTGTTTCCCCCGGCCCCCATCTTCCCCCCCCCCGTGATTACCTCCCCACTGGCCCGATGGAATGCTGTGCCCAGTCCATGGCTTCTCCCAGCTACTCACAAGTAAGCGAGCAGCCGGGAAAAGCCATGGACCCTGCCAGACCTTCCACAGCCCCGGCCTAAGGCCGAGGCTGCGGAAAAGCCAGGCCACAAGCGAATCCGCTTATCCCGGCTTAAGGGATCCGCTTATCCCAGCCTGACCCTGGAATCCCCTGTGCGTCATCTGGATGCACAGGAGGGAGACCGGGCCTCACACTGCGCTAACGCCTCATCTAGCAACGGCCTTAGTGTGGCCAAAAGGAATGCATTCCCACGGAAAGAGAAAAGTAAGTAAACGTTTTAAAAACTGCTACGTTTTAAATTGTTCAAAAACAAAATGTTCAATGACTGTACTAGTGTAGATCCCCTCCTGGACTAATATATGGATCAGAACACAAAGATCCTTTGGACTGTGTGCAGCTCTTGGCTGAAAGGTACTGTACAAGAATGTGTACATTAGGGAAGCTTGCATAGGAGAATGTGCCTTTGGGGGAAGTTGCATACAAATTAGGGGAATTTTGTGTGTGTGTGTGTGTGGGGGTGGGTGGGTGGGTAATATGTACATTATGGAAAATGGTGTTTGAAAATAAATGTGAATTGATTCCTCCATTCCTAATTCCAAGGGTCATCTGCCATGCTGGAATTTGCACCAATTCCAGCCATGCTGATGTCCCTCGTTTCAAGTGTGTTCGTTCATAAGCCTAATGAAAATTCAGGTGAGTTTGTGAAACGTATTTTTCAAGGAACGTGCATTTTTAACGAGGCATTTTTAATACAGATTTTTTGGTGCCTTTCTTGAGCTCAGGACTGCACTGAAGAATCTGGAAAAGTATTATTATTATTATTATTATTATTATTATTATTATTATTATTATTATTATTATTATCCTAACTTTTGCCCAATGCTGGGTCCCAAGGTGGCAAGTAAGAAACCGGAAGGATAGATGCATTTGAGCGGACCTGCATGCGCATTAAGAGGTGGGACGCACCCAGCCTGCCACCACAGCTAGGACTTAATTTCTAGAGTTCTAGAGTCGGAGAAAAGCCCTGAGACCAATCTAGCAACTCAGGCTAAAGAGATTTAAACAAGACCTCACCAAAGTCAAGAAACAGCGACGAAAATAGGCACGGTGACTTAGCAGGGAGAAAAAAGCAAAAAGGGGGGGATTGTTCCTGATAACTAACAAGTAGCCTTGCCCAAACTGATGCCTTAGATGTTTTGGACTTCAACTCCCATCAGCCCTAGCTTGCATGGCCAATGGGCAGAAATGCTGGGAGTTGTAGTCCAAAACATCTGAAGGACACCAGGTTGGGGGGAACTGCATATACTTCGAAGGCAGAAGGCCCCAGATTCAATCTCCATTGTGCCCAGCCAAAAGTATCCCAGGTAGCGGCATGGTGAAAGTCGCCTATCCAAGATCCCAGAAGGTAAGAACATAAGAAGAGCCCTGCTGGATCAGACCGAGGGTACATCTGGTCCAGCACTCCGTTGACACAGACCGGGTTCAGAGGAGGGCAACCAGGATGATCAGGGGTCTGGAAACAAAGCCCTATGAAGAGAGACTGAAAGAACTGGGCATGTTTAGCCTGGAGAAGAGAAGATTGAGGGGAGACATGAGAGCACTCTTCAAAGACTTCAAAGGTTGTCCCACAGAGGAGGGCCAGGATCTCTTCTCGATCCTCCCAGAGTGCAGGGCACGGAATAACGGGCTCAAGTTAAAGGAAGCCAGATTCCGGCTGGACATCAGGAAAAACTTCCTGACTGTTAGAGCAGTACGACAATGGAACCAGTTCCCTAGGGAGGTTGTGGGCTCTCCCACACTAGGGGCATTCAAGTGGGAGCTGGACAACCCTCTGTCAGGGATGCTTGAGGGTGGATTTCTGCATTTGTGTGCACTGACAACTGTTGGGGCCCATGACACATCTACACCAAGCAGGATATAGCACTGTGAAAGTGGTATGAAAGCAGTATATGGTATGTGTCAATGGGTCCCAACAGTTGTCAGTGCACTTCAGTACCACTATAAAGCAGTAGTGTGGCTCCTGCCAAAGGTTGTCACACAGAGGAGGGCCAGGATCTCTTCTCGATCCTCCCATAGTGCCGGACATGGAATAACGGGCTCAAGTTAAAGGAAGCCAGATTCCAGCTGGACATCAGGAAAAACTTCCTGACTGTTAGAGCAGTACGACAATGGAATCAGTTACCCGGGGAGGTTGTGGGCTCTCCCACACTAGAGGCCTTCAAGAGGCAGCTGGACAACCATCTGTCAGGGACGCTTTTGGGTGGATTCCTGCATTGAGCAGGGGGTTGGACTCGATGGCCTTGTAGGCCCCTTCCAACTCTGCTGTTCTATGATTCTATGTTTCTATATACCGCTTTCATACTGCTTTCACAGTGGAATATCCTGCTTGGTTTAGATGAGCTCCAAATTGGTGGCCACGAGCCAGAGGAGACCTCACTGCAGCCATCGGAGCAGTAGACCAGCGCCTTCCAAAGGTCCAACCAATAAATCCACGGCGGAACTCACTTGGGGCCTTGCTGCCTCATTCCCATTCGATGCGCTGCAGCCGTGATTTGGGCAGCAGATAAACAAAGGGCAGCCTGTCCGTTCAGCAAACTGTGAATGGAATGAAGGTATCCCAGGATGCTTTGAACACGGGGCAGCACTTCCTGCTGGTCAGGATGGGGGTGGGGTGGGGAGACAAAGCCGAATCGAGCGCAAGGGTCCCACCGACAGCTTTCGAAGGCAACCGTCTGCTATCAGCTGTACTCCAGCCCTGTGAGAATGCTAAAAAGCATGTGAAGAGCCTGGCTTCCCCGCCATAATTCTATAGAGGACTTGAGTACTCCATAGTGTTCACCAAATAAAGACAACTAATTGAGAATTTTTTGCACATTTGGCTCGGGGGACTCGTTCACACATTTCATTGTGGGAGAATGCGTCCTCTCGCCGATGACAGGGCATGACTGTTTGAGGGGCGGTCTCCCTCTTAGCTTTATTTCATCGGGACTTTCAAAGTATGACAAAAATGTCTAATTTAATTTTGAGGGTATTTCTCCCTCCCCCCCCCCCTCACTCAGCCCACACACTCAGTTACGTTGCTGAGAATTATTTTGGCGTCTCTGCTAGAGACGCCAAAATAATGTATTATTATTATTATTATTATTATTATTATTATTATTATTATTATTATTGTACTAGTGTTTATTTTTTGGGAAAGAATGCTGACAGATTATTATTGTTGTTATTATTATTATTATTATTATTATGGAATTAATTCCTTTCTCTCTTTCCCCCCCTTTGCTGTATATTCTGAAGCGAAGTCTACATTTTTGTGTCTGCAGGTGACACACTTTGATTGAAACTAAAATTAATAAATCAGTGGTAAAGCGCACACCTATGGCGCACAGCGGGGCCTGCAAACACGTTCATAAAAGAGGCTTTTATGCCCGTGTATACAGCAGGAATAAATTACAGGAACACTTGTTGCCTTTGGTCTCGATTTTGTGCCACAGACTGGTATCTTATTTTTGAAGGCTTATTCGTAATCAACAGGTTCCTTAGCTCTTTAGCAGGTGACTTTGTTATTAATCTCTTATTTGACCATTCTGGCATATTAATGAGACAGACTCCTCTCTCCTGCATGAGAAATGAGTTTAAAAGGGTGCACTTGTGTCTCAATGGCTTGCAGCACGCTAGCCACAGTGCCGGAGCCGTCCAAATGCAAAAGAGCATTTTCCCCAGCCTGGGTTGCGTTAAAGAGTATTTGACTAACATTATGTCTCTCGCTGTGCTTTTCTTCAGACGCATACTTATTTCTTCACCATGGAGCACTATTATCAGGTTTTGCCAATCATTTGCGTGTGTGTGTGTGTGTGTGTGTGTGTGTGTGTGTGTATGGGGCAGGGTGTGTGTGTGGGGAGTTAGAGGGTTTGTCTCTGTATATTATTACATTTTTTCTTCAACCCTTTCTAAACAAAATCTAGAATTTATATCCGTGTCGCACAATAATATCCTTTCTGATTAATGGTGTGCCTCGTTTTTTCCCCTTTCCCCTTTGTGTTAATTAAGCAGTTCCAGCCCATTTTGGGCAATATATATATAATGTATACGGAACACCAATGCACATTCAGTTCAACATTTCCCTTTCGGAATCACTTTAATAAATATCATTATAATTTTAAAAAGTGTTGGAACACAACCAAAGCTGTCCCACCTTCTATTTGGGTTCTGACGGGAGCCTGAAGAGAGAATTCCTAGAGGGGGTCGTTTAAGAACATTTAAGGAGAGGAAAAATGCTAAGGATTTAAGTCTTAAAATTGTGATTACTACAATCTGCCAAAATATATAATATTATGACTTTAAGCTGAATTGCCGGGGGGGGGGGAATGCTCAACAAAAGCCCCCTCCTACACTGTGGGAAAAACAGTTTTGCCGCAGTACAATAACGTACACATGCCCAAAGAATGCACCTGACAATACATCTGTTTTTGGTGTTCTGTTCTCTTAATTCCGAGGCAGGCAGGCAGGCCTGCCATCGGCCTCACAACTGGAGGCATTTCTATTTAAATTTGCAGTAAATGTCAAGTTTACATATTCATATTTTCATTTTTGTGTGCGTTAAGCCTGCCGCGAGCCAAGCTGTGCTGACGTCGGAGGAGTCGCGCGTCGACGTTTGAGCCTTAACGGCAAAGTGTCGGCCTGTCGGGGATTACCGTCAAAGCTATCGTGTCACTCTGCGCCTACTCCGGCTTGGACAGCGAGCGTCTCTTCCTTTTATAAAAACCGTGATGTCAACGACGGGAGACGAGCGAGAGCGGAGAGACAAGCACGCTTTGCAAGGATCCGAGCTTTGACTTGGGGATTGCTTGCAGACAAGGCTGTGCACGTCTTCATTCAATACCGCAAGGTGTGGTGATGGCCACCAATTTGGATGGCTTTAAAAGGAAGCTGGATAAATTCCTGGAAGAGAAGGCTATCAAGCGCTACTAGTCCTGATGGCTAAATGCAACGTTCAGTATCAGAGGCTTTATACACCGTTGCTGGGGAACCTGGGCAGGAGGGTGCTGTTGCAACCATGTCCCGCTTGTGGGTTCCTGGTCAACTGCTGGTTGGCCACTGTGTGAACAGAGTGCTGGACTAGATGGGCCCTTGGTCTGATCCAACAGGGCCCTTCTTATGTTCTTATGTTCCTGCAGATAGGATGGGAGCCATCTTTACCATTAGCCAGCCCTGCCTGGTGTGACCAGATACAAAAGAGGGCAGGGCACCTGCAGCTTTAACTGGTGTGGTGAAGAGGAAATTTCACCGGGTTCGCCGTATATACAAAGGACCCCTGCTGAAATTCCCTTTTCAATGCAACTGTTAAAGACACAGGAGCCCTGTTCTCCTTTCCATATGGTCACCCTAACCAATCCATCTCCCTCATCTCTCAGATTCCATCCCACCCCCAATTCTCTGTTACCTATTCCCGGTCTGCTTACAGAGGCTGCAGCTTTGGTTTCAGTCATTTTCTGAAGCAGAAAATAAGAGCAGGCTTTGCATGAAAGAAACCAGGCCTTAGCTAGACCTACATGTTAGCTTGCGATGGAGGACGGAAGGTCTCGCGTTGTGTTTATCGCAAGATCCCTCCTCTGTTTTCACGCGACATGCGACGACCTCAGAAGGAGAGGCGTCGTGCCCACCATTTTTTATTATTAAAGGGCCAGGAGTGCACGAACGCTCATGCGCAAAAGGTAAGTGTCTTTTTTAATTTAAATGATTTTCCCCACTCCCCTCACCCTATCCCCAATGGGCGCAGCTCGAGGAATCACACAGAGCCTGTTCAACCCGCGGCACCCAGCCACACATTCCGCGGTCTTGGGCTCAGCCTGGGACCATGGAAAAGCCCAAGCCAAAGGGGAGGGCGAGATCCCGGAGTAAGGGAGGGATCATCCCTCCATGATCCCGGGATCCCCTATGCATCATGTCAACTCACACGGATGATCCCGGGGATAAAGCCCCATCCAGCTATGACCCCAGTCTCAACCTGCAAAGGTGGGGCAGCTTTTGCAGGATGTTAACAACAAATTGCTAGAAAGGAGAAGATGCAATCTGAGAAGAGTGCGTTGTAGTAGAATGGCTCCAGTTAATTGATAAAAACCAAGACGATAAAAATAAAGATGGCTGGTTTTAGGAGCTTCTAGGAGTTTCCAGAAGCTTCTAGGAATGTCCTGTTTGCAAACCTATCTTTTACAAAAGTGATGAAACCTTTCTTCCTATTATGATTGGTTCGTCGCTATTGCTGCGGTAGTAGAAATAGCTCAGCGTCTTCACACAACGAAAAGTATCTAAATATAGATTGTTAGACGGGTGGTGGAACTTTTATTTGCACTATTTTTTGAAGACCGCATAAGTCAATGAACGTCCTGGGGCATGGGTGGGCAGACGTCAGGCTTGAGGGATCTTTGTTTATTTACCAGAACCTTGAGACCTACAAACCAGAGCCAAGTGCAAGATGTACATTTGAAGTTAAAGAATTCTGAGCCCAGGGATTTGTTTTCCGTTCCAGAACGGATGAAGATCACAATCTGCCCATGCACAGATCTACTGTTGGTTACCCCTATCCCACCATGTTTTCTTCATTGCAGCCATCTAATTTAGGGTGGGGAAAGAGAGATTTTGTTGCTGTTGTTAAACAGTTGGGAGTCCTAAACCTTTGCTGATCTATAGCAAATTGCCCGAAGAATAAAACGGCCAGTATCATACTGCCCTTATACAAATCTATGGTGCGACCACATTTAGAATACTGCATACAGTTCTGGTCACCACACCTTAAAAAAGATATTACGGAGCTGGAAAAAGTGCAGGAAAGGGCAACTAAAACGATTAAGGGGCTGGAGAATCTCCTCTGTGAGGGAAGGTTACATCAACTGGGATTGTTTAGCTTGGGGAAAAAGGAGGCTAAGGGGAGACATGATAGAGGTGTGCAAAATTATGCATGGTGTGGAGAATGTGGGCAGGGAGACATTTTTCTCCCTCTCTCAAAATACTAGAACCCGGGGTCATCCCATGAAACTGATTGGTGGGAGATCCAGGACAAATAATAGGAAGGACTTCTTCACACAGCACATAGTTAAGTTATGGAACTCACTACCACAGGATGTAGTGATGGCCACCCATCTGGATGCCTTCAAAAAGGGGTTGGATAAATTCCTGGAGGCGAAGGCTATCCATGGCTACTAGCCCTGATGGTTGTGTGCTATCTCCAGTGTTCAAGGCAGTAAGCCTGTGTGCACCAGTTGCTGGGGAACATGGGTGGGAGGGTGCTGTTGCAGTCAGGTCCTGTTTGTTGGTCCCTGGCCGATGGCTGGTTGGCCACTGTGTGAACAGAATACTGGACTAGATGGACCCTTGGTCTGATCCGGCATCAGGGCACTTCTGATGTTCTTATGATCTTCAAGTCGATCCAGATGTACCTTCCACCCACCGCTGTCCTAGAGTTCTCTTCTTTGCTTGGCCAGTAGTAGAGGTTTCTGGAAGACTAAGCAGAAGCACTGATGTGTTGATTAATTGGTAAAGGGCCAATAAATTAGCTTCCCCAAACTGGTGCCCTCCCATGCCACGTTGGCTGTGGATTATGGGAGTTGCAGTTCGACACATACAGAGGACTCCAGGTTGGCAAAGACCGGCTTAACCTGTTTAGCACAGTGCTATGAATGGTGTAAATACTGCTTTCCTTCACCACCCTACTCACTGGAAACTAGAGCACAGAAAAATTCTGGGGTATCATTGAATCCTAGAGTTGGAAGTGACCTCAAATGTCATCCAGTCGACTACAACGGCACTCCTGATAGACGGCCATCCAGCCTAAAATGTATGGGTGAAAAATAAAAGTCTTGATCTAGTGCCCTGAAACTCAAAGCGGGATCTCACTGGAGAGGGTGTTCTGCTGCTTTGATGTCAGCGCTGGGAAGACCTTCCCTGACATCACCCCTTGGCCTTGCGTCTGAAGGGGAGGAGACATGGAGAGAAGAGCCTCTGTTGTGGACCTCAAAACTGGTCATGTTCATACAGAAGAAGACAAGTATGGGGTAAGAATATGGTATGTCTGGGGTTCAAGCGAGGAAACAGATTATTCCAATTCAGGTTATAATCCCAGGAAATGTGTTCTAAAATCTGGAGAACCAAATTTGTTTGTTTTCTTGTTTCAATAATAATAATAATAATAATAATAATAATAATAATAATAATTTATTTATTACCCGCCTCTCCCTTTGGTAATCCCTGGGGTAGGATTTGTTCTGTTTTACTTGCAATTAGGGATGTACAGGTTTTGTTCATTCAGTTCCATCTGTGTTTCGGGAATTGTCATCAGTCTTTCCTTCTATCGTCCACTTATTGATGGGATCAATTTTTTTAGGGACATGAAAGAGAATGCCAATATTTGGGCCTCCATAATATGTATCTCATGAGAAATGGCCTAAGGCTTGCAATCCTCTGCCAGATATTCCTATTACCGTATTTCTTCGATTGTAAGACGCCATCGATTGTAAGACGCACGCTAATTTCAGTACCACCAACAGAAAAAAAAAGCTTTGATTCTAAGAATAATAATCGCACCCGCGATTCTAAGACGCACCCCGTTTTTAGTAGGGATGTGCTCCGCTTCTCTTCGGTTCAGAGAAGCAGGAGCGAGGCGGCCTAATTCGCCTCCGGAACAGGCGGAGGCGAAGAGAGTCAGGGGGGCTGCGGATCGAGGCGAAGAGGATCGCCTCAATCCGGAGCTTTGCCTGCAGGTAAGTGGGGGGGAGGGGGACTAATCTGGCGCTGCCGGTGCCGCCATCCATTCGGCGGCAGTGCCAGGTAAAGGAGCAGGGAGGAGGGACACTTACCTTCCTCCGTCGCGGGCTTCAATTGAGGCCCCGGTTGAAGCCGGAAGTGAAGGCCGAAGCCTCTTCCGGCTTCAACTGGGGCCTCAATTGGAGCCCGTGATGGAGGAAGGTAAGGGGGCGGGGTGGGGGGGTGGCTTATCTTGCGCCACCGCCGCCATCCATATAGTGACGGCAGAGAAGCCGGATCTCGCTCCGCGGAGCGGAGCGGAGCGGGAGTCGGGCGGAGCGGCGCGAAGAGGATCAGGCCCAATCCAGATTTTCTGGATCGGGCCATGAAGCGGATTGGGGGGTCCGTGCACACCCCTAGTTTTTAGAGATGTTTATATGGGCGGAAAAGTGCGTTTTAGAATCGAAGAAATACGGTATTAATATGCATGTTAACGTTAATATTACTAAAGAGTGGTATACTTTTAAACTCTAGGGTGTTTTTTTTGTTTTTTTTTTGAATTTATAAGGATATGGCAATTAGCCTCAACATTTTTGTTCCCTTTCACAGGACTCGCCCACTGAATCGATGGTCTTGTGTGTCAAGGACCAGCACAGAATGATTTTTTTGTTTTACTTAGCCGGGGCTGCAACCTCCAAAACCCGAGATTTATCATTGACATGCTGACAGGTACTTCAGTGAAGTGGCACCAGCAACGGTCGTCCTGAAGGGTTTTTTTTATAAGGAGCGACAGTCAGTTGAACATTTATTGGAAGGAGGCCGGCTGGGTTCCCCTTCTTCCTCCTCCTCCTGCCTTCCTTGAACAACTCGGAAGACTTCCCCTCGTTTTTTGTCTTTTCACAACTTAGCCAAGATCAGACACAATTCCGCAATGCATATGCAGATTTCGCCTGTTGTTACTTTCTCTAATGAGCCCTCTCACATAATCAATTTGACAGTAGCCTTTATTTCCCCCAACGCCACCTCCTTTTCGACACACATCTACCGGGAAAGTATTTCAGGAAGGAGCATTAGCAGTTTCAGGGGGTATTAGCAAAACGAAATCGTGACCGAGCCAATTTTAAGGGGATTGTGGAGGGTTCCTTTCGAAAGAAAGGGCGCAGGCCGGGGGGGGGGGGGAGGCAAAGTTAAAACCGAAGGAGTGAAGATTTCGACGGAGGTATGACTTGCAAAAGCATTAAAACAACAACACTATCCGAGCATAATTTTTTTTACATTTTTATTTTAAAAAGCTTCCCTTGAGGTACGGATCCGTTGTTTTCGGGTTTTGGTTTTCATTTTTGGCCAGTTCAGAGAAGCTTCCCAATCCAGCGATTCTAATCCAAGCAGGGCAAAGGCCGGCCCGTGAACCTCAGCAGTAGTAAATGGGGGTCACACCAGCAGGGCGTTTCTTACGTGAGCGCACAAAGGCCTCCGCAGATTTGGATCGGGGCCACACTATTTTGCATCCACCCTGGAGTGGCTTTTGGACGGAATTCTTTGGCCTCGGACAGTTATTTATTTAGGCCACGATCCCAAGTGTCTTTTGTATACGGTCGTATGCCAAGGCTTGTCTCACCTTTGGCTGCCTTCGAGACCAGGGGGAAAGGTCCCAACCCCCAACGTCTGGTGGGGTTTTCTAGGGTGGAGGCAGTAGGAAAGGGGGTGTCTTGGAAGGAAAAGCCAAAAAAGGAGGAAACCCCCAAGAGAGATGCAAAAAAAAAAAAAAAAAAAAAAAACCCCGAAGGAGCAGAACAAAGGATGTTGTTCATTTAAAAACCAAAATCCGACGCGTTTCGCGTCGGATTTTGGTTTTTAAATAAATGACATCCTTTGTTCCACCTCTTTGCCTTTGGGTGTCTTGGAAGCCCAGGTGCATGACTTCAACCACACACCTGTGCATTTTGTGTGTGTGCTTTGTTTTGTCTTTCCAGTATTTTTTTTCAGCTTGCTTTTAAGGGTAAAACATCCCTGACAGATGGCTGTCCAGCTGCCGGTTGAAGGCCTCCGGTGTGGGAGAGCCCACCACCTCCCTAGGCAACCGATTCCATTGTCGTACTGCTCTAACAGTCAGGAAGTTTTTCCTGATGTCCAGCCGGAATCTGGCTTCCTGTAACTTGAGCCCGTTCTTCCATGTCCTGCACTCTAGGAGGATCGAGAAGAGATCCTGGCCCTCCTCTCTGTGACAACCTTTGAAGTATTTGAAGAGTGCTCTCATGTCTCCCCTCCATCTTCTCTTCTCCAGGCTAAACATGCCCAGTTCTTTCAGTCTCTCTTCATAGGGCTTTGTTTCCAGACCCCTTGCTCCCATTTGCTTGCTTGGCAGTCAAAGATCCAGGGAGTTGGCAGGCTGTGGCATCTCCTTCTCCTCCTTCTTACCACCACCCTTGTCTGGACCAGGGCGAGAGGCAGGTGAACAAGCAGGTTGCCATGGTGAAGAGGAGGAGGAGCAAGACCAGGAGGCTCTTGTCAATGGCTCCCTTCTACAGTGGGGGTCCTTAGCAGGAGCCTAACCATACCTATCCTTGTTCCCAGCCCTGGTTATCACCATTCCATAATAAAGTTGCCATTGGATCAGTAAGTGATACTCTAGTATAGAGCCCTTGACCTCAAGTTAAAGGAAGCCAGATTCCAACTGGAGATCAGGAAAAACTTCCTGACTGTTAGAGCAGTGCAACAATGGAATCAGTTACCTAGGGAGGTGGTGGGCTCTCCCACACTAGAGGCCTTCAAGAGGCAGCTGGACAACCATCTGTCAGGGATGCTTTAGGGTGGATTCCTGCATTGAGCAGGGGGTTGGACTCGATGGCCTTGTAGGCCCCTTCCAACTCTGCTATTCTATGATTCTATGATTCTATGAGCTTAGATGGCATCCAGGCATCAGTTGTAGGAAGGGGCTGAAAGATAAATGAGCTGGCTGAAAAGTCCATTTAAGAGGCTGACTCCTCCTCCTCCTCCTCCTCTGCTTTTCCAGAATGCCCAAGAGAAAAGGCATCCAAGAAGTTGCGTGTGAAATATATACATCATTTCTTTTCCTTAAAGGTGCAACGGCGCGTGATGTTCTTCTAGGGTGACCCTATGAAAAGGAGAACAGGGTTCCTGTATCTTTAACAGTTGTATAGAAAAGGGAATTTCAGCAGGTGTCATTTGTATATGTGGAGAACCTGGTGAAATTCCCTCTTCATCACAACAGTTAAAGCTGCAGGAGCTATACTGCAGCTATACTGTGACCAGATTTAAAAGCGGGCAGGGCACCTGCAGCTTTAACTGTTGTGATGAAGAGGGAATTTCACCAGGATCTCCATATATACAAATGACACCTGCTGAAATTCCATTTTCAATACAACTGTTAAAGATACAGGAGCCCAGTCCTCCTTTTCATACAGTCACCCTAGTGTTTCCCCACACCTCAATTCGACTGTATTACTTTTCTGAAGCGCAACAACTCCTATTTATTTTCATTTGCAATTTCCCTTAACACCTGCGTTTCTGTATGCAACGTTCAGAATATACATTTTTCTTTTCTTTTTTAGAGCCAAGACTTGCATTGCAACATTCGGACATGTGCACAAACTGAAGGATAGCTGTGTTCTGAGCCCCATATAACTCTGCCAAGTGCAAATTAGGTTGGTTCTCTAAAAAAAAATGCAGGCTAAATGTAGTTTCTCTCCACCTCTACTCTTGAAAAGCACCTGCCTACTTGCCTCAGGCTTCATCAGTTGCCCTGGCTCTAGGCTGCAACCTAACCATCCAGCAGGATTTTGGAATTCCTGATAAACCATAAGGAATTTCAGATGAATTTGGCCAACACCTGAATCTCCAGATGCATTCATTCAAACAAAGGCAAGTGAAACCTAGGCCTCAGCTAGACCTACCTGTTATTGCACGAAGGAGGGGTGAAGATCTTGCGATGTTTTTATCGCGAGATCCCCCCTCTGTTTACATGCAGCACGCGATGACCTCAGAGGGAGAGGCATCACGCCCGCCATTTTGTTTTTTCTTAAAGGGGAAAATGCGCACGAGCGCTCGTGCGCAAAAGGTAAGGGGCTTTTTTTCCAAAAATAATCCCCGCTAACTCACTCCACCCCCGATGGACGCAGTGCTTCTGAGGAGCTGTCCGCTTCGTGCATGGGTCCCGGCTCCTCGTGAGGAACTGGGACAAACCGCGACGCCCGGCCACACATTCCGCAGTCTTCAAGAATTTCAACCAGAAAGGCTGTAGTTGCATCATTTATTCTAGGCCACCTAAGAAAAACAATTTTTTAAAAAAACCTTTTGTAAATAAGCTCAGTTTCTATCGCTCCTGGCAACCTCCTGGTCATTCACGGCCTACTCCTATCAGGATTTGCCTCCCTTTCCTTCAGCAATCTTCACCACTGTGCTGAAAGAGGGAAAAGGTGACTTTCCGCCATGACAACGGGATGGCGCTGATGCTGCTCTGACCGAGAAACAATAACCCCATTGTGGGAGTGACCCTTCCAGTCTGGAGTCACAGACAATCCAAAGAGGATTTACCACCATCGTTTCTCTCCCCCCTGCCTTACTTTGCCTTCGCCCCCCACCTCACTCTGACACAGAGCGATTCCCTCCCTCTCTCTCACCCCCCTCCCAGCCAGAAACCTGTGTGTTCGTTGCAAACAAATATAGTATTGTCCACCTCGCTCCCCCCAGTGCAAACTTACGGTTCTCCGGAACGTTCCTGCGGCCATTTTTATTTTATTTTTTAATTTTGTGTGTGTGACTGTCGGCGATATGTGGGTTATTTTAAGAATGTAGGACAGAGCGAAGGATTAGCGGCCTCATTCTCTTCTCTGTGTATCAGAGCTTCTTAGCCATAATTAATTGGGACACACGGGTTTGTCCTTTGCATTCAGGTCTTTTGCGTACGAGCTGCTCACATCTTTCTTTCTTTCTTTTCTGACAAAGGCATATTGCATATGTTCCTGGGTACCTTTTGGAGAGCAGATTTAAACTTGCCAGTTGAATAATACTTAGTTACAAGTGTTTGGCCGCAGGCAAGAAAGCAAAACGAAACGAGGGGATATGAGAGAGAGAGAGAGAGAGAGAGAGAGAGAGAGAGAGAGAGAGAATGAGAATAGGTTCGCTTCATATAACCGTCGCCTGGAGCGGCAGCCTTTCTGAGTTTGATGCAACCGGACTCACACTGTCACATGGCCGTGATGTAAGAGTGAAAGCGCCCTGTGTCAGACAAATCTGGATTTAGGGGAATTATAGCAGATGTTGCAAAATGGCAACAGTTTAGCGAGTTCCTTTCATCCCACCGTTGGGGAGGCAGGTCCGCTAAGTGTACCAGACAGAAAAGAATGTTATCTTTGATCCCTAACACTCATGGGGAAAGAAGGCCATGGTGGGGCTTTGCTAGTTAGAAACACACAGAAGTGCTTGGAATAGTGGAGACGGTGGAAGCGATATGTAGCAGATGTGAGGGAGGCAGGACTGCTTCCAGAACCTACAACGCATCGTTTGTTTCTGTCTGCCCCGCTTATACCTTCTTCTTCTTCTTCTTCTTCTTCTTCTTCTTCTTCTTCTTCTTCTTCTTCTTCTTCTTCTTCTTCTTCTTCTCCTTCTCTGTCTTTTTAATTGTATTTCCATGTTGCCTTTCTGAAGCCAACCCAGGTGGTTTGCAAAGATTTCAGGATACAAAAACTATAATCAGATAATAACAACAATGTAAAATGTAACCACCCCCACCCCGAAACCCTTAAAAAGTCGTAAGAATCGTAACACCAGTTAAAAAGATGTGTCTTGATCCTCTTCCTGAATGCAGAGACCCGTCCCGACACCAAAGGGAGGGCATTCCAACGTTTGGGAACAATTCAAGAGAAAGCCCCAATTTTCTCTTTATGGAGTCATCATTTATATAATTTGAAGCTTTGGGGTGGAAATATTGAAAATAATCCAAATCTGGCTAGAACAGAAAATAGAAAAGGTGGAAACAAGAGATTATTATTATTATTATTATTATTATTATTATTATTATTATTATTATTATTATACCGCTCCATAGCCAAAGCTCTCTGGGCAGTTTACAAAAGTTAAAAACAATGACATTAAAAAGAAATATACAAAATTTAAAACCATAAAAATATTTATTTATTTATTTATTACATTTTTATACCTCCCAATAGCCGAAGCTCTCTGGGCGGTTCACAAAAATTAAAAACATGAAGAACACAATAAAGCAACCAACAATCTAAAAACACAAATACAAAACGCAGTATAAAAAGCATAAAATACAAACAAAAACAGACAATATCCATTTAAAAACGACTATTTATTATAGTTGATTGAACTTGGGGTGCGGGGGATGTATAGGAAGAATGAAGAAGAGCAATTTTTTCTTCATCTGTCCCTGTAACTCTCTGTACAAGCAACAGGGTTTTGCCGATCTCTTCCTGGTATGGAAGCTTCCTTTGGCATATGGTTGGACTCTGTGGCAGAAAAGAATCATGGGGTAGAATCATAGAATCATAGAATAGCAGAGCTGGAAGGGGCCTACAAGGCCATTGAGTCCAACCCCCTGCTCGATGCAGGAATCCACCCTTTGTTCTGATCCAGCAAAGGGATATTCGTATTAGCAATGGGTGAGGATTTCTTTTCAGTGTGCTTTTGATACGTTTGTTTTGCTAAAATCTGCAAAGTTCTCTGTGGCCATAGCTGGATGGGGCTTTATCCCAGGGCAATCCCTGGGATCATCCCCGTGCGTCCACACGATGCACAGGGGATCCCGGGATCAGGGAGGGATTATCCCTCCCTTGCCTCAAGATCTTCACCTCCCCTTTAGGCCCAGTTTTTCCACCGGAGCCCGAGACCATGGAACGTATGGCCGAGCAGCGCAGTTTGTCCTGGCTCCTCGTGGCTCCTCGCGAGGAGCTGGGACCCGTGCATGGGGCGCAGAGCTCCTCAGGAGCACTATGCCCATCGGGGGGTGGGGTGGGGTGAGCGGGGGAAATATACATACAAAATATACATTTTTTAAAAAATACCTTTGCGCACAAGCGTTCGTGCGCTGCTGCCTCTTTAAGAAAATTAAAAAATGGTGGGGGCAACGGCTCTCCCTCTAAGGTCATTGCGCACTGTGTGTAAACAGAGGTGGGATCTCATGATAAAACCATTGCGAGATCTTTACCCCTCCGTCATGGGCTAACAGGTAGGTCTAACTAAGGGCTCATCTACACCAAGCAGGATATTGCACTCTGAAAGTGGTATGGAAGTGGTATGTAAAAGGCAGGAGCCACACTACTGCTTTATAGTAGTATTGAAGTGCACTGACCATTGTTGGGGCCCATTGACACAGACCATAGACCCCTTTCATACCGCTATATCCTGCCTGGTGTGGTTCCTGCCTTTTATATACCGCTTTCATAGCACTTTCTTAGTGCAATATCCTGCTTGGTGTAGATGAGCCCTAAGGACAAAAAGAATTTGAGATTTATTTATTTTTAAGCAGTATATAAGAAGCAGGATCTACACGACTGCTTTATAGTGGTATTGAAGTGCACTGGCAGCTGTTGGGGCCCACTGACACAGACGTTAGACCGCTTTCATACCGCTATTTCTGGCTTTGTGTAGATTAGGCCACTGATGCCACAGCTAGACCTAAGGTTTATCCTGGGATCATCCAGGGTTCGCCCCTGCCTGAGCACTGGATCCCCTGTGTGTCACCTAGGTGAACAGGTTTGATCCCTGGACGATCCAGGGATAAACCTTAGGTCTAGCTATGGCCTGACTGATCCCCCCCCTCCAAGTCTGGGGCTTTGAATGGTTTGCTCTTAAAAGCCTGGGTTTGGATGCTCGGTGTAGTCATGCATATTAGTGATGAATTAGGGTTTCCACCTGTTTCATTTTGGTGCTGACAGGCTGCTCATCTTTGGCAGCTCTATGATACATCATGGTCCTCTCCATGCTTGAGAATAGCTCTACCTATTGAATTTGGCTGGTGCAGAAAAATACATTTCAGTATGGGCGGAGCAGCGCGGAGCGGGGCGGAGCAGGGGGTCCGTGCACACCCCTATTTACTGGTGATGGCCACCAATTTGGATGGCTTTAAGAAGAGGTTAGACAAATTCCTGGAAGGGAAACTTAGCAACAGCTATCAGCAGCTGGGCCTTGCAAGTCTATCACCTTGCATGTCTACCTATACCACCTATGTAAACGTGGCCAAACCCAAATCTGATTAATATCCAGGGGTAGGTCCAATTCAGAGCCAGTGCATTAAGGGGTTTAGTGAATCTGGAGTGAATTCAAGAGAACGTAGACATGAGAACATATGAAATAGGGAGGGACGCCTCTGCCTATTTCTTGTTCTCCACGTTCAGATGTTTTAAAAAACTTCAAGTTCTTCCTCTCCTGAATTTGAAGAACAGCGGAGTGTCACAGAGTGCTTTGCCTCGATCTGGAGCTCCACAAAAAAGGTAAGGGGGGTTTACTTGGCCCTGCTGCTGCCGCCGCCGCCCATACGGCAACGGCGGCAAAGCTAGGTAAAGGGGCAGGGGGGAGGGGGGTCTTACCTGGTCCGTCGCAGCCTGTCGCCGGCTTCACTAGAGCCCGCGGCTCAACCCGGAAGTGTAGGCCGCAAGCGGGGCCTACAGTTCCTGGTTGAGCCATGGGCTCTAATGAAGCTAGCGATGGGCCAGGATAGATGCAGGTAAGGGGGAGGAGGGAGGGGGGTTACCTGGCCCTGCTGCCGCTGCCGCCCATGCGGCGACGGCAGAAGACCCAGGTAAGGGGGCAAGGGGGAGGGGGCTCTTACCTGCATCTGTCCACGGTCCCGCGGCTGCTTCAACTGAGCCTGAGGACTCAAACAGGAAGACCAGGCCGCAAGCGGGGCCTACAGTTCCTAGTTGAGCCGCAGGCTCTAGTGAAGCTGGCGACGGGCCGCAACGGATGTAGGTAAGGGGGAGGAGGGAGGGGGGCCTTACCTGGCGCCGCTCCCCGCCGCTGCGGAGCGCCGATTCGGAGCTCTGCAGCGGACCCTAGGCCGATCAAGGTGGGGTGGAGCGGGCCCGATCCGCAATTTGTGGATCAGGAGTGGAGCGGAGCAGGGGGTCCATGCACAGCCCTACTTTGGACGCTCACTTTGGAGAAATGAAGACTGAAGGGAGATCTGTTAGCAGCGTTCAGGGACATAAAAGGGTGCAACAGGGAAGATGGTCAAGAACTGTTTTCCATGGCCACAGAAATTAGGACCCGAAATAATGGGTCTAAGTTACAGCTACCTAGATTCTGATTGAATATAAGGGAAAACTTCCTGATGGTGAGATCTGTACAAGAGTGGAGCAGTCTACCTATGGAGGTTGCGGATTCTCCATCTCTGGACGATTTTAAGAAGAGGCTGGACACTGGCAGCCACCTCTCACGGATGGTTTAATTGGTTTTCCTGCACATTGCAGAGGGTTGGACTAGATCAGCCTTTCTCAACCTGGGGCGCTCCAGATGTGTTGGACTACAACTCCCAGAATGCCCCAGCCAGCTCTGCTGGCTGGGGCATTCTGGGAGATGCAGTCCAACACATCTGGAGTGCCCCAGGTTGAGAACCACTGGACTTGATGATCCTTGTGGTCCCTTCCAACACCACAATTCTATGATCCTTCAGTAAGACATGGGGAGAAGCAAGCATGTCAGCCTAAAGCATCGGATCATTAATCAGTTTTAAGTATTTCTGAAGTGTGTAACTATTAAGCTTTTCATTGTGAGATTTCCCTCCGTAAAAGAAGTCTCACTGATGTGGATGCCCCATGTCAGTTTACCAGAATGTGTGAATGCCAGAGGAAATGGGAGACACGACAGTTCTACCATGAAAGGAAGACAGAATGTAAATCTAATAAACAAGAAGAATCCTGCTGGCTCAAATGAAGATCCTACAAAGTCTAATAAATGTGAAGCTCCTGGTGGCTCAAACTTGGACCTCTCTAGTCCAGTAACTTCCTTCTACCAATGACCAGTTAGAGGCTATTTGTTCTCTCTGCCCTCCTGTAGATTAGGGTGGCCGGGTGGCCTATTTTACAGAGGCCCATCCTCTGGTTTGGAGTGCTAGCAGAGTCCCTTATTTGAATCATAGAATCATAGAATAGTAGAGTTGGAAGGGGGCTATAAGGCCATTGAGTCCAACCCCCTGCTCAATGCAGGAATCCACCCTAAAGCATCCCTGACAGATGGTTGTCCAGCTGCCTCTTGAAGGCCTCTAGGGTGGGAGAGCCCACAACCTCCCTAGGTAACTGGTTCCATTGTCGTACTGCTCTAACAGTCAGGAAGCTTTTCCTGATGTCCACATGGAACCTGGCTTCATGTAACTTGAGCCCGTTATTCCGTGTCCTGCACTCTGGGAGGATCGAGAAGAGATCCTGGCCCTCCTCTGCGGGACAACCTTTCGAGTATTTGAAGACTGCTCTCATGTCTCCCCTCAATCTCCTCTTCTCCAGACTAAACATGTCCAGCTCCCCTATTTGAAGGTGTCCTTTATTTGATGGGCTGTCTCCAGTCCAAAAGTCTGGTTTAAGGTCAAGGAACCGTAAGGTGGAAGAGTAGGCAGGAGCCTTGAAGAGGACCACCAACAGTTAACACTTGGACACAGACTGAGGAGCAGACACAATGTTCATCTTGACTATTAGTGTAAAGCCCAGATCGCCATGGGTGCTAATAGTTCAGCTCCTGTCCTACCTTTTTGCTCCTCAGTTACCTCTCCACAATGGGGCTCATGAATAATGTAACTATGGCTCATGCATAGTGAATCCCGCCTCTGAAATTTGCATGAGGCATGGCACCACCCCCTCCGTGGTGCACCCCGATTGGCTGCCTCCAGCCCCTTCTCTCTTGCCGCTGGCAGCCAAATTGTGCAGCTGTGCTTAGGGCCCACCTTTGTGGCGCACTGATTAGCTGAGCAGAGCTGTCCGTCATCTCGCTGGCAGAAGGCCTGCCCTGCCTGTTTGGCACGGAGGGAGTTAATTGCTATTAAATCTCAAAATCTGAACCTTTTTGAACTTTCAAAAAAAATCAAAATCTGCACATCTACCCTGCTCAAGCTTCAGATTAAACCAAAATTGAGCAAAATTGGTCTAGTAGATCTCGAATAATAAGCCTTATGCCACTATTTCTATTATAGCTATTTTTCTAAGTTTGCATCTATACATTTGCATATGCAAATCTTGTGCAAATTGGTGCCCTCTTTTGTCCTCTTTTTTGGTGATGCAATTCCTCTTTTGGGGCAGTGCATACATGGCCACCCTAACCCTCTTGCTGCCCTGGGCATATTTTCTCTCTCTCCTCTTTCGGCTACTCCGGGATCCAGATAAACAGGCATCTGTTCAGTCAGTCCCCTGTTCCATGTACAGCATCCCATAAACATTTTGCAACATGTCCAGCTGTTTACAGACTGCATTCTGGAAGCCACGGCCCTGCTAACAGCAGCATCTGTTGTTCCCCTGTTTAATGATTTGCAGTTTGCCAAGCTACTAGAAAGCAGACAATCCTTTAAATAATAATAATAATAATAAAATATCCTGGCATGCTGGACTCCAGGGCTTTGCAAGTGTGGAGTCCAAATGTGTATTGTTCTGTAGCTCCTGCTCCCAGCTAGTTGAGAGAAAGGGTGGAGGGAATTTATAAATGTTGTTCTGTACACACTCACATACTGAATTTGGCTGACTGTGTGTTACTCCTTTGTCGGTCTTCAGGGCTTTCATTTCCATCATACGCCAGTTTTTCTCTCCCCATTCCAATTTTTTTGAATTTGGCTAAAGCCGAGCCAAAATTTCTCAGAAGCCTTTTTTTTTTCCTGAGCGAATGTTTGAGATTTTTCCGTTTTCTCACCCTGTCTCCCCTTTGCAGAAAAAGAAGGACACTCCGCAGAATTTGCGCTCAACGTTCTCCGCCATATCTTAGCGGCGGCCTCTACGCCGCCCCATAACAATGCCAAAGAGTGTCACTAGGCCGATGGCATTGTGGGAGATGCAAAATGGTGGACGGCCTGGCACCGCAGATGCCTGCTCCTAGAACTTACAACCACAGCAGCACAACACACACACACACACACACAACTGGAGCAGGGTGGGAGGAGAAAGACAGTGCTTGAGAACTTCTCCTCCCCTCTGGAGGAAGTCATTCAAATGTCCCCCACCCTACAATTTCTCTGTTCAGAGACATGGTGGCGAATCTTGAGAGACCATTTGCATCTCACGTGTCGCTTAACATCCAACTTGATGAAGAGTTCTGGGGAATTCAAAAGCTTTCTCGTGACTGTCTGACATTTTACTTGCTCCTAATAAAGGTATTTCCTCTACTGTTGTTTTGAGATGTTTCTTTTCCTTAATAGACCAACACCATCTACCTGCCGTTTTGATCAGCGTTAATAACTGATGGCAGTAAACAGAAACCTGGTACTTTTGAGGGTTGTGATTGGCCAAAATGTTAAATATGAACAAATCGCATGGAACCTTGGTGGGGGGTGTAGAGGGTGTTTCATTCCCTCCCCTCTTTCCCTTCCTCACCAGAAACCTCCCCCCTCCCACCCAATCCTTTGGGCGCATCTTTGTCGTAACGGGAAACGCAACAATTGATTAAAAAATAGCATCGTCCATGAAAAGGTTTAGTGAGGGATGAAGAAATTTCTTGAACCTCAGGACGTAATCTGCCGTTCCAATTCCCTCCACGGTCTTGCTTCTTGAGGAACTCCGTTCCCTCTCTGGCAGGCCCTCCTCAGCTCCTTACGTCCCACCTAGACAATCTCTTGGGACGCCCCCCCACCCCACCCCCTCCTTTGCTGCTGGTCCTCTCCCCCCCCTCTTTTCAGCCTAAATAGAACAAGAGAAGGGTTCCAAAGGGCAGGCGAACATCAGGAGATAGAGAAAATGCTTGAGAATAGGGTCAGAGTCGTACTCCTTCTGCCAACAGTTACTGGGGAGGGGGCGGCCGCCCACCCCCCACCCCACCGAACAATGTTCAAAGGCTTTAGCGAGCTTTGTTCCACTGTGTAGGGATTAGGCCGGTTGGTCTGAGAATTTGCCTTCTAATTAAAAAGGATAAAAGATAGAAGTAGCATTAGACTAAAACATAGCAATGATACTTCACAGGGTTGATCTCTCTCTTTTTATTAAAAAAAAAAAAAGCGCCTCCCCTCCCCCCGAAAAAAAACTCCTTCTAGTCACAAGACAACATAAGAAGTCACCATCGGGTTTGTTTTATCCTTTTTGGGTTTTGCCCAAATTTAAACAAGGGGAAGAGAGGGGGGGCAAGGGGGGAAGTTTTGAAACTTTCCCCAGCTGTTCCTTGGTGAAGATAGCAGATTATAGAATCATAGAATCATAGAATAGCAGAGTTGGAAGGGGCCTACAAGGCCATCGAGTCCAACCCCCTGCTCAAGGCAGGAATCCACCCTAAAGCATCCCTGACAGAGGGTTGTCCAGCTGCCTCTAGTGTGGGAGAGCCCACAACCTCCCTAGGTAACTGGTTCCATTGTCGTACTGCTCTAACAGTCAGGAAGTTTTTCCTGATGTCCAGCCGGAATCTGGCTTCCTTTAACTTGAGCCCGTTATTCCGTGTTCTGCACTCTGGGATGATGGAGAAGAGATCCTGGCCCTCCTCTGTGGGACAACCTTTGAAGTATTTGAAGAGTGCTCTCATGTCTCCCCTCCATCTTCTCTTCTCCAGGCTAAACATGCCCAGTTCTTTCAGTCTCTCTTCACAGGGCTTTGTATGGAATTATATGGAAATCTATTTACAGTGAACTGGGGAGTTGTTCTTGATGTTGTTGTCTTCATTGTGATCAGGGCACATGGGAGGCGGTATTAACACCTGCCCATTGTTACATTTAATAGCGCATACTTAAACTGGGGCTATCCCACATCCTGTCGGCCCATCCCATGTGCTCACTATGCAGTTAATTTGATTTGACTCCTCTCTCCCTTAAAAATATATATTAAAATCTCTGTACTTTTTCAGTGTGAACGCGAGCGAGCTCTCATTAAGAGCCAGTGTGGTGTAGTGGTCAAGGTGTTGGACTGGGAGTCGGGAGGTCCGGGTTCTAGTCCCCACTTGGTCATGGAAACCCACTGGGTGACTTTGGGCCAGTCACAGACTCTCAGCCCAACCTACCTCACAGGGTTGTTGTTGTTGTTGTGAGGATAAAATTGAGAGGAAGAGGGGGACGTATGCCTCCTTGGGGTTCATTGGAGGGGGGAAAGGCAGGATATAAATGCAATAATAAATAACATAAATGATAAAATAAAATATTTCTCTTGATTGTGCCTGCACCATATGTGGAATATAGAACTTCATCCCATGTACTTGTTTCCCTCGAATTATCCCCTCCAGCGCTAAGCTGTCACCGTTGTTGTTGCTACCAGGTGGCTAGATCCTTTGCATACCAGGGTTTAAATGGGTTTAAGGGGGAAAACGTAAAAAAAAATCATTAAAAAACCAATGGATGACCCAATCCGATTCAAATTTGGTATGCTGAAAGCTCTCCTTAATATCTATTACTGTGCCAATTTTGATGTCTTTATCTTTAAAGCTTACGCAGATGTAAGCATTTGTTTAATTTTTCTTCAAAACCTGCTCCTGTGCCCCAGTGGCCGCTCGGAAAACAACAAACGATACGCTCGAAAACTAGTAGCAAAATATTGCACTCCTTTTGGTTAAGGAGCGCAATTAAAGCAGGATGCCTAAGAGTCCTTCGCAATAAAAGCAGATTATAAGCTGGAAAACTTCGGTGTCCTTCGCACGCAATTCGCAGCGATTGCACAGTATAACGCTGGTGTGATAAAACCTCTAGGCCAGCAGATAGATGGAGCTCTCCTGATATTCTCTGAGAGCTGTTAACATTTCTTTGGGGTAGGGGGGCCTGAGAAACTAGACGTCTTGGCTTTCGGGAGACGAGCGTCTGGCCTCATTCCTGTGATGGCTGTCCTACCGCGAGAAAATCCACTGGATTCAAGACAAAATGATATGATTTTAGGGGGTGGTGTTTTCCAGCAGAGAGGAGGAAAAGAACTGAGGCCACCTGTGGAATGATG
Source organism: Elgaria multicarinata webbii (assembly GCF_023053635.1). Taxonomy (NCBI): domain Eukaryota; kingdom Metazoa; phylum Chordata; class Lepidosauria; order Squamata; family Anguidae; genus Elgaria; species Elgaria multicarinata. Next base: position 176,370,885 of record NC_086172.1, on the reverse strand, counting down.
GGCAGGAACGGGAGACCAGTCATAAGAACTTAAGAAGGAAAGCCCTGCTGGATCAGGCTAAGCGTTCATCTAGTCCAGCATTCTGTTCCTACAGTGGCCGTGAACAGGTTATGAGTGCAACAGAACCCTCCCGCCCATGTTCCCCAACAACAGGTGTGTGTAAGAGGGGCATTTCGAGCTGTTAGAATGGAGGGGTGGGGACCTATGCAAAAGCAGGGAGACCACCAAATGGTTGGTCATCGGGAAAAGGGGAGGAGCCAGGTGATGGGGCATGGCCACCTGGGGGACCCTGGAGGGCTGGGTTGGGAACCCAGGTAGGCTGGATTTCGCCCTTGAGCCTGAAGTTTAATACCCCTGGTTTGGGTTGCAGATGTCCATATAGAAATGATACATCTTACAAAAGCAGGGAGGGGGGGGAATGAGCAGGTGAGTGTTGCACCTGCTGCTCATTCTGCTGTCCGTGGGCTACCTGTCGATGGGCAATGTCAAAGCTCTTCTTTTCCTTTCGACAAGACTTGGACTGGACATCCCTTCAATGAGAAGGAACCTTCCACCCGAGAACTGTCATAGGAACATAGGAAGCTTCCTTAGACTGAGGCCTTTGCTAGACCCACCTTCAAATCCGGATGAGAGGAGGGAAGCGCCTGCAACGTGACTATCATGGGATCTGGCCCTCGTTTACACACAAGGCATGACAAGCTCAGGAAGAGAGCCATTGCGCCCACCATTTTTTTGTTGTTGTTCTTAAAGGGCTGGATGCGCACAAACGCTCGTGCGCCCAGGTAAGTTGCTGTTGTGTTTTTTAAAACCATTTTCCCCACTCCCCCCCCACCCTGCCCCCAATGGGTGCAGCGCAGCCCAAGACCGCGGAAAATACTGGGCCCAAATCTGGATGCACAGGGACGATCCCGGGTAGGGATGTGCTCCGCTTCTAATCGGACCGTAGAAGCAGGAGCGGAGCGGGGGGCTTCGCCTGCCCTTAAGGCGGAGGCGAAGAGGATTGGGGGGCCGGCGGAGCGTGGCGAAGAGGATCGAGGTGAAGGAAAGGTAAGTGGGGTTTACCAGGCCCTGCCGCTGTCCCCCCGCCCTCCTCTCCCTTACCTGCCTCCGTCAGCGGTCTGTCAGCGTCTTCAATTGAGCCCGTGGTTCCAGCAGGAAGTCTCGCTCACACGCTCTGGCTCCCCCCAACGCTTGCCCACCGCCCCCGCTCGCTCGCTTACCGCTACGGCTCCCCCCTTGCTCGCCCACTCACCGCCCGCTCCCTCCCGCTCTCGGCTTTGAAGCCAGGACGCTGGGGTTGGGGGGCGGGGCAGAAGCTTTGAAGCGGCGCACCGGGAAGTGGAGCCAGGACAAAGGAGCCAGGACGCTGGGGTTGGGCGGAGGCTGGGGCGGCGGCTTTGGAACAGCACACCCGGAAGCCGCTCTAGGAGAGCAGCTTCCGGGTACGCTGTTCGGCGCCCTCATTTGCTTGGCGCTCTAGGCGGCTGCCTGAGTTGCCTCTATGGAAGCACTGGACCTGGGTAACACATGGCAAGGTGCTTTTGGGGCAGAGAGAGGCCAGGAGGATGGCGGAGGCACCAGGTTAGTGGGAAAGGGGAGACTTCTGAGTGCTGGCTGTGCAGCCCAGAAAAGTCTGAGTCGCCTCAGAAGGCCCGAATCTCGCCTCGGCTTCGGCGCCGAGGCGGGTCGGGCAGCCCCGAGGTGGATCGGGTGGGTGGGTGCATAGCCCTAATAAAAATGCAATAAATAAATAAACAAACCCAACAGGAGATCTACATTCACCGTCTGCCCAGCCCCGTGCTACATAAAGCGGTGTGAAATATTACAACAGTGCCAGAATCTTGGAACACGGTTGCTGATTCCTGCTGAAATGTCTTCACGTCAGACTCTGAAAGCAGCGCTGCTTCATCTTTTTGAACCTAATGATCCCGGATTCCTGCATAAAGGCCTTCTTAGTCAATTGTGTACAGCTGCAAAGTTATGTGTAGCATGTGACTGGAAGTCTCCAAAGCAACCAACTAAAGAGCAGTGGATTAATAAAATTTGGGAGACTGTGAGTGCATATAAACTTACTCAGCAAGTGCAGCACCCTAGGAATCCTAACAAAGGATGATATTATAGCACCATGGTTTCCATTTATTTCCTGTGTTGAAGCTCTTCGAACTTTTGATATAATTCCAACCAAGTACTCTTGCCTGCATTCCACCACCACCCTGCCCCGGTTTAAACACACATGCACACAAAACGACACACACTTGTGCATACATTGTGTAACTTTTATTCTTACTTTCATTGGGCATTATTTTATTTATTTATTTATTTATTTATTTATTTATTTATTTTATATTGCATTTTTATACCGCCCAACAGCCGAAGCTCCCTGGGCGGTTCACAAAAACTAAAACCATTCAAAGTATAAAACAAACAGTATAAAAACACAAAAACTGATTAAAAACCATACATGATTAAAACATCTTTACAACATCCATAAAACATCCTAAAAACATTCTAAAATTTCACTGGATAGGCCTGCCAGAATAGATCAGCCTTTATTGCTTCTTTTCAAGTGAGTTTGGGAGGCCAGTGAATTCTTTAGGCCATTTTACTGTAGATCTTCCAGACGCGTATCAGTCATAGGCTAAGATTTATCATGAGTGAATTCCTTTGTTTCTGTAGGAATTTTTGATCTAATATTACGTACGTTCTTCTTTTTGTTGCCTTTATTTTGTTAATCTGATTTCGAAATGAAATGAAATTTCATGAAAAAGAAAAGACAAAAGTACGAAGGTGTTTTGCTGTACAGTAGTTGATTTTAATTGGAATTAGGTTTACAGAACTGCTTTTTTAAAGAAGTAGAAAGAAAGGAAAGGAACCTCTCGTGCAAGCACTTGAGTCATTGTTGACTCCTAGAGGGATGCCTGCTTTTGCTGATGTTTTCTTGGGAGACTTTGTAGTGGGGTGGTTCGCCATTGCCTTCCCCAGTCGCAGTTACCTTTCCCCCAGCTAGCTGGGTACTCATTTTCCCAACCTAGAATCACAGAATCATAGAATAGCAGAGTTGGAAGGGGCCTACAAGGCCATTGAGTCCAACCCCCTGCTCAATGCAGGAATCCACCCTAAAGCATCCCTGACAGATGGTTGTCCAGCTTCCTCTAGAATGCCTCTAGTGTGGGAGAGCCCACAACCTTCCTACGTAACTGATTCCATTGTTGTACTGCTCTAACAGTCAGGAAGTATTTCTTGATGTCCAGCTGGAATCTGGCTTCTTCGGAAGGATGGAAGGCTGAGTCGACCTGAGCCGGCTGCCTGAGAACCAGCTTCCGCTGGGATCGAACTCAGGCCGTGGGGAGAGTTTCGGCTGCAGTAACTGCCGCTTACCACTCTGCGCCACACGAGGCCTATTTAAAGAAGTAACCTACTATTTTAAGTCATTCCTCTCCCTATCACTTACTCTGTGATCCAGTTCATATGGATTTCCGTGCCTCTGTATCTAAAAGCTTCTACAAATCACACCACTCTAGTGCCCACCGAAATACTTTCCTGTATCCCAAAATGACTCTCTCTTTTATAAAGAATGCATGGTTATTACGCAGCTTAGTAGGGCTGCAACTGGGGCTATATAGCTACATGGGGCTTTATCCCAGGGCGATCCCCGGAATCGTCCCTGTGCGTTCACATGATGCACAGGGGATCCCGGGATCAGGGAGGGATGATCTCACCCTGCTTTTTGAGGCTGCTTTTTCCGTGGTCTCGGGCTGAACCCAAAACCGCGGGTTCGAACCCGAGGGTGGGGTGGGGGGAGTGGGGAAAATATTGTTCTGTGCACAAGCGCTCATGCACTCCTTCTTCTTTAAACCCCCCCTAAAATGGCGGCCACAATGTCGCGCACCGCGTGTAGACCAGTGCGACGATCTCCTGAACATAAAATTGTGAGATCGTCGCGGTTAAACCCCCTGGTCTAGCTGAGGCCTGGATTAAAGACATTTTAATCAGTGAATCATAGGAGTTGGGGTGGATTAAGTGTGCATCAATTTACATATAGGTAAATGATATTCCTGCAGCAAGTAGCCTATTTTCTTTGTTTTCAGGTGATAAGACACTTTTGTCATAGCATCATCATTGAAGGGAGGGAGATCGACTCTTTTAAGATGCTGCTGGCAACTGCAGTTGTATTATTATTATTATTATTATTATTATTATTATTATTATTATTATTATTATTATTTCTCACCCACCTCTCCCTCTGGATCGAGGCAGGAAACAACACTGAATATAAAAATATGAAATACATAGATCTGATTAAAAGCATAAAACCAATACATTATTAAAAGCCTAAAATCTTTTAAGCACTTGTATATATGATTTTGAATGCTGGCTAATGAATTGGAGTGCCTTTTTCTCATTTAAAAGTATTTCCCCCAATTAATCTATGCGCCAAAGGAGGGAGATGCTGGCTCTTGTGCTGGTGAGAAGATTCTTTATTTTTTATTTTTCTTGTTAAAGAGGTTTAAAAAAACGAAACAAAAAACGTCACAAATAGCCCAACGTTTGGGATGGTGATAATCCTTCTTCAGGGGCTGTTTGGAAAAGTTGGCTGATAAGCGTCCACGGTGAAGTATTCTGCCACAAAACTCTGCTGGCGATTTCTTTTTAAGGGAGTTGCCTCTCCAAACTGCAATGTCGAAATTTACAAGGTGCCAAGCTCAAAATCCATTTTAGGGAGGAACGGTGGGTTGTGTCTGAAAAGACTGGAGGCCCCTGCTCCAGCCAAGCTTCTGAGGAGCACAATGAACCCCCCTTTCCCCAAGATGGTGCTGTCTGGATGTGTTGACCCCAAGTCCCATCATCCCCATCTGAGGATGATGGGAGTTGCCATTCAGCACCTCTGGAGGTACCAGATTGGGAACGGCTGCTGTAAACCATAAGAACATGAGAAGAGCCCTGATGCCAGATCAGAGCAAGGGTCCATCTAGTCCAGCACTCTGTTCAAACAGTGACCAACCAGCCATCAGCCAGGGACCCACAAGTAGGATAAGGGTGCAACAGCACCCTCCCACCCATGTTCCCCAGCAACAGGTGTGTATAGGCTTACTGCCTTTGATACCAGAGGTAACACATAGCCATTAGGACTAGCAGCCATTGATGGCCATCTTTCCCACTGCTGTGTTTTATGCAGGATGTGACACTTTTGAAAATGGTTTGAAAACCATATCTGGAGTGTGTCCTGGGCCTCAACAGTTGTCTAGGGTGACCATATGAAAAGGAGGACTGGGTCCTGTATCTTTAACCATTGTATTGAAAAGGAAATTTCAGCAGGTGTCATATGGGGAACCTGGTGAAATCCCCTCTTCATCACACCAGTTATAGCTGCAGGTGCCCTGCCCTCTTTTAAATCTGGTCACTCTAGTATAGCTCCGGCAGCTTTAACTGTTCTGATGAAGAGGGAAGTTCACCAGGTGCTGCATGCATACAAAGGACACCTGCTGAAATTCCCTTTAACTGTTAAAGTTACAGGAGCTCCATCCTCCGTCACCCTAATAAATGGCCCACCCTGCTTTGCTATTGAGGAGTCCTGAGTAGCCACTCCAGCCTTCCATCCAGCCCTGCTTAGCTTCATAGTTATTTTGTAGGAATTATAAGCAAATTCCAGCAAATGAGCACAGGAAGAATTTGCCGGTGGGGGGGGGGGAGGGAGAGAAAGGAAAGGTGGGAGAAAAGGGCACCTCTTCATGACGTAACATGAGATGTGTGGGAATGGAAAAGGCCGTTCCTTTTACACTCGCGCGTGCAACCAGAGCTGGGTTGCTCTGAAAGCTGAGAGGCGTCTCGCTCAACCCTTTACTCCTTGTCTTCTCTGAATGCAGTTCCGATAATCCTGTCCACTGCTCTTGGGGAAATGCTCACCTCCAGTTCCTTCTTACCGTAATGTAGCTTGGACGTCTTCCAAAAGTGCACGGAGAGGGCGAACAAACGCCTTATTCAAAGAGTACAAGCCGGAGGCTGCTTATTGGCGAAGGTGGCATCAGCAGAGGATGCCACAGTCTCCTGCCCCCATGGAAGGGGGTGAAGGAAGTCCCCCTGGCCCAGTTATTCATTCATGCATTTCATACCTCACAACCTTTAGCATGAGTCCTCTTAGTGCAGCTCACAAAGAGGTAAAAACAAACAAAACATTGATGAATAAAGTCAGAATAATAATAAAAAAGGAGAACGGCAAGGAAAACACAACCCAGACAATAAAAAAGAGACCTAGAAACTTAGCTGGACCTCCCGGTTAGCCCGCAACGGAGGAGGGAAGATCTCATGATGTGTTTATCGCGAGATCCCTCCTCTGTTTACACGCGACGACCTCAGAAGGAGAGGTGTCGCGCCCGCCATTTTTTTTTATGAAAGGGGCAGCAGCGCACGAACGCTAGTGTGCAAAAGGTAAGTTTTTTTAAAATTTAAATCATAGAATCATAGAATAGCAGAGTTGGAAGGGGCCTACAAGGCCATCTAGTCCAACCCCCTGCTCAATGCAGGAATCCACCCTAAAGCATCCCTGACAGATGGTTGTCCAGCTGCCTCTAGTGTGGGAAAGCCCACAACCTCCCTAGGTAACTGGCTCCATTGTCGTACTGCTCTAACAGTCAGGAAGTTTTTCCTGATGTCCAGCCGGAATCTGGCTTCCTTTAACTGCAGCCCGTTATTCCGTGTCCTGCACTCTGGGGGGATCGAGAAGTGATCCTGGCCCTCCTCTGTGTGACAACCTTTTAAGTATTTGAAGAGTGCTCTCATGTCTCCCCTCCATCTTCTCTTCTCCAGGCTAAACATGCCCAGTTCTTTCAGTCTCTCTTCATAGGGCTTTGTTTCCAGACCCCTGATCATCCTGGTTGCCCTCCTCTGAACACGCTCCAGCTTGTCTGCATCCTTCTTGAATTGTGGAGCCCAGAACTGGATGCAATACTCTAGATGAGGCCTAACCAGGGCTGAATAGAGAGGAACCAGTACCTCACATGATTTGGAAGCTATACTTAATGCAGCCCAAAATAGCATTGGCCTTTCTTGCAGCCATATCGCACTGTTGGCTCATATTCAGCTTGCGATCTACAACAATTCCAAGATCTTTCTCGTTTGTAGTATTGCTGAGCCAAGTATCCCCCATCTTGCAACTGTGCCTTTGTTTTCTATTTCCTAAATGTAGAACTTGGCATTTATCCCTATTAAATTTCATTCTGTTGTTTTCAGCCCAGCACTCCAGCCTATCAAGATCACTTTGAAGTTATTTTCCCCACTCCCCACTCCCTACCCCCGATGGATGCAGTGGTCCTGAGGAGCGCTGTGCCCTGTGCGCTGCTCCCAGCTCCTTGCAAGGAATAGTGAGGAGTTGGGTCAACCTGCGGTGCCCAGCCACACCTTCTGCGGTCTTGGGCTCAGTCCGAGACCACAGAATAACTGGGGATAAAGGGGAGGGTGAGATCCCGGGGCAAGGGAGGGATCATCCCTCCCTGATCCCGGGATCTCCTGTGCGTCATGTGGATGCACAGGGACAATGCTGAGGATCACCCCAGGATTTCGCCCCGTCTAGCTATGGCCAAAGGGTGGCTTAAAAGGACAAAGGAAGATGAAACCTCTGGGGAAACAAATTTATTTATTTATTTACTTACTTATTTATTGCATTTATATCCCGCCTTTTTTACTCCAAGGAACCCAAGGCGGTGTACATAATTCTCCTCCTCCTCTCCATTTTATCCTCCCAACAACAACCCTGTGAGGTGGGTTGGGCTGAGAGGCTGTGACTGGCCCAAAGTCACCCAGTGGGTTTTCATAGCCGAGTGGGGACTAGAACACGGATCGCCCGACTCCCAGTCCAACACTTTAGCCACTACACCACACCAGGCAAATTGGTATTCATTTGCCGAAAGGACAATAATGAACACTCCAGGTGAGCTGCTCTGTTGTGGGGCACCAGTGCAGGATACAATAAATTATATTTATTTATTTATTTATTTATTTATTGCACTTAGCCAGGGCTCTTTGGGCGGTTTACAGAAATTCTAAAATTAAGATAAAAACGAGTATACAAAATGTAAAATTCTAAAACACAGAACATTCACACACAAAGCATTAAAAACCGTTAAAAAACTAAACATGTGGGTGATTAAGATGTGCCGTCATATGCCTGGGCAAAGAGGAAAGTGTTAACCTGGCACCGGAAGGATAGCAGTGTTGGCGCCAGGCGAGTCTCATCAGGGAGATCATTCCATCATCATCATTATTATTATTATTATTATTATTATTATTATTATTATTATTATTTACATTTCTACACCACCCCAAAGCCGAAGCTCTCCGGGCTGTTTACATACAACGTTCAGATCTTCTTCACCAACTGGATGTCAACTTTGTTAGGGTCAATAGGAGACCCCAAACTTTTTGGGTCGGTGGGCACATTCAGAATTTTGAAAGAGCGCCTTCGGCGCGCTCACAAAATGGCTGCCATGGTGATCATGGCTGGTCACAAAACGCTCATTTCCCACAAGGCAAACTGTTCAGGCTAAAAAAAAATAAAAGAAAAAGTAATTTGCTAACAATAATAATTTGCTAGCAGTAATAAAAACACGAAATTAAAAATTAAAACTTAATCAAAGCAATCATAAAACAAATGCATTGGAGAGAAAACCCAAAATTAAACAATGCAACAATAAAAGAATAAAACAGCACCCACCCAGTAGATCAACTACATGCCAAAGGCCTACTTGAATAGAAACATCCTTTCCTGTCAAAAGAAGGACAAATTAGAGGGAGCCCACCTAGCCTGCCTCAACAGGAACTTCCAAAGCCTGGGGGTTGCCACTAAGAAGGCCCTGTCTCATACATATACATATGAGTATATTTTTGCAGTAAGCAATCTATTATATATGAACATTATCATATTTTGTACTTAAATTAGGGACATATGGATTTTCTAAATCCTTTCTGTGTGCATTTCATGGAGCGTCAGGTCCTTCTTGTTCCATCGTTTGCTCAGTGACGGAATCAAATTTCTTTCTTTTCCCCCCAATTTCCACATTTTGTGAATATGCGCAATCACGAAAATGCAAAAAAAAAATGCATGTTTTCGTGCTTTGGAGAAATGCATAGAATCATAGAATCATAGAATAGCAGAGTTGGAAGGGGCCTACAAGGCCATTGAGTCCAAACCCCTGCTCAATGCAGGAATCCACCCTAAAGCATCCCTGACAGATGGTTGTCCAGCTGCCTCTTGAAGGCCTCTAGTGTTGGAGAGCCCACAACCTCCCTAGGGAACTGGTTCCATTGTCATACTACTCTAACAGGCAGGAAGTTTTTCCTGATGTCCAGTTAGAATCTGGCTTCCTTTAACTTGAGCCCGTTACTCCGTGTCCTGCACTCTGGGAGGATCGAGAAGAGATCCTGGCCCTCCTCTGTGTGACAACCTTTTAAGTATTTGAAGAGTGCTATCATGTCTCCCCTCAATCTTCTCTTCTCCAGGCTAAACATGCCCAGTTCTTTCAGTCTCTCCTCATAGGGCTTTGTTTCCAGACCCCTGATCATCCTGGTTGCCTTCCTCTGAGCAATTCTTTTTAGTTTGGCGTGTATTTCTACAACTACATTTGAATAAAATTCCAGAAAGAAAAAGAACAAAAGTTCTGCAAGTCCGCTGAATCCATGAGACTTGGGAAAAGCTGGTCCAGCATGGAATCCATGGGTCAGGTTCATAGAAATTTGAACTCATTTGATTCCGCTGTGGATTTTTCCAACATCCCTGACTTAAATATATCATACAAATGTACCAGTAGAATTTTAGGATATTTCAGTTTGTTTTTAGGATGCTTTTAGGATGTTTTTAATCAGTATGCTCGTTGTTGTTCCCCGCCTTGATCCGATTGGGGAGGCGGGCAAGAATTATTATTATTATGATGATGATGATGATGATGATGATGATGATGATGATGATGTATATTATATCCATTTCATATGGTTATTCCTTACTGCATACTTCTTCTTTTTTTCTTATTTTGGAACTTTATTATCGAGTTCTACTTCTTGGGAGGAGAGCAATGACAAATCTTGATAAAATAGTTAAGAGCAGAGACACCACACTGACAACAAAGGTCCGCATAGTTAAAGCAATGGTGTTCCCCGTAGTAACCTATGGCTGCGAGAGCTGGACCATAAGGAAGGCTGAGCGAAGGAAGATAGATGCTTTTGAACTGTGGTGTTGGAGGAAAATTCTGAGAGTGCCTTGGACTGCAAGAAGATCAAACCAGTCCCTACTCCAGGAAATAAAGCCAGACTGCTCACTTGAGGGAAGGATATTAAAGGCAAAACTGAAGTACTTTGGCCACATAATGAGAAGACAGGATACCCTGGAGAAGAGGCTGATGCTAGGGAAAGTGGAAGGCAAAAGGAAGAGGGGCCAACCAAGGGCAAGATGGATGGATGATATTCTGGAGGTGACAGACTTGACCTTGGGGGAGCTAGGGGTGGCAACGGCCGACAGAAAGCTCTGGCGTGGGCTGGTCCATGAAGTCACAAAGAGTCAGAAACGACTGAACAAATAAACAACAACAACTATCAATGGGGGGTAACCAAGGGGTCATTCATCACAGCCCCTAGGCTAGTGCTCAAATAGTAGGGCTGCCCCTGAGAAGACATTGGCCAGATCTACACCAAGCAGCGGCATGAAAGCGGTATATAAGCGGCAGGAACCACACTCCTGCTTTGTAGCGGTAGTGAAGTGCACTGCCAACTGTTGGGGCCCATTGACACAGACCATCATAGACCGCTTTCACAGTGCTCTATCCTGCTTGGTGTGGCTCCTGCCTCTTATATACCACGTTCATACCGCTTTCATAGTGCTATAACTTGCTTGGTGTGTAGACCTGGCCATTGTCGCATGCCATCCATGAGATAAATGCCCCTGATCATTCTTGAGGGATAAGATGATCTTCAAAAGACTTGCCCAGCAAGTAAACATTCCTGAAAGGCCTCCATGTAATATTTCCATTCCCTCCTCTGTCCACACCACCCCTTCCTTCCTTCCTTCCTTTTTTTTTTTTTTTTTTTTTTGGCTTTCAGAATGTCATCTTGGAAACGCCGTCACAACAGATTTCTTTATCCATTAGCCAGTTTGGACTCTTTCCACCAGCTCTGATTCGGAGGCACCTTCGTCTGATTCTGAAGTCGGCCATCGCTCAGGACGGTAAACAGAGAGGCGATTTTAACTCACCAACTTAACCTAGCCCGGTTTTCTCCTTGGTGAAAGGATGCCAGGGTGGCCAAATTGCTTGGAGGGGGGCCGGGGGGGAGGTGGTGGCGGCAGGAAGAGTTGAGGGTGGCGCTTTGGTGATATGGAGGACTGTCTCCCAGAGATTGAGTTGGAAGGACACCACCGTTTCCTTTGCTTTCGAGTCCCCAATTTGGGCAAAGACCAAGGTCACAAGTTCAATTGTCAAGGCTTTATCCTCGCAGCCAAGCCCTTTCTGGAGTGGTTCCTTTTGATGCGAAGAACGCAAACCTGTGAAGTCGAGTCCAAGGTGGTGACGGACGAAACGTTGGCTTCCAGTTCACACTGGCTGGCCCGGGCTGTCGGTGAGATGAAATGGTCGCCTGACCCAGACGACGGCGACGACGAAAAAGAGCACCGAGTCCTTGCCAGTTGTGTTAAGAAGAAAACGTTGGAGAGACATTATCTCCAGAACCACTGCCATACATACACAATGTCTTCATTTCCACTTTAAACAGAGCCCTCCCTTTGAACGCGCCGTCGCTTTGGACCGACCCTGCTTCAGTGAAAGTCAAGATCAAGTCCTCACATTCCCTTCCAAACCTCCCTCCCCGCTAACCCAAAACTTTCTTTGAAGCTGCTTACTCGGCTGGTTAGGGCAGGCGGATGCGTTCCAATTATGCATGAGGCTCGTGACGCCAACACGAGAGCGCACCTGGTATACCAGATAGGAGTCGCATACACACAAAACCCACCATCAGGAGGGTAGGGCAACTTGACAACAAAGAACATCGGGCCGCTACAGGCCGCAGTGGCTCTGAACCCGCTCCTCCTGCCCAATCCCACACCCGTATCTTTGAGATCTTCAGGGCAGGCCCCTCTCTCGCTCCGCACCTTGGACAGCTCCTTTATTTTATTTAATTATGACTTTTCTATATCAGCTCAATAGTCAGCTCTGTTTAGAGCACCTTTTATCAGCTTAGGTTGATATACCAACTACGCCCTTATCTGGACAGAGATAGCCTAGCTACAGTGATCCAGGCTCTGATAACCTCTCGTTTGGATTACTGCAATGCATTATACGTGGGGCTGCCTTTGAAAATGGTCCGGAAGCTTCAGCTGGTACAAAACAGGGCAGCACGGTTACTGACAGGGACTGGCTGGCGAAATCACATTACGCCAGTCCTTTTCCAGCTTCACTGGCTGCCAGTCCAGGTCCGGGCCCGATTCACAGTGCTGGTATTGACATTTAAAGCCCTAAACAGTTTGGGGCCAGGTTATTTGAAGGAACGCCTCCTCCCATATGTACCTGCCCGGACCTTAAGATCATCTACAGGGGCCCTTCTCCGTGAGCCCCTGCCAAAGGAAGTGAGGCAGGTGGCTACTAGGAGGAGGGCTTTCTCTGCTGTGGCACCCCGGTTGTGGAATGAGCTCCCCAGAGAGGTCCGCCTGGCGCCTACACTGTACTACTTTCGTCACCAGCTGAAGACCTTTTTATTCTCTCAGTATTTTAACACTTAATTTTAACTTAAATTTAAATTTTACTGTTTTAACTCTGAATTTTAATCTTACATCAATTTTGCCGTGTGGTTTTTACCCTGGTTGTGCTTTTTATACTGTATTTTGTATTCGTGCTTTTAACCTGTTGGTTGTTTTATTATGGTTTTAATTTTTGTGAACTGCCCAGAGAGCTCCGGCTATTGGGTGGTATAAAAAGGGAATAAATAAATAAATAAATAAATAAATAAATAAATTTAGACGTCTGCCTAGTTCTGACTGAAGCCCAGAGCGGATTCACCACTCCGCTGATATTGGACCCACCAGCATGCACTGAACGTCACTCTAATTTCAATAGAATTACATTACCCCGCCCTGAGATTTTAATTATCTGTACGCCACCCTGAGATCTTAATGATATAGGGCAGGATATAAATGTTTTAGATAAATAAATAAATTACGACTCACCATTGCCATAGAAAAATACGGCCTGTGTCCCTAAACTCAGCCTGCTGTTCCAGGTGCAAACTCCAAGGGTCTCCAAGGTTGGCCCCTGAGATTCTCCGTTCTGATGGTTATTTACTTCTAAACCAATGTGGACTGGGGAGAGCCCTTCAGAACAGCATTGCATTTAAAAGAACAGTCATAGCCTTCCGAATAGAGGACTGTCCGATCTAAAGTGGGACACGCGGCCACATTAATGCCAGGCTTCGGCCTAGAAGGTAGATGGAAAGTGCCTTTACCCTGGCAATAGTGGAGTAAGGCCACAGCTAGACCTAAGGTTTACCCTGGGATCATCCAGGGTTCTCCCCTGCCTGAGCACTGGATCCCCTGTGTATCACCTAGATGAACAGGTTTGACCCCTGGACGATCCAGGGATAAACCTTAGGTCTAGCTATGGGCTAAGTCTCAGTTCTTGCTAGATTAGAGCTGGCAAGCATTGTCCATCCCTATTTTCCATGACTTCAAAGATCAAGCTATTAGCCTGTTATATGAACAAAATATTAGAAGCAATGCTGGTGTGGAAACTCTCCATGTGATGATAGGGAGGAATTGGGGAGTGAGCAGAGCTGTGTGTTACAGCGCGGGCCGGAAACTTTATCTCAAGAAATTGCCTGGAGGGCAGATAAGGTAGCAGGTAGATTGTTCAATTCCATTAATGTTTATCATGCAGCAAAAAGGAACCCAAATACCTGATGCAGAATATAAGGCCATTTTCAGATGATTTTTCAAAGCATGGATGGAATGCCAAACTGAAAGGAATTTGCTCCTCCCCACCCGGAAAATTTCTCAAAATTTGATTTTGTTGGTGAATGACCTCCAAATATTCTCCAGATGTACGGATGCATTTGATATTTAGTATCTGCATTTGGCTTCTGACGATTAAGGGGTAGCTCTTGGTCTTTTGACAGTACCAACCCACAGAAGTTAATATATGATATTATTTGATTGATTGATTGATTGATTGATTATTTATTTATTTATTACATTTCTATACTGCCCAAAAGCCGGAGCTCTCTGGGTGGTTCACTCTGGGCGGTTGATACATGACTTGAAATAGAATTTAGCGGATTTGGTATTATTTCCGTTCATCCATTCAACCAATCCATATAGAAATGATTAGGAATTCCATTTGGTTCGTTTTTTTGATGAGAATTTACCAAAATTTGAAAAATTCTCTATCAGCAAGATTAAAAAGTTGCAATTTTAAAAATACTAAAATTCAGAAAGTGAGAGTTGTTTGTAGAAGCAGAAGGGGTTCTTTAACGCTTAAAAGTCTGGCTTTTGAAGTCATGAATTCAACCACGTTGGTGGTGCTAAATTTGAGTCGCCACCTCTTTCTTAATGACACTCATCTTTCACAGCTACACGGCAAGCAGATACAATCTCCATGCTGGGAATAGTTGTATCTCAGAGAAAGGCAACCTTTTGGGGCCATGGGCACATTTGACAATTTGATAAACTGTCTTGGGCACCACCACAAAATGGCTACCATTGGAGGTGTGTGCCATAGAAAAGCAACATGTCTAAAAGGCTGAGTACAAGGGAGTGGTGCGGGCTGAGCCCCAACACACTAAACAATTCCTTTGAACTCACAGCTTTCATCACCAATGGAAGCCCTATTTCACAGCGATCTCAGCTGACTGTAAGAAAATGTGGACTGGAAACTTAAATTGTTTTTTTTAAAAACCCACCAAGACAGCTCAGTGAAGACTGAGCATGTTTAGCGGGCTCACCACTGAGTGATTATTGCCGGGAGGGGGTGGGGAGGAAAAATGGGTGTGGGGGAAATGGAGTATACTGGAAAAGATCCTCATTTTCAAATTGTATACAACTGCATTTTATTTCATTAATGTTTACTACACAAGTAAATATTGCAGACTATTTGCCTTTAGGTTCCGATTGTATCCCTCCAATCTATGGCCATAGCTAGACTGGGCGAAATCCCGGGCCAATCCCTGGGATTGTCCCTGTGCGTCTACATGATGCACAGGGGATCCTGGGAAACCCCAGGATCCTGCCCTCCCCTTTAGGCCCATTATTTGGGGTTTTTTGAACGTGAGATTGGGTGCCACGGTTTGTCCCGGCTCTTCGCAGTTCCTCGCAAGGAGCCGGGACCCACGCACGGGGCACAGAGCTCCTCAGAAGCACTGTGCCTATAAGGTGCTATATAAATAAATAAATAAAAAAATAATAATAAGGGTGGGGTGGGGGGAGCGGGGATTTTTTTAAAACAACAACAACACTTACCTTTTGCGCTCATGCGCTGCTGCCTCTTTAAGAATTTTTTTTAAATGGTGGGTATGACACCTCTCCATCTGAGGTTGTCGCGTGCCATGTGTAAACAGAGGGGGGATCTTGCAATAAAACCATCACAAGATCTTCACCCCCTCCATTGTGGACTAACAGGTAGGTCTAGCTAAGGCCTATGTACCCAATTGTAGGGTGACCATATGAAAAAGAGGACAGGGCTTCTGTATCTTTAAGAGTTGCATTGAAAAGGAAATTTCAGCAGGTGTCCTTTGTATATATGGGGAACCTGGTGAAATTCCCTCTTCATCACAACTGTGAAAGCTGCAGGAGCTATACTAGAGTGACCAGATTTAAAAGAGGGCAAAACTCCTGCAGCTTTAACTGTTGTGATGAAGAGGACATTTCACCAGGTTCTCCATATATACAAAGGACACCTGCTGAAATTCCCTTTTCTATGCAACTGTTAAAGATACAGGAGCCCTGTCCTCCTTTTCATATGGTCACCCTACCCAATTGGGTGATATCCAACATTAGTCTAACTTAAGTCCCATTCATTTTAATGGGCCTACTCTAAGTAGGACTAACAATGGCTAGAACCCTTTGGCTAACAGGCCTGCAAACACTTATAAAGTATGGATGAAATCCATGGCTTCTTTCCTAGACTGGGTTTGAGCCTACATGAACCTGTTTGACTGATTTGATCGCACATGAATATAATATATCTGACACTATCAGGACACAGTGGCAGACATTTACGCCGGGCGATTCACCTTACTGGACTCTTTTTCCCCCTCTCTTGGCTATTGTCCTAACCATTCTTGACATCTGTTAAAATCAAGTTGTCTCTATTTTGCTCAGCACAGCTGTCTGAAATGCACATGAAGGGAAAGCCTCTTTGGCACATGAAACCATGAAATGCATGCGAAACAAAACCCAAAGACTTAATTAAAATTGCCTTTTCAAATCGCGCCGCTGAAAGGGGGCAGAGAAACCGCGTCCTGAATTGTTCTAGCGCCGCTGGAGCCCAGCAAAACAAAAATCGGCCTATGTAGGAGATGGTAGAACATCAAAGGGAAACATTTAAAAAATGGCATTGCTTGTCTTTAGTTGTGCTATGTAAATCATCTACAGCATTGAAGTTTCCTCGGCTGGTCTCACTAGCCACTACATCCAGATTGAGACTCAATCCAGACAAGACGGAGGTGCTGTTAATGGGTGGTTCATCTGTCCGGCGAGGTGATGTTTGCCCTGTCCTGGACGGGGTTGCACTCTCCCTAAAGGATCGAGTCCGTAGTTTGGGGGTGCTCTTGGATCCAGAACTGTCACTTGAGGCACAGGTGAACTCAGTGGCAAAGAGCACCTTTTATCAGCTTAGGTTGATATACCAACTACACCCTTATCTGGACAGAGATAGCCTAGCTACAGTGATCCAGGCTCTGATAACCTCTCGCTTGGATTACTGCAAGGCGTTATACATGGGGCTGCCTTTGAAAACGGTCCGGAAGCTTCAGCTGGTACAAAACAGGGCAGCCCATTGACTAACAGGGACTGGCCGGCGAGATCACATTACGCCAGTCCTTTTACAACTTCATTGGCTGCCAATCCATGTCCGGGCCCGATTCAAAGTGCTGGTATTGACATTTAAAGCCCTAAACAGTTTGGGGCCAGGTTATCTGAAGGAACGCCTCCTCCCATATGTACCTGCCCGGACCTTAAGATCATCTACAGGGGCCCTTCTCCGTGATCCCCTGCCAAAGGAAGTGAGGCAGGTGGCTACTAGGAGCAGGGCTTTCTCCGCTGTGGCACCCCGGTTGTGGAATGAGCTCCCCAGAGAGGTCCACCTGGCGCCTACACTGTACTGCTTTTGTCGCCAGCTGAAGACCTTTTTATTCTCTCAGTATTTTAACACTTAATTTTAACTTAAATTTAAATTTTACTGTTCTAACTCTGTATTTTAATCTTATATCAATTTTGCCACGTGGTTTTATCCTGGTTGTGCTTTTTATACTGTATTTTGTATTTGTACTTTTAACCTGTTGGTTGTTTTATTATGGTTTTAATTTTTGTGAACCGCAAAGAGAGCTTTGGCTATTGGGCGATATAGAAATGTAATAAATAAATAAATAATAAATAAATAAAATCTGAAGCCTCCTGAGGAATCGTACCAGCAAATAGAATCCAAGCTTGTAAATCAGGTGGTGGAAGAAGAAGGGGGATTGGTTCTGCGGCTGATGATGTCATAATCATGTGGATACAGTACAGGAGTGACAATTGGCTGGACTGGGTGGCCAACCGTGGAAAAACAAGAATGATCAGCCAGGATTGGAGATGAAGCAACATTAACCTGACTGGTGAGCACTAGAGGGGTACTCTAGGGTGGCCAGTACAGTTCTCTATTTACTGGAGGACTGTCCTCTGTCCTGAAGGTGTCCTCTTTTTGAAAGAATGTGCGGTCCAAGTCCACTTTCCATTCATTCATTTACAGGCATTTAACTAGGGTGAAATTTCCTCTTCATCTCAACTGTTAAAGCTGCAGGCCCTCTTTTAAATCTTGTCACTCTAGTATAGCTCCTGCAGCTTTAACAGTTGTGATGAAGAGGGAATTTCACCAGGTTCTCCGTATATACAATTGACATCTGCTGAAATTCCTTCTTCTATGCAACTGTTAAAGATACAGGAGCCCGGTCCTCCTTTTCATAGGGTCACCCTAATTTAACAGCATTTAACAACGCTAAGTTTGTTTGTTTTTCAACGGACCCCAGACTGTTGTTTTTTAAAGGGATACCGTTGTTTTTATACTGTTTATGTTTTTGATGGTTTAAAATTGTGTATACTTTTAAATGTTCACTGTTTTGAACTTTTGTAAACCGCCTAGAGAGCTTCGGCTATGGGGCGGTATATAAATGTGATAAATCAAATCAAAACAAATATTTATATACCTTTCCATACCTACGATACATTCCAGAGTAGTGCACAAAAAGGGATAAACACAGTAAAAAGAAAGAAGATTAAAAAATCGAATTAATTGTTCAAGTTAAAACAGAGGACCAATAACAGCAGTGGCTGGTCAGTTGAGGAAGGCTTCTTGAAACAGAGTTGTTTTCAGGAGGCGTGAAAGCAGCCTAGTGTTGGTGCCTGCCTGACCTCATAGAATCATAGAATAGCAGAGTTGGAAGGGGCCCACAAGGCCATCGAGTCCAACCCCCTGCTCAATGCAGGAATCCACCTTAAAGCATCCCTGACAGATGGCTGTCCAGCTGCCTCTTGAAGGCCTCTAGTGTGGGAGAGCCCACAACCTCCCTAGGTAACCTGTTCCATTGTCGCACTGCTCTAACAGTCAGGAAGTTTTTCCTGATGTCCAGCTGGAATCTGGCTTCCTTTAACTTGAGCTCGTTATTCCGTGTCCTGCACTCTGGGAGGATCGAGAAGGGGGCCACCACACTAAAGGCTCTTCTCCTGGTGGAATCCAATCGGAGAACCATCAGAAGAGAGAGTTGGGACTTGACTCTGCCCCCCAACGGCACCTAGAGAGCAAACTGAGCAAGGCAGACCGGTCACCTGGACACCGCCTTCCCCATGATGGTGAGGTGTACTGTAGTTCTATTTAAATTATGATAATTGTTTCCAAATTTGCATCTATACATATACATAAGATAAATCAGTGTCCTCTTTTGTCCTTGTTTTGGGTGATGCATATCCTCTTTTGGGGCAATTCATAAGTGACCCCCCCCAGCGCCAATCTCCCCAATATTTATTATTTATTTATTTAAAATATATATTTCCCGCCCTATATCACTAAGATCTCAGGGCGGCATACAGATAAAAACATACAGTATAAAACAATAAATATACACAGTTAAAAACAAATTAAACCATAATCCAAGTTAAAACAATATATAATTTAAAAGCAATAGATGCAATTAAAACAGTTAAAAAACAATGTGCCAGTGAGTTTAACCATCAAAGGCTTTGTTAAAAAGCCATGTTTTTACTTGGCGTCGAAATGCAATCAATGTTGGCACCAATTGGGCCTCCGAGGGGAGGGCATTCCACAGTCGGGGTGCCACAACAGAGAAGGCCCTCTCCCTTGTCCCATCATAGCATATATGTTGCATTGGTGGGATGCGGAGAAGGGCTCCTCCAACAGATCTGAGGTCTCAGGCAGGCATATATAAGGAGAGGCGCTCTCTCAAGTATCGAGGTCCCAAGCCGTTTAGGGCTTTAAACGTCATTACCAGCACCTTGAATTCCGACCGGAAGCGTATAGGCAGCCAGTGCAGCTCCTTCGAAAACAGTGTTATATGGTCTCTGTGAGATGTACCTGCCAGCAGTCTAGCTGCTGCATTTTGCACTAGCTGCAATTTCCGAGTCATCTTCAAGGGCAGCCCCACGTAGACTGCATTGCAGTAGTCTAATTGGGAAGTTACCAGTGCATGCACTACTGTGGCTAGGTTGTCCCTGTCCAGGAAAGGTGGATCAGCCGAAGCTGACTCCATGGGCACCACTGCACCCCCAAGGCCAGGCTGAGCCACCGCCAAGTGGTCTCAAAGGAATAGGACTGGCTGCCAATATGTTTCCGGACGGAATTCAAGGTGTTGGTAATGACATTTAAAGCCTTAAACAGCTTGGGACCCGGTACTTGAGGGAGCACCTCTCCCTATATCTGCCTGCCCGAGACCTGAGATCTGTTGGAGGAGCCCTTCTCTGCATCCCACCACCGTGAGACATACACTATGGTGGGACATGGGAGAGGGCTTTCTTTGTGGTGGCACCCCAGCTGTAGAAAGCCCTCCCCTTGGAGGCCCGATTGGTGCCGGCACTGGCCTCCCTTAGGCACCAAGTTAATACATGGCTTTTAAACAAAGCCTCTGATGGCTAAATTCACCACGCCTGCACCTAGTTTTGTTTTAATTGGTTGTTGTTTTACGGCTTTTAAATTCCGCACCGGTTTTAGCTTGATTAAAAAAGCCTCGTGTGGCGCAGAGTGGTAAAGCAGCAGTTTCTGCAGCCGAAACTCTCCCCACGGCCTGAGTTTGATCCCAGCGGAAGCTGGTTTCAGGCAGCCGGCTCGGGTTGACTCAGCCTTCCATCCTCCCGAGGTCGGTAAAATGAGTACCCAGCTAGCTGGGGAAAGGTAATAACGGCCGGGGAAGGCAACGGCAAACCACCCCGCGAGAAGGCCTGCCAAGAAAACGTCAGCGAAAGCTGGCGTCCCTCCAAGAGTCAGTAATGACTCAGTGCTTGCATGAGAGGTTCCTTTCCTTTTTTCCTTTAGCTTGATTAATGGTTTAATTTGTTTTTAGCTGTGTATGTTTCTTGTTTTATATTTGTTTGTATAATTTTATCTTCAAATCCCAGTGATACAGGGCGAGATACAAACGTTTTAATAAATAAATAAATAAATAAATTTTGGGGGCAAGTCTGGTACTGCAGAAACAGGAGGGATTGTCATGCATTTCACAAGCAAGTTTGGCTTGGTAGGTTGTCATGATTGAATCTTTCCTGGCTTTTGACTGACATACCTTAAGGTATGTTTTTTTAAAAAAGGAGATTAACTCAGCATAGCCATAACTGCTTTAAAATTGTTTTTAGGATTTGTATCACGCTTTGCTGCCCTCGCCTCTAGATAGCCGACAACAAACACATAGTCCTGGTGACCCTGACATGGCACCCACAAGGCCAGGCTGAGGCACCCGCCAAGCAATTTCACCCCTCTGCCAAGGAATTGAGCAATTCCCCCATTTATTTGTATAGCTAGGGGGGAAAGCCCTCCCTGGTGAAAATATGCTGGATGGGGTAGTAGAATCCCATCCCACGCACCAAAGACCCTGGAGAGAACTGGATCCAACAGTGCGATATGGCTGCAAGAAAGGCCAATGCTATTTTGGGCAGCATTAATAGAAGTATAGCTTCCAAATCACATGAGGTACTGGTTCCTCTTTATTCAGCTCTGGTTAGGCCTCATTGCGTCCAATTCTGGGCTCCACAATTCAAGAAGGACGCAGACAAGCTGGAGCCTGTTCAGAGGAGGGCAACCAGGATGATCAGGGGTCTGGAAACAAAGCCCTATGAAGGGAGACTGAAAGAACTGGGCATGTTTAGCCTGGAGAAGAGAAGATTGAGGGGAGACATGAGAGTACTCTTCAAATACTTAAAAGGTTGTCACACAGAGGAGGGCCAGGATCTCTTCTTGATCCTCCCAGAGCGCAGGACACGGAATAACGGGCTCAAGTTAAAGGAAGCCAGATTCCAGCTGGACATCAGGAAAAACTTCCTGACTGTTAGAGCAGTACGACAATGGAACCAGTTGCCTGGTGAGGTTGTGGCCTCTCCCACACTAGAGGCCTTCAAGAGGCAGCTGGACAACCATCTGTCAGGGATGCTTTAGGGTGGATTCCTGCATTGAGCAGGGGGTTGGACTCGATGGCCTTGTAGGCCCCTTCCAACTCTGCTAGTCTATGATTCTATGATTCTATCCTTGGTGGGAATAGCCCTTCTCCTCCCCTACAGCCAATTTTCAGCAGGACTGCGTCTCCTTGCCCCATGGAAATGAATGGAGAAATGGCTCCATTCACTTTCATGTTGATAGGGGAGGGAGGAAGAAAGGAAGAGACAGAGAGAGAATGAGAGAGAAAGAGAGAATGAGAGAGAGGAGGAAGAGGGGGCAAAGAGAGAGAGAAAAACAAAGAGGCCAGAGTATGAGAGAAAGCACAGACACACACACACACACAGAGAGAGAGAGAGAGAGAGAGAAGGCGGCGGGGGGGGGGGGAGCGTTTCTCTAATCATTTTTTTAGTTGGCCACCCTAACCCCTACAGCAGCCCATTCACAGTTGTGCCCCTGCCAAGAAGATTTTTTCAAACCTCCAGATGTGCCCAGAGGCCCCTAAAGGTTGTGAACCTTCTGGCCTGGACCCTTCTTTCCTTTCCTTTGAAGTGGTCCCTACTTCACGCTAAGCCATTTAAATTGCAACATTGCTTTCCAACGTAACGTTCTGGCAGGTGCATTTTAGCTGGCCGAAGATCGTTTGTTGAAGCTCCACGTGTTTTACAAACAGAACCTGACTTTTCTAATAACTGTAATCCGTATATAATGTTTAATATAATAAAATCCCTAAGTGGCGTATTTATAACAATATTAAAATTGCAGCTTGAAATACATGATTAAAAACAATTTCAGCTACTATAGTAGTAAAATACTTAAAGGTATTTTAAATACAACACAATGCAGTGGAGCGCCGTCTTGATTAATTATCATTAACTACACAAGCCAGAGAAAGGCTGCTTAAGCAAATGCATTTTTGTAATGAATCCAACAGTGATGGAAATGCACTCTGTATGTGCGCTGAAGAACTTTGTACTTCATATATTCCGGGTTGAAGAGAGAGGCGGTGCCAACCTGGCTCTGTGAAGACAGCCCCTCCTGATTAGGACTGTAGGAAGCTGCCTTATACAGAGTCAAAAGCCCTTGGTCCACCTAACCCAGTATTGTTGACACTGACTGGCAGCAGCGGCAATCCAGGGGGTTCAGGCAGGAGTTTTTCCAGCCCTGCCTGGAGACGCCAGGGATCAAACCTGGGACCTTCACATGTAAAGCAGGGTCTCTACCTCTGAGCTACAATCCTTCTATAGTTCCAGGACTGAGCCTGGGCTGACCCCATTTGAAATCAAAACTAGGGCTGTGCACGGACCCCCCAAACCGCTTCATGGCCCGATCTGGAACTTTCGGATTGGGCTCGAACCGCTTCAGGTCAATCTGACCCTCCCCCACTCCATGGAGCGAGATCTGGAGGGGTGGATCGAGATTTTGCCCCCCCTTCCCTACTTACTTGCCTCCATGGTGGATGGTGGAGGCAGGTAATTGGGGAAGAGGGGACAAAATGTGGGCCGAATAAGCCCCCCTGCCCTCTTACCTGGCTCTGCTGCCGTCACCACATGGACTGCGGTGGCAGAGCCAGGTAAGCCCCCTCCCCCCCCCACTTACCTGCCTCCGTCGCGGTCCAGCGTGGGCTTCAACTGAGGCCCAGGCCTCAAAATGGAAGCAGGCCGCTTCCGCTTTGAGGCCTGGGCCTCAGTTAAAGCCCACGTTGGACTGCGACGGACACAGGTAAGCCCCCTCCCCCTGCCTCCTTACCTGGCTCCGCCGCCGTTGCTGCATGGGCTGCAGCAGCGTCGGAGGCTCCAGGTGAGCTCCCCTACCCTCCCACTTACCTGCGTTCGCAGCTCTGGATGGAGGCGAACCGCTTCGCCTCGATCCGCAGCTCCCCCGACCCGATTCGGATCCGTCTTTGGCAGAGGCGGATTGGGTCGCTCCGCTCCGCTCCGGATTCGCTATCCAAATCGGAGCGGAGCACAGCCCTAATCAAAACCTTCAGTAAAATGGAGGATTTTGATTCACAGGCGAGATGTTGCAGTTGAGCTGCCACAATGTATGTTTTCTTTTTTTAAAAAAAAAGAAAGAAAATGGGGGGGAAAAAGAAGAAAGAGAGAGAGAGAAGGATCTTATTCTTGACATCTCCCACACAGTGACTGACATCAAACTGGTTCTGCCCTCGGCGGATTTTCCACAATGTCTGTTTTACAGTCCTTGTTGTCACAATGTTTTGTCACTTTTTCTTCCCGTTCTCCATTGACTGTTTAAGCTTTCTTGAAGCCGGAAAGCTCTGGGAGATTTATTTCAGGGGGTGCGGGGAAAAATCCCTTCTGAAAAAGAGAATTTACTCACTGGGTGGGTTCCCCTTAGCTCAGTCTTTTCATGTGCTTATTCTGCTGTGATATGTTGGTGGAAAAATACCAGATTGGAAGCAGCAGGAAAAACTCTGGGTTGCTCCACTGTTAGGAATCGGAATGGGCCCAATAGTACAGCTTTCCCCCAACCTCACGCAACTCCCATCATCCCTGCCAGTGGGGCCATTGCCTATGCTGGCTGGGGACGATGGAAGTTGCAGTCCCACACATCTGGATGTTGCCAGGTTGGGGAAGGCTGAAGTTGTACATCAAGACCAAAAGCCTTCCTCCAATTCAGTCTGAAGTCCCCGCTTTTAAATAATTTTAAAAGAAGACACTCATTTACATAACATTTGCATATGCTAATTTATATAGAGAGATGCAAATTTAGAAATAATTGCATTATTATTATTATTATTATTATTATTATTATTATTATTATTATTATTATTATTATTCTACTGCCCCATAGCCAAAGCTCTCTGGGCAGTTTATATAAGATGAAAACATTAAAAACGATATACAGAATTTAAAACCATAAAATCATACTACAGACAGTATACACAAGAGCATACATCTAAAAATAAATATAAGCTGTCAGCTGAACTTAAAAACAGATGTGGGATCAGTTAAGCTCATCATCACATACTGCTAAATACCTGGGAAAAGAGAAAAGTTTGACCTGACGCCGAAAAGATAGCAATGTTGGCGTCAGGCGGGCTTTGTCCGGGAGATCATTCCACAATTGGGGGGGCCACCACAGAGAAGGCTCTCTCCTTTGTTGCTGTCTTCCGAGCCTCCCTCGGAGTAGGCATCCAGAGGAGGACTTTAGATGTTGAGTGTATAGTACAGGTAGGTTCATGTCGGGAGAGGCGTTCCGTCAGGTATTGTTGTCCCGAGCTGTGTAAGGCTCGGGACACTGTGCTAAGCCACAGTGGTTAAGCACTTTGAGCTAAACATTATGGTTTAGCGTGTCTTGTGAACCATGACTTAGTGTGCCATGCGAACCATTCCTAATCATGGTGGCTACATAACCATGGTTTAACCATGCCCAGTAATCATTTGCTGCAAAAGGGTTCACAGCCTAACCGTGGTTTAGGGTGTTGTCTGAACAGGCCCCATGAGAAAGAGGACGAGAGGGACACAACATGTCCCCAAACAGCATGAGACCACCAGCTCATTGATTTCCCAGGAGTTGCTTTTCCCAGTTCCAGGGAGAACCATTTGATCTCAAAGATGACATACCAGTCCTAGCAGGAGCCGGGTTTTGGCACGGGCAATTGGCCTTAACCGCCCATTCAAGACAAAACCACCCACAAACATTTTGCCTTACAACATGGACCGCTGACAACACTATACTTTTGTTGGGGAAACCCCATTCTCCAGCTCACTACTGTGAAGACTGCAGCTGAGCTCATAGGGAATTGGGTGGCAAACTCTGCTAATCAAAACACCCCGGGGCTTCATAGCTCGGTGTGACAGAGCACAGGCTTTGCATGCAGAAAGTCCCAGGTTCAATCATAGAATCATAGACTAGCAGAGTTGGAAGGGGTCTACAAGGCCATCGAGTCCAACCCCCTGCTCAATGCAGGGATCCACCCTAAAGCATCCCTGGCAGATGGCTGTCCAGCTGCCTCTTGAAGGCCTCTAGGGTGGGAGAGCCCACAACCTCCCTAGGTAACTGGTTCCATTGTCGTACTGCTCTAACAGTCAGGAAGTCAATCCTCAGCTTCTCCACAAAAGCTACCTGAAACCCTGGAGAGCCGCTGCTGCCAGTCAGTGTTGACAATAGGGGTGTGCACGGACCCCCCCGCTCTGCCCCGCGGGCTGATCTGCTCCGCCCATAGTCCGCTCCTCTTCGCCGCGGAGCTCCGGCTCCAAATCGGAGCTCCACAGTGGAGGGGAGTGGCGCCAGGTAAGGCCCCCTCCCTCTTCTCCCTTACCTGCAGAGACCAAGGGGGAGGAGGGCCTTACCTGCGTCCGTCCACGGTCCCTCGGCTTCTTCAATTGAGCCCGTGGCTCAACCAGGAAGTCTGGGCTGCAAGTGCGGCCTAGACTTCCTGGTTGAGCCGCGGGCTCAATTGAAGAAGCCGAGGGACCGCGGACGGATGCAGGTAAGGGAGAGGAGGGAGGGGGGTTTAACAGGCCCTGCCGCTGTCGCCGCATGGCCGACAGCGACAGCGGCAGGGCCCGGTAAACCCCACTTACCTTTCTGGCAGAGCTCCGGATCGAGGCGAAGGATCCGCCTTCACCTCGATCCTCTTCGCAACACTCCGCCGGCCCCCCAATCCTCTTCGCCTCCACCTTAAGGGTAGGCGAAGCCCCCCGCTCCGCTCCTGCTTCTCCGGCACATCCCTAGTTGACAATACTGGGGTAGATGGACCCGGGGGCTCACTCAATATTAGGCAGCTTCCTATGTTCCATGCATCTACCTTCATCCCACGTACCTGCTTCCCTCGGATTATCCCCATACCGCTAAGCTTTCACAGTTGTTGTTGTTTTTGCTACCGGGCGACAGCGATCCTTTGCATACCAGGAAGTGAGTTTAAGGGGAGAAATGTAAAAAAAAAATCATTAAAAAATCAACGGATGACCCAATTCAATTCAAATTTGGCGTGCTTAAAGCTCTCCCTAATATCTATTCCTGTGCCAATTTTGGTGTCTTTATCTTTAAAGCTTGCGCAGACGTAAGCATTTCTTTAAAACCCTGCTCCTGCGCCCCAGCAGCAGCTTGGAAGATACGCTCAAAAAGTGGGGGCTAAATACGGCGAATCTTTTGGCTTTATTGCACAATGAAGGCAGGTTGCCTGGGCGTACTTCACAATCAAAGCAGATTATAAGGTGGAAAACTTCAGAGTCCTTTGAATGCGATTTGCAGTGATTGCGCAGTATAACGCTGGTGTGATGAAGCTCCGTATGAGCCTTAGCTCCACCACTACGCCATCAATCGAAAGACATTTCCTTACGCTATATGAATGACACCTGAGGTTTTAAGCAGGAGGACGTCGACTGCATTTTAAGCATGAAGATCAAATGAAGACTTGGCCGCTCTGCAGGGCCGGTGCTACCATAGAGGCCACTCAGGCGGCCGCCTAGAGTGCCAAGGTAAGGGGGCGCCGAACACCACACCCGGAAGCCGCTCTCCCACAATGGCTCTGAGAGGGCGGCTTCCGGGAGCGCCATTCCGAAGCCGCCTACCTGCCCCAGCGTCCTGGCTTCTCTTCGGCTGGGTGGGCGCCGAAGCGAAGCCAGAACACTGGGGTAGGGGTGGTGGGGCGGCGGCTTCAGAACGGCGCGCCTGGAAGTCGTTCTCCCAGAGTGGCTTTCGGCCGGGCGCGCCATTCCAAAGCTGCCCCCCGCCCCCACCCCACCCCAGCATCCTGGCTTCGCTTTGGCTGGGCGGGTGAGATGGCACCCCGTGCCCAGGTCCGCTGGGGTGGGGGTGGGAGTGGGTGAAAGCAGCTCACTTGCCTAGGGCGCACAGGCCCTGCCGCTCTGGACTGGAACGAGGCCCCCATCCTCCCTGTTCTGAAGACATCCGAAATCTCCTTTTGCTCTCACCTTCCTCAGGCCGTTATCGGTCCACGGCACTGACCAAGCGTTTGGGGTGAGGTTTGGATGGCTGGGGGCCACTCCCGCGCGGCACTTTTCGGGTGCTCTTGGATCCCATCTGGAAGACCCCCGACTGCTCCCCTCTGGGCAACTCCGATCCGGCAAAGGCTGCCAAAACCTCATTTTATTCCCCGAGCAACCAGGCTCCGTCCAAGAGAAGCCAGACCATCAGTTTCCAAAAAGCAAAGGGGTTTCCTTCCCTTTCTTTCTTTTTCTGAAGCGCTGTTTAAACCTCAAACGGTTTGTGCTCTTGCCTCCATTGTCCCCGGTGATCATAATAATAATAAAAAAGAATAGGGGGGTAACGGTGGGCCTTTCTTCGAATCCAAATCTCATCCCCAGCATGAGACCTCTGTGGTCTTTAATGGAATCTATTCTTCTCCAGACCCCCAGAGCTGCACAGAAACCAGCAGCAAGAGAACGAGCCCAGTGTGGCTCCCTCCCTCCCCCCACCCCGCATTTCTGCCCATGATGTGCCGTGGTAGGACATTTCAAGGGTCCTCTTTCAAGCCCCGCTGCCTCCTTTGCCCTCCAACCCATTTCTCTCAAATACTTTTTTTTTTTAAGGCTGCCGTTCTTCATGTAGAATTTGCAGAAATCCCCCCCCCCCCCGGTGGCGACAGGTTGGGTCTACTTGGAAGAAGGACCTCCATATCATTGCAAGAACCCGTGAGGGGTTGCGATACGTCTCCGCGCAGAATCATAGAATAGCAGAGTTGGAAGGGGCCTACAAGGCCATCGAGTCCAACCCCCTGCTCAATGCAGGAATCCACCCTAAAACATCCCTGACAGATGCTTGTCCAGCTGCCGCTTGAAGGCCTCTAGTGTGGGAGAGCCCACCACCTCCCTAAGTAACTGATTCCATTGTCGTACTGCTCTAACAGGCAGGAAGTTTTTCCTGATGTCCAGCTGGAATCTGGCTTCCTGTAACTTGAGCCCATTATTCCGTGTCCTGCACTCTGGGAGGATCGAGAAGAGATCCTGGCCCTCCTCTGTGTGACAACTTTTCAAGCATTTGAAGAGTGCTATCTTCAAAGAGTGTGTCTTTCCTCATGATGTCTTGGACTACAACTCCTATCATCCCCAGACGTCGGGAGGGAACCAGGTTGGAGAAGCTTGGCATGGAGACAGGCTGCATATATTAATGGAGAACAGGCCGCTTAATGTCCGGGTTGCCAAGCAGCGGGGTGGGATGGAGGAGTTAAAGAGAACAGGCAGGGGGTGGGGGGGAATTGTGTATGAGTATGAGTGAGTGTGTGTGT
Source organism: Elgaria multicarinata webbii (assembly GCF_023053635.1). NCBI lineage: Eukaryota > Metazoa > Chordata > Lepidosauria > Squamata > Anguidae > Elgaria > Elgaria multicarinata. Next base: position 176,341,803 of record NC_086172.1, on the reverse strand, counting down.
GTGTGTGCAGCCAATTGCTGGCATTTTAGTGTAAAAGCCAGAAATGTTGCCTTGACTTGGGGTGTTTAGTGACTAGCTCAGAGCGGTTTCTTATTATTTGATTTTGTTCTGACTTTATACTGTTAGTTTTACCCTACCCAGTGCCTGTTTACCCTATCCTGTGCCTGTTTGCATTCTCTTCCCCTCCTTATTGTTTTACTATGATTTTATTAGAATGTAAGCCTATGCGGCAGGGTCTTGCTATTTACTGTTTTACTCTGTACAGCACCATGTACACTGATGGTGCTATATAAATAAATTAATAATAATAATAATAATAATAATAATAATAATAATAATAATAATAATTTGGGAAGAGGGATAGAAACTTAAAACAAAACAAAACAGAAAAGTGTAAAATAAAGAATGAACATTTTCTCATAGTCATTTTTTTTTAAAAAAAATGAAATATATGCTGGCTGGAAAATGCTGGAAGTTGTAGGGCTTTTCCCCCTCTCTAAACATGTAAAGGATCATGCCCTTAGTGGTAGGGTGACCGTATGAAAAGGAGGACAGGGCTCCTATATCTTTAACAGTTGTATTAAAAAAGGAATTTCAGCAGGGGTCATTTGTATATATGGAGAACCTGGTGAAATTCCCTCTTCATCACAACAGTTAAAGCTGCAGGTGCCCTGCCCTGCCCTCTTTGAAATCTGGTCACTCTAGTATAGCTCCTGCAGCTTTAAGTGTGGTGATGAAGAAGGGATTTCACCAGGTTCCCCATATATACAAATGACACCTGCTGAAATTCCTTTTTCAATACCACTGTTAAAGATACAGGAGCCCTGTCCTCCTTTCCATAGGGTCACCCTACTTAGTGGTATTTCTCAATGGCATTAAAAAAAAAGCACCTGAGGAGAGGCCTGGATGTGTTTGGGGCCTTTCCGACTGCCTTCCCTCTTGGGTGCAAATGCAAACACATGCCAGTGCGGCTCACTGCAAAATGCATCTGCCACCAGGGCTGGCCGGCTCTCCCATTAGGTAGGGTGTCCCCGTGGAAAGGAGGACTGGGCTCCTGTATCTTTAACAGTTGCATAGAAAAGAGAATTTCAGCAGGTGTCATTTGTAGGCATGCAGAACCTGGTGAAATCCCCTCTTCATCGCAGCAGTTAAAGCTGCAGGAGCTTTATAGAGTGACCAGATTTAAAAGAGGGCAGGGCACCTGCAGCTTTAACTGGTGCGATGAAGAGGGGATTTCACCAGGTTCTTCATATATACCAACGACACCTGCTGAAATTCCCTTTTCTATGCAACTGTTAAAGATACAGGAGCCCTGTCCTCCTTTTCATAGGGTCACCCTAATTCATATTCACAAAGGGATTCATATTCAGTAGAGAAAGAGCATGAAATTTATAAAATACGAATGCAATAGAGAAACGGACGCATTCGCCTACCTCAGCTCTAGACTGTTGTCATAATAACCCACTCTGAGGGCCACCTGGCAGCCCTATGGGGCCATAGGGTAGAGAAAGGCAAGAACCGGTGTCTGAATTATGCAGCCTAGCATAATTCGGGTTACTGGCCTAGATAGGCTTTGACCAGATCCAACAAAGCACTTATATTCTTAGGAGGGGGGACACGCTGACTTAGGATCATTTAACACAGGTGAGTTATGCCTTATCTGCTAAGAGCATCTGAGTATAATCTCTTACTTTATCAATCCACATTAATCATACCTTATTGAACCACAGGATGCACGTTACAAAACCAAAAAATAAAATAAAAACGTGGGACCACACAAGAGTGAAATTAGCCTGCCCTTGCCTTTTCAAACCTCAAATGCAATGCTTCTATGATTTTAATTAACCTCCCGCGTTGCATTAAGGAATTCAAATAAGTCTCTGCGTTTCCCTCCCCCCTCTCCCCCCGTCACAATCCTTGACCGCATACCAAGAAAAGGAAGCCAAGGGCCCCTTGACCCACATTTCTAAGATGGGGTTCTTTTGGACATCTTAGGATTTTTTTCTCGGGGGGGAAAAAAAATCAACTTTCTGGAACGAACCCACCAGACTTACAATTAAAATGATGCCATGAGTTGCCAACTCTGGTTTAACATGACAGCTGTATGCATGTCCACGCCTTTTGGGCCAGCCAATTGCAGATTCAAGTTCTAAATCAGCTGTCAGATTCAAGCAAATGAGAATGGCCTCCCTGAAGCCAATGCTCTCCAGAGGCTTAAGTATATGCCCTGTATAGCCGTCACGACTGCGTTGTGCTGCTGCGTGGTTTATATGAAGCAGCAGCCCAACTCATAACCACAGCTCACTTTTCCCCACAAAACTGCGCTGTTTCGCAGTGTCATTTTACCGTGACTTTTTCAGTTGCTCTGAGGTCACCAGGTTGTTTCTTTCCCTCACAGTGGTGGCCTCAGTTCAGTTTAAGATAGTATGGGCGGATCCAAGTGGCACAAGATAGCACTCTTTAAATACTTGAAAGGTTGTCACACAGAGGAGGGCCAGGATCTCTTCTCAATCCTCCCAAAGTGCAGGACATGGAATAATGGTCTCAAGTTACAGGAAGCCATATTCCAGCTGGACATCAGGAAAAACTTCCTGGCTGTTAGAGCAGTACGACAATGGAACCCAAGACCAAGGGAGGTTGTGGGCTCTCCCACACTAGAGGCCTTCAAGAGGCAGCTGGACAACCATCTGTCAGGGATACTTTAAGGAGCCTTCCAACTCTACTATTCTATGATTCTATGAAATACTTAAAAGGTTGTCACACAGAGGAGGGCCAGGATCTCTTCTTGGTCCTCCCAGAGTGCAGGACACGGAATAATGGGCTCAAGTTACAGGAAGCCAGATTCCGGCTGGACATCAGGAAAAACTGCCTGACAGTCCGAGCAGTATGGCAATGGAACCAATGACCTAGGGAGGTAGTGGGCTCTCCCACACTAGAGGCCTTCAAGAGGCAGCTGGACAGCCATCTATCAGGGATGCTTTAAGGTGGATTCCTGCACTGAGCGGGGGGTTGGACTTGATGGCCTTAGAGGCCCCTTCCAACTCAACTGTTTTATGATTCTATGATTCTAGGAATGCAGGGCAGGGGGGATTGCAAGCTGAATGGACCCCAGTGTTGTCATGGTGACTCTGCTGTTTCCTCCTCTAACCCTGTCTCCCTCTCCATTAAAACTTTTTTTTTCATTTTATTTTTAAGATAGCAAGAATGCAGCTGTAATTATTATTATTATTATTATTATTATTATTATTAATTTCTTACTCGCCTCTCCGATTGGATTGAGGCAGGGAGCAACAACAAGCATAAAATACATAAAATACTGATTAAAAACATCCTAAAAGCATCCTAAAAACATTCCCCTGGGCTGGATAGCCGGGGCTCACTCCTGCATCACGCGTAACTCTATCGCTGCCACTTCACAGCAGTGACACTGCAGGGTTTGGAGGGGGGGCATCAGGAGGCAAAGTGGTGGTATATACACACGAACCAGATATTTTAGGCCTCAGCCAGACCTACCGGGTCTAGCACGACAGAGGGGTGAGAATCTTGCAATATTTTTATTGTGAGATCTCCCCCTCTGTTTACACGCGGCGCACGACAACCTCAGAGGGAGAGGACGTTGTGCCTGTCATTTTGTTTTTGTTAAAGAAGAAGAGCGCATGAACGCTCATGCGCAAAAGATAAGCTTTTTTAAAAAATTTAATCCTTTTTCCTGCTCCCCCCCACCCCACCCCTGACGGGCGCAGAGCTCCTGAGGAGCTCCGCGCCCCATGCACGAGTCCCGGCTTCTTGTGAGTAACCACGAGGAGACGGGATAAACCGCGATGCCCGCACACGTGTTCCACGGTCTCAGGATCAACCTGAGACTGTGGAAATAGCGGGCTCAAATGCTAGGGCGATATCCCAGGGCAAAGGAGGGATGATCCCTCCCTGCTCCTGGAATCACCTGTGCATCATGTGGACACATAGGGACAATCCTGGGGATTGCCCCGGGATATTGCCCCATCTAGCTATGGCCTGAGTGTTTGCCATGATGGCTAGGGCTGATAGGAGTTGAAGTCCAAAGTATCTAGAGAGAACCAGGTTGGAGGAGGCTGAGATAGAATGTTAGGGAAGTTTGCCTTACAAAGGGTGACCATAGGAAAAGGAGGACAGGGCTCCTGTATCTTTAACAGTTGTACTGAAAAGGGAATTTCAGCAGGTGTCATTTGTGTATATGGAGAACCTGGTGAAATTTCCTAGAATCATAGAATAGCAGAGTTGGAAGGGGCTTATAAGCCCATCGAGTCCAACCCCCAGCTCAATGCAGGAATCCACCTTAAAGCATCCCTGACAGTTGGTTGTCCAGCTGCCTCTTGAAGGCCTCTAGTGTGGGAGAGCCCACAACCTCCCTAGGCAACCGATTCCATTGTCGTAACTGCTCTAACAGTCAGGAAGTTTTTCCTGATGTCCAGCCGGAATCTGGCTTCCTTTAACTTGAGCCCATTATTCCGTGTCCTGCACTCTGGGAGGATCGAGAAGAGATCCTGGCCCTCCTCTGTGTGACAACCTTTCAAGTCTTTGAAGAGTGCTATCTTGTGCCACTTGGATCCGCCCATACTATCTTAAACTGTGATTGTCTTGTCTTGTTGTTATAGTTGGAATTGTTTTTAATCGTGTATTTTAAATGCGACTTTTAAATGTAATTTGTATGGGAACTGCTTGGAGATTTTGCTATATTAAGCGGCGTACAAACATTACTCATGAATAAATTGATAAGTAAGTCAAAATAAGGTGCGATCGAGAAATGGAAATTGAGAGGGTGCTCAGTAGACAAAGGGGTGGAGTTTTACAGAAGGGGTGGAGTTACCTCTTTCCTTACTCCCATGTAAACAAATGGCTGCCATTCACTCCTATGGTGGAAACCAAAGCATTGTGCTATGTGAATTTGAGACAGGGGAGCAATATCTGCCCTGGCTCCTTGATACTGAGTAATCTCCTATCCCCACCGATAAGGAACTTGTAAGGGGTGTGTGTGTGTCGTATGCCTCTGTGTGACAATACCTACCTGACCGTTAGAAAGACTTGCTGGATCGTGCCCAGAGTTAATCCCGTTCAAGCCATTTATTTCAACGGGGAGAATTAAGCACATGTCTCTCCCACGGAAATCAAAGTGGGGGAGGGGCTTAAAAGTGCTCAATTTTGTCCGGATCGTGCCCTTTGTAAATAAGCAGCGGGGTAAAGGGACTCCAAGCTCCAATGCTCATAACTCTCCCTTCTTCCAAAGTTGCCAAGACTTCCGCCTGACAAAACGCTCTGTGGGACTCGAAGTCTTCCTGATTCTGACGCCATCCCAAAAAGCAGCCCCAGGGAAAACTTCGCAACGGTTTTGGGTCGCCACTCCCTGAGGTCATTTTTGAACCAGTGCCTAGGAATTCTCCTTAACGCCCTTTTAGCCAAGCTTCCAATTAGTTCTCCAGCAATTTCGCAAAAAAGGAAAAAGGGGGGGGGGGGAAAGGGAGTCTTTTCCCACCTCCTCCGCACCCTACCTCCTTTTCTCTTTCTGTCTCTTTCTGTCTTTGTCTCCTAACTACCCAGAGATTTCCTGACGCTATTCCAGCTCCTGGAGACCTGAACCGACCCCTGCATTCCACCCGGTGTGGCTCACATGCCACTGAATTTTGGCATGTTTGCAAATTCACATGGAGCGAGGATAAGTCCTCCTGGAGCAAAGGCCTCTGTCTCAGATTCCACCCCATCCCTGCCAAACAAGTATTGCCTGCTCTCTTGTCCTCCCCCACCCCCCAATCTTCATCTTTTTCATTGAGTCCTGCATGGCAGCCAGCACATTCTTCAGCACAGCCTGCAGTAGGCATGGAAACTACTTTCTAGCTGCAAGTTGACTTTTTACAGGGTCCCCTTTTTTCCTCCTCCCCCCCACCCCAGTTTCCTTTCTCGCCTGCCTTCTACTTTGCCAATGATGACTTAAATGTGTTCAGTATTATCGCCTGCATCTGTTTGGTGCGCGAGCAGGTAGCGGTGTGTGTGTGTGTGTGTGTGAGAGAGAGAGAGAGAGAGAGAGAGAGAGAGAGAGAGAGAAAGAGAGAGAGAAATTTCCTTGATACAATATAAAGTTGCAGTGGAGGTAGTGTGATATATCCAATGAGCCGAATTTGGCTCCCCAAATTCCTGGATCAGTGATGCTGATAGCTGCAGGTAGCTTCAAGCTGTTCTCAAAACAGTTGCTATGTTGACTTTGTCTAATTGCAGAGGAGGGGCTTTAGGGAGCTGTGATAGGCAGCATTAAGACCCCAGCAGGGTGGCTGGAAAATACTGGAACAGCCCTGCAGAGCTGAACAAACCGCCAACAAAGCACTTGGTTGGGGTGTGTGCGTGTGTGTGTGCGTGTTTCCAGCCCAGCCAAATCCTCATCTCCCTCCCTCTGTCTCCAAAAAGAATAAAAATAAAATGTTGCAAGAAAAAGAAGAAACACACAAACACACACACACACACACACACACACACACACACACATCAGGCCCGCATAACTTTATCCCATGTTGGATTTTCAAATAACTAAGTGCCAACTTGTCTATCAAAATTAATAGGGCATTGCTTCTTCATATCGAAGGACCCGGGAAAAGGGGCAATGGATGAGATGTCTCCTCAGCCATCTTATGCATGTATTCATTGCTAACCAGTACGAGGCGCTTGCTAAAAAATTATATATTTAGGGAAAGAGTGGCTGGAGGCTCATGTTTGGCTTTCGAAAGAGCGACTGCTCAACCAGTACGGAGAGACGAGAAGTTGGCCTCTCTCAAGTTGCACCCGGAGTAAGAATAAAGCAAAATGACCTCAGGTGATGCTGGTTTCACTACATCAGTATTGAAACCACTAATTTCTGTCCCCACATACACAACAAGGCCATAGCTAGACCTAAGGTTTATCCCTGGATCGTCCAGGGGTCAAACCTGTTCATCTAGGTGACACACAGGGGATCCAGTGCTCAGGCAGGGGCGAACCCTGGAGGATCCCAGGATAAACCTTAGGTCTAGCTGTGGCCCAAATCTCTCTCTCTCCCTCTCTCTCTCTCCCCCTCCCCCTCCCCTCCCCCTATATATATATATATATATATATATATGTTCAGAGGAGGGCAACCAAGATGATCAGGGGTCTGGAAACAAAGCCCTATGAAAAGAGACTGAAGCAACTGGGCATGTTTAGCCTGGAGAAGAGAAGATTGAGGGGAAACCTGATACCACTCTTCAAATACTTAAAAGGTTGTCACACAGAGGAGGGCCAGGATCTCTTCTCAATCCTCCCAGAGTGCAGGACACGGAATAATGGGCTCAAGTTACAGGAAGCCAGATTCTGGCTGGACATCAAGAAAAACTTCCTGTTAGAGCAGTACGACTATGGAAACAATGACCTAGGGAAGTGGTGGGCTCTCCCACACTAGAGGCCTTCAAGAGGCAGCTGGACAACCATCTGTCAGGGATGCTTTAGGGTGGATTTCTGCATTGAGCAGGGGGTTGGACTGGATGGCCTTGTAGGCACCTTCCAATTCTACTATAGAGAAGATGCTGATGCTAGGGAAAGTGGAAGACAAAAGGAAGAGGGGCCAACCAAGGGCAAAATGGATGGATGATATTCTGGAGGTGACGGACTCGACCTTGGGGGAGCTGGGGGTGGTGATGGTCGACAGAAAGCTCTGGCACAGGCTGGTCCATGAAGTCACGAAGAGTCGGAAGCGACTGAACGAATAAACAACAACAATATATATTCAAATCAATCCATGGTCAATGGACCCCCGAAAACCTTAAATCCAAGTGTTTTAGCCTGAATCAGACCATTGATTTCAAACACTGATTAATCTGTAACATTTTTGCAGGGTGATGTGGACTGTCAGCAGTAGGGTTCAATAGGCAGACCTGTTGGTGGCTGTTGCTTGCCAGTATAGACTCCGTTTTAACTGCTGCAGCTGATAAACAGATGACTGGTGGTAGGGTGACCATACGAAAAAGAGGACAGGGCTCCTGCATCCTTAACAGTTGCGTAGAAAAAAGGAATTTCTGCAGGTGTCATTAGTATGCATGCAGCACCTGGTGAAATTCCCTCTCCATCACAACAGTTAAAGCTGCAGGCACCCTGCCCCCTTGACCAGATACACAAGAAGGCAAGGCTCCTGAAACTTTAACTGTTGTGATGAAGAGGGAATTTCACCAGGTGCTGCATGCCTACAAATGACACCTGCGGAAATTCTCTTTTCTATGCAACTGTTAAAGATACAGGAGCCCTGTCCTCCTTTCCATATGGCCACCCTAACTGGTGGCTACTTGTCATGATGGCTATATATATTACTTCCAGTAGCCTGGCTGTATGCTGGGGAACAAGAAGATAAGAACAGCACCCTGTTTACACAGTGGCCAACCAGCTGTCCACAGAAATCCCACAAGCAGGACATGAATGCAGCAGCACCCTCCCGCCCATGTTCCCTGGCAACTGGTGTACCTAGGCATACTGCTTTTGACACTGGGGGTAGCATGTATCCATCAGGGCTAGTAGCCACTGATAGCCTTTGCCTCCAGGAATTTATCCAACCGCCTTTTAAAGCCATCCAAATTGGCGGCCATCCCTACATCTTGTGGTAGTGAGTTCCATAGTTTATGCACTGTGTGTTTCTGTGCTTCCTTTTATCTGGCCTGAATCTCCCACCAGTCAGCTTCATGGGATGACCCCACTGGGTTCTAGAATTATGGGAGAGGGGAAAATAGGTCTCCCTCTCCACATTCTCCACACCATGCATCGTTTTGTAGCCCTCTATCATGTCTCCCCTCAGCCTCCTTTTCCCCCCAACAAGAGCAGCAGGGCCTGTTTATGTCCTATGTGGGGGCTTCCCATGGGCAGCTCATTGGCCGCCGTGAGAACGAAATGCTGAATGGACCATTGGTCTGATCCAGCACGGCTGTTCTTATGTTGATGGTGGAGCAATGAATGCACTCCAGGTTGCAGTCAGAACTGGTCAGAACTCTAAAGAGAGTTGGACAGCTCTTTACGGTTCTTACTGAAACCGGACCACTGACATCGGAGCCACCGACCTCCACTCATCAGAGGGACATTTGGTGGAATGCAAGGGTGGATCTCCCCCAGATTCTGGAACTCCCTGATGAGGCAAACTAGGTTGGACCCCTCTCTGTTGTCACTCCACTGGGCGCTTAGAGAGCTCCTTTCTGCCTGGAATCTACACAGATGTTATTCTAACGTTTTGAATGGGTTTCTGTGACACACAGCGTCACGTGACCCTGGGTCTCCAACGTTGTAAATGAGTAGTACTTACTGGTTCTATTTCTTAGTTGTAGCGCGGCTACAGATTCATGTGCCTCGTCCTACTGGTAATTCTCTCCCTTTCTCAGAGCTGCTGGGTTTGCTCCGCCCACTTCCTGTTCTCCTTCCTTATCTTATCTGCTACAGCAGATACATCACACCAGCGTTATACTGTGCAATCACTGACAATTGCATGCAAAGGACTCAGAAGTTTTCCACCTTAGAATCTGCTTTGATTGTGCATCCTGCCTTAATTGTGCTCCTTTTGCAAAAGATTCGCCCCAGCCGCTGCTGTGGACGCAGGAGCAGGATTTTAAACAAATGCTTACATCTGCATAAGCTTTATAGATAAAGACACCAAAATTGGCACGGTAATTCAAATACCAAATTTGAATCAAATTGGGTCATCGGTTGATTTTTTTATGACTTTTTTATTAACATTTCCCCCCTCTTTGCAAAGGAGCTGAGGAGCGCTCAAAGGATCGCTGTAGCTCCCTGCAGGAAAATTAACAAGGGTCTCTACTCCCAGTCCAAAACGGGGCTGCTGCTAAAACTTTTCAATTTGTTTTCCCATCCAAACCCTGATCAGACCCAGCCCATCTTAGCTTCAGCAAAGTGGCTGGCTCCTATACATTCAGGCTATTCCTTAGGACTTGTAGCAGGGAGTTTTGAAAGGAGTTTGTGTGTGCTTATGACTATTGCTGGCTAGGAATGAGGCAGGAACTGGGCGGAGCAAACCGAGAAAGCTCTGCTTACTCTCAGAGAAGAGGAAAAACGGGAAGGATTGAGCAATGTGCCCTGAAGTACCGTTGCAGCTAAACGTAAGTCACACTAGTGTGCCCCATGATACAGAGAACCGATACAGAGAACCACGTTAGAAAGGGACACTAGCAATGGTATAAGACTAGTGTAGATCCGGCCAGGGTTCTGACTAAAACCTGGAGTGGATTCACTGCCCCACTGACATCAGAGTCAGCAGCCTCCACTGCCTTTGATGGTGGTGAGCCCAAGAGAAGTACCTCCCCTGAACATCTAAACACCCCAGACAGGCTCATACGGGAGAAAGCAGCTCTTTCATCTATTAAACAGAATTAAGTACCCAGTACCATTGCATGTCAGCTATCAGACACAGTCAGATACTAAAATCCTATTGCATGTCAAGTATTCAATACTGCCACACAATAATTGTCAGAGATATTTGAAAACAGAGAGGCCACAGGGTCCTTTCCGCAGAGATCAAACACTTGGTGGATATTTAGCAAACGTCTGGCTATTTGCGAGGATATTGGGGGCATATTTGACAGAAAAATTCTCTGAGAAGGAAAAATGATTTCAGCTCTGGTCTGGACCTACCCTAAAAATGCCAGCCTGGGTGTTCCCCTGTAGCTCATCTTTACTCCCTGTTTAACATTTGGTTCGCTCAGCTTGGCTTATTATTTCGGCTGGGAAAGTCACTATATGAATTAATAGCAGAGTTCCCAGCTGAAAATAAATGTTTACTAGTTTCATGGGTTTCTCTCCCTCTCTCTTTGGCAGAGATCTGGCTTTTTGTCTGACTGACTCCCCCCACCCTCCACCCCCATCTCTTTTTTTGGCTTGAACATCCCTGAGGTGTATAATTAAAGCAAAAGAATTTACACATAGTGCTTTAGGGACTTAATGAATAGGAAACTCAGAATATTTCATTGATTCGGTGCATGCTATAGTATCAGGGTGGTGCGTTTCCTTTGTAAATTAAAAAGGGGAAGGAGAGAAAGAAAACGAGGCCATAATAATATGCTCATTCAACCCAGTTCAAAGGGGGCGGGGGGGAGAGGGGGACCGGTTTTGTTTCTGCATTCTCATTTAAATAAAACACACTGAAAAAGAGCAATTCGGACTGGATCCAACGGGCTTTGCAACTTTAATATGGCACACTATTAAACTGCACCTTGCCGTGGGCCACCGTTCACTTAGTGGACGTGTGGAACTCTCTGGCTATAAATCATTATCCATTGTATCAAGAGAATCTTGGCTCCGGTTTGCTTAGAGGTCTTTAGCTCTTCTTACCAGCTTCCCCCCCCCCATAAAAATAAATAAAGTGTTTGTGTGTGCTCATCGAGATCAGTTGAATATGTATGTAGGGACCAGATAGGATGCTACATAGAATCATAGAATAGTAGAGTTGGCCTACAAGGCCATCGAGTCCAACCCCCCGCTCAATGCAGGAATCCACCTTAAAGCATCCCTGACAGATGGTTGTCCAGCTGCCTCTTGAAGGCCTCTAGTGTGGGAGAGCCCACAACCTCCCTTGGTCACTGGTTCCATTGTCGTACTGCTCTAACAGTCAGGAAGTTTTTCCTGATGTCCAGCTGGAATCTGGCTTCCTTTAACTTGAGCCCGTTATTCCGTGTCCTGCACTCTGGGAGGATTGAGAAGAGATGCCAATGGTCACATGATCCCTCACCATTGGCCATGCTGATTGGGGTTGATGGGAACTGGATTCCAAAACATCTGGAGGGTGCCAGATTGGGGAGGCTGTGTACACCACGAACAGGAAAGGAAGACGGTGTCCTGCACTCTGGGAGGATCGAGAAGAGATCCTGGCCCTCCTCTGTGGGACAACCTTTTAAGTATTTGAAGAGTGCTATCCTGTCTCCCCTCCATCTTCTCTTCTCCAGGCTAAACATGCCCAGTTCTTTCAGTCTCTCTTCATAGGGCTTTGTTTCCAGACCCCTGATCATTCTGGTTGCCCTCCTCTGAACATCTCCCCAAATTCAGGCCACTGCGTGAAGGAGAAGGAGGGCATGTAGCTCCTTCACACTCCCCTGGTGCGCTGCCCCATTCCATCCTCCACACGGGTACACATTAGGGCAGGACATCTTAAAGACACCTGTGAGCGTACGGTTCCATGCGTGTAGGTGAAACTCATGCGGTTGACGGTTTTCTAATTGAATCACAAATCAACCATGTGATGTTGACTGACATGGATTGAAGCATACAAAGTGTGTTGGTGGCATTTCATAGAATCATAGAATAGCAGAGCTGGAAGGGGCCTACAAGGCCATCGAGTCCAACCCCCTGCTCAATGCAGGAATCCACCCTAAATGATCCATCCCTAGGTCTACAAGGCAGGGACAGCAGAGGCAGCGGCAGTGTGCTCATTCCACAGGTCCTGTGAGACCCCATCACAACCAGTCCTTCTACAACTCCATTGGCTGCCAGTCCAGGGCCAGGCACGATTCAAAGTGCTGGTACTAACATACAAAGCCCTAAACGGTTTGGGGCCAGGTTATTTGAAAGAACGCCTACTCCCATATGTGCCTGCCCAGACCTTAAGATTATCTACAGGGGTCCTTCTCTGTGAGCCCCTGCCAAAGGAAGTGAGGCAGGTGGCTACCAGGAGGAGGGCCTTCTCTGCTGTGGCACCCCGGCTGTGGAATGAGCTCCCTAAGGAGGTTCGCTTGGCACCTACATTAAATGCTTTTAGACGCCAGGTGAAGACCTTTTTATTTTCTCAGTATTTTAACACCTAATTTAACTTAAATTTAAACGTTGCTGTTTTAATTTTCGTATTTTAATCTACATCAATTTCTGCTGTGTGGTTTGATCCTGGTTGTGCTTTTTATATTGTATTTTGTATTTGTGTTTTTAGACTGTTGGTTGTTTTGTTGTGCTTTTCGTGGTTTTAATTTCTGTGAACCGCCCAGAGAGCTTCGGCTATTGGGCGGCATAAAAACGTAATAAATAAATAAATAAATAAACTGCAGAAGAAATATAATCTGATCCAGCCCATTTTGTTGGGACTAGCATGAAGGTTGCTCTGTCTGTGAACTCTTAGGCCTGCAGCCGCTTCGCAATGGAAGAGGCACAGAGTTGTGAATGTTTCCCACTTCTGCGACCGCCCCTCACAGGGCACATGCGCCTGAGGTTTCCTGTAATGACAGGAGTGCTGTTGCGGTGACCCGTCACGGTGCTTCCAGGTGTGTATCGGTACAAGTGGGCAGGGCTAGGTGGATGGCTACGAGGAACAGTTTTTTTTTTAATGACTCGTGAGGGATGCGCAGGAGCACAGATGCACATCAACACACGGGGGAAAGGAACTCTGTTGAATATGCGCTCCTGCACAGAGATATGTTGATTTATTATTCATTTATTACATTTATATCCCGTCTTTTTTCCTCCAAGGAACCCAAGGCGGCGTACATAATACTCCTCCTCTCCATTTTATCCTCACAACAACAACCCTGTGAGGTGGGTTGGGCTGAGAGGCAGGGACTGGCCCAAAGTCACCCAGTGGGTTTCCATGGCTGACTAGAACCCGGATCTCCGGACTCCTAGTCCGACACTTTAGCCACTACACCACACTGGCTCTCATTTTTAATATGTTTGTATTTTAAAAAAAACTGCAATCGGCATTAAAACACGCCGATACCCATCCAAAACACGTGGCAGAAATGGTGGACAGGTCCACTCCCACACACCTCCGATACTCACACACACGCCCCTCACACTGATTGGCTGTTCGTTGAGCCCGGAACTCACGGTGAACAGCAACGACGTGGCAAAGGGGGGGGGCACACCGCAAACGTTCTTCGGAATGGAAGCCAGAGAGCCGGAAAAAACGCGACAAAGGCAGTCAGGGATATTCCGGGAAAACTGAGAGGTATAGCTGAGATCACCGCGGGAGCAGGTGAACGTCATGTGGGCCGTTAGTGACGACTCTGATACAATCCTGCAATGAACAGCTGGTGTCGACTCCCTCTCGGATGATCAGTGAAGGACCTCCAGAACTTTTTGCCTACAACTCTCAGCAGCCCTAACCAACACAGCCAATGGTGTGGGATCAGGAGAATCATAGAATCATAGAATAGCAGAGCTGGAAGGGGCCTACAAGGCCATCTTCATCACAACAGTTAAATCTGCAGGATCTATACTAGAGTGACCAAATACAAGAGAGGGCAGGGCTCCTGCAGCTTTATCTGTTGTGATGAAGAGGGAATTTCACCAGGTGCTGCATGCATAACAATGACACCTGCTGAAATTCCCTTTTCTACACAACTGTTAAAGATTCAGGAGCCCTGTCCTCCTTTCCATAGGGTCACCCTAGTTTAGTAGGTAATTGATTCTACCTCCACAACCACCATTTCACATCCTTCTCTGCTACCCTGAGAAACTATTTTGTACCTCCATTTGTACCGCCATTTAGTGGATTTTAGAGTTGTAGTTAAAAAAAAAAAAGGAAAGAAAAAGTAGTTCTCACCAGACTGAAATCTGCCGATGCCTGGTGTAGAAAAATGAAATGTGTGTCCTATTAAATTCTGGATTTCTGTGTACTACCTGACTGTACCCAAAACAACAAGTTTCTGAGAGCGCAACTTGATGCCGTTAGGAATAGGGGGTCATTGCTGAGCATAGCAACACATGTCAGTTCCCCACCCTGCTGCCTTTGTTACACAGAGTAATGAAAATGCATGACATAATGCTATCATGTTGTGCATGTGTCTTGTCTTGAAACGCACCAGGTGTGTGTGTCCTGAAACCCACCCATGTCAACCCAAAGTGGTATAGTCCAGGAAAAGCGGTACAGTCCAGGAAAAACAAAACCACCTCTTGATTCTGTGGAATATGTAAACTGGCCCAAATGCACACAGAGATAATGTCTGAAAGCACACCAGAAGTACCTCCACTGAAGATGAACAGGGGCATCTTCCTATCTAGAGAGCTGCATGTGTGTACTGGAGCATTTGTGAGGCTCTGGACTGAAGCCTCGGTTTTGAATGTGGACTACAAAGAAGCCCGTTTCTTCTCCTTTACCAAGCAGCTTTTGTTTTCTGTTTCATAGGTGAACTAGGAAGGAGAACAAACAGAGCAACTACACCCAGACCTGCATAGGCAGGGCCGGTGCCAGACTATTTTGCACCCTAGGCAAGGTGAGCTACTTTCACCCACCCATCCCCCCAAAATTGCCAACTTTGATTTTTAAGAACAGATGTTTCCTGGAAAAAATAAGAAGCACAAAACTTGAAACTGCTAAATTTATTTTAAAGTGCATGAAATACGTCATGCCAATTATTGCAAACAAATTGGAAAGGAACGTCTATGGGTCTAAAATGCATGATTTAATAGGAATATCACCTCCAAATCACACACACACCCAACTCACATGCGCGCACACACACTCACACTCACCATCACTCACTCCAAACGAACACACGCATGAATACATGCATTCACTCAAAGACCCCATGCACCCCATTTACCCATACATTCTCTCTCTCGCTTTCTCTCTCTTCCGGGTGCGTTCCGGAAGTCCGAACATGGAGCCGCCCCACCCCCCACCCCAGCGTCCCTGGCTTCGCTTCGGCTGGGCGGGCGCGGGACGCCATCTCGCCCTCCCAGGCCCAGCTGAATCCTCGGGATGGGCCGGCTCACAGCCAATGCGCGTGAATGCTGTGCTGTGCCCGGCGCCCCTCTTAGCTTGGCGCTCTAGGCGGCCCGCCTGAGTGGCCTCTATGGTAGCACCGGCCCTGTGCATAGGGTGACCATATGAAAAGGAGGATGGAGCTCCTGTATCTTTAACGAGAGCTTCGGCTGTGGGGCGGTATATAAATGTAATAAATAAATAAATAAATAAATAAATAAATAAATAAATATAAAATGGTTGCATAGAAAAGGGAATTTCAGCAGGTGTCGTTGGTATGCATGCAGAACCTGGTGAAATCCTCTCTTCTTCATCACAACAATTAAAGCTGCAGGAGCCCTGCTCTCTTTTGTATCTGGCCAAGAGGGCAGGGCTCCTGCAGCTGTAATTGTTGTGATGAAGAAGAGAGGATTTCACCAGGTTCTGCATGCATACCAATGACACCAGCAGAAATTCCCTTTTCTGTACAACTGTTAAAGACACAGGGGCCCTGACCTCCTTTCCATAGGGTCACCCTAGCCCTGTATATCACCAGCCGTTCGATTGGTAGAAGCTCCCTGTCTATTTCTCCCTGGACACAAAATTGCTTCTCCTTAACAACGCCCCGCTACGTTCAGGCACAAACGAGGTGTAGAAGCGGCAACACAGACGGCTCGCAGAAATATATGTTTTATACATGCCAGCAGAAGAGCGAACTCCAGGCCGAGTCCCATTTCACCGCTGACTATTTTGTTCCACTTGATGAAATCCCTTTCCGCTGCCTCTGATGCCTCACCACCGCCACTACTGATCTCAATATATTTGGTCATATTATGCAAGTATCAGAGCTGGCACTTCAGAGAAGGGAGACGTGGCTCTGGGTGAGAAAGGAAGGTTTTGACTACGGAGTGGAGGCAACAGGGTGTGAAACCGATCAAGAAGATCAGGATTAGGAACTTTGGGAGACACGGGGTGGCTAGGAATTTCTGGAGGCAAATTGTGAAGAACTTTTGTTACACTTTTTTTTTTTTTGCTTATGGAAATCTAAGCAGTGATTGCTCCACCAATTTTTTTCCTTTCACTGCAAGTCACCCTCCAGGGAATCTCAGGCCTGGGGCCCAAATATGACCCTCCTGGGGTCCCCAGATGGCCACGCCCCTTTCCCCCCAGCCATCAATCATTTGTGGGGTTCCCCCAGTTGTGTATCTAAACAGTCACAACGCCACAGTCAGAGCTTGAAGCTAAACTACGCTGGTATCTTTTATATTTTAGCCCCGCCCTTTTTGCCTTTAGCCCCGCCCCTTGTCTTTGGCTCCACCCACCACCGGAATGCAGTCTTCAATACTCCTCCGATATGGAATTCAGCTCTTGGCTGAAAGAGATTCTGCACCTGGCAGTGAAGTCATCCAGTACCATAGAGATGGAAGCGGTACACAAGACATCAGCCCTGGCCTTATTGAAGGGTATGCGCAAGTAGGGTGACCATACGAAAAGGAGAACAGGGCTCCTGTATCTTTAACAGTTGTACTGAAAAGAAAATTTCAGCAGGTGTCATTTGTATATATAGAGAACCTGGTGAAATTTCCTCTTCATCACAACAGTTAAAGGTGCAGGCGCCCTGCCCTCTTTTAAATCTGGTCACTCTGGTATAGCTCCTGCAGATTAAACTGTTGTGATGAAGAGGGAATTTCACCAGGTTCTCTATATATACAAGTGACACCTGCTGAAATTCCCTTTGCTATGCAACTGTTAAAGATACAGGAGCCTGGTCCTCCTTTTCATAGGGTCATCCTAGGGAACCTGCACCTGAGGAAGCACCTGCAGCCCCCACTCCTAATTGCAGCCCATGTTACTTTCTCCCATAGAACTCAATGGGAGCCACTAATAACCAAGGTGACTTTTATTTGCATAACCACACCCCTTCACCTACATAGCCTTGCTCTGGAATCTGATGCTCAGTCAGGCTGGACTCTCACAGAATATCAGGAACTGCCTTTTTTATTTATATTTATATTTATTTATTTATTTATCACACTTATATACCCCCCCCCCATAGCCAGGGCTCTCTGGGCGGTTTACAGAAATTCTAAAATTAAGATAAAAACGAGTACACGAAATTTAAAATTCTAAAACACAGAACATACACACATAAAGCATTAAAAACCATTAAAAAAACACACCAAACATGTGGGTGATTAAGATGCTAGAGAAAATTGAGAGTTTCTTTCCAATAAACAGATCCTGAGCTGGGGTGTCAGAAGGAGTTCTCCATCATTGCCAACAAACCGTGCGTGATCATTGGAGAGTGTGTGAATGGGTTTGGGAACAGAGATGTTATGAAATCTGGGTCACTGTTCCATGGTTTTAATGTACCCCTAAAGATCAGATCTGGACTGAAATTGTTCAGGTAACATCTCTCTCTATCCCTCACTCCCAACAACAACAACGCCAAAAAAAAAAAAAATACCCAAGATGCCAGGAGGAAAAAATCAGGAAACTTAATGAAACAGTTAATGCTATTTGCTGATAATGATTATTCAACTAAAAGGCTTTGAAGCTGCCCAATTAGCACTTCACTACAGTAAACAAGATCTTGAGATATGAGCAGATCGGAAGAATAATGTATGCTCGCTAGTTCGGGGCTTCTATGAGAAATCCGTACAGAACAATAGCTCGGCACTTTCCCTAACCATAATAGCACTTTGGGTGTAGATTCCATTGCAGCCATTGTTCCTGGGTGAGGCTTTTCCCGAAAGCTGAGCTGCAGCTGCTTCTTTTGAAAGCTCCAAAAACGTTCCAAATAAGCAGAGGCACAGGTAGCTTGGAGGACCTGGACCTGACATGACGCGGAGGCCGCTAGAGATGTTTAAGCTCAGGTGTACAATCCATCTGAACCTTTTCGTATCGCTGACGTCCCTGAGACTTGGGCCATAGCTAGACCTCAGGTTTATCCCTGGATCATCCAGGGGTCAAAATCTGTTCATCTAGGTGACACACAGGGGATCCAGTGCTCAGGCAGGGGCGAACCCTGGATGATCCCAGGATAAACCTTAGGTCTAGCTGTGGCTGGAAGGTGTAACAAGCTCCTTTGTGCTTAAGAGTAACCTATAGCTGACATAAAAAGAACCCTGGAAGGTCACAGAATCATTGAATGCGAAGGAACTGCAAAGGTCATCTAGACAGAGGTCGATCCCTTGAGTGAAGGCCAAACTGGACAGCAGCAGTTCCATGCGTGCAGCACAAAAGGGTGCCAAGTGTCCTCTTTTACATTTCTCCATTTGAAGGACTGTCTGGTACAAGTCCGATTTAAAGCTATTTTATTTCCTTATTACATCCGTATAACGCCCAGTAGCCCAAGTGCTCTGGGCAGTTCACAAAACAAAATTTCAAATCATAAAATACAACACCATAGTAAAACGTAATGTTTTTTTTTATTATTTATTTATTTATTATAGGGTGACCATATGAAAAGGAGGACAGGGCTCCTGCACCTTTAACAGCTGCATAGAAAAGGAAATTTCAGCAGGTGTCACTTGTATATATGGAGAATCTGGTGAAATTTCTTCTTCATCACAACAGTTAAAGGTGCAGGAGCTATACTAGAGTGACCAGATTTAAAAGAGGGCAGGGCACCTGCAGCTTTAACTGCTGTGATGAAGAGGAAATTTCACCAGGTTCCCCATATATACAAATGACACCTGCTGAAATTTCCTTTTCAGTGCAACTGTTAAAGATACAGGAGCCCTGTCCTCCTTTTCATATGCAGGTGACAGACTTGACCTTGGGGGAGCTAGGGGTGGCGACAGCCGACAGAAAGCTCTTGCGTGGGCTGGTCCATGAAGTCACGAAGAGTCGGAAACGACTGAACGAATAAACAACAACAAAAATTTATTATTGCATCCCGCCTTTTTTCCTCCAAGGAACCCAAGGCGGCCTACATAATCCTCCTCCTCTCCATCAGAAGACAGAGTCGTGCCTGGACAGTGTCCCACAACAATTAGCACCTTGAAGGCACACAGTTCACCTGGGGGCTGTTTATACACGTTAAAAGCCCCCACGGTGGCTGCGCAGTGACGCTGCGTTCATTATATGATGCAGCAACTACCACGGAGCTTTCTTGCAAAGCTGCCTGTCCACCATCTGTCCACCATCTGCAGCCTTGCTGTGGAGATGTTCCCCAGCAGAAGGCGACTGCTGGTTGGTCACCAGGATGAGGGCGAGGATGGCTCCAGTACCTGGATGACAGCTGGAAACTCCAAAGTTTCATCCTTGGAGTGGGGATTACTTAGCGCCACCCCGCAGGAGCGAAGCCGCGGGGTTAGGAGGAACACCGCGCTGTCAAGTCAGCCCCCTGGTCTCCACTGTGAGGTGGACGGTATTTTTCTATTGTCATTATTATTCCTACATTTATATCTATACATATAAATTAGCATATGTATGTTTTATGCAAATCAGTGTCCTCCCTTTTTGGGGGGATGATGTATTTCCTCTTTTTTGACAATTTGTAAGTGGCACTGCCCCTGCGATGTAGAAAGAGGGAGTTGGGGGTCTGATTTTAATAATGAAAGGGGTGTGCAGGTCAGGGCTGATAGAACCACCATCCAAAGATGGTGAACCACCCAGAGAGCTTCAGCTATTGGGCAGTATAGAAATGCAATAAATAAATAAATAAATAAATAAATAAATAAATAAATAAATAAATAAATAAATAAACAAACAAATAAAGAGAGACCAGTCACACTTCTTCTCCAGTCGTTAAACCAGCCATGCAGAACCTGTTTCAGCCCACAGGCCAGATTTCATTCTGAGAAGCTCTCGGGGGCCACATTCCAGTGGTGGGCGTGGCTAAAGGCAAAAGGGGGAGGGACCGAAAATACTAGCCTGTTGTAATTTGAAGCTCTGACTGCCATTAACTCAGCCTTAGGAAAGGCATTTCAAGTGTTTATAATTGGGGGGGGGAGGAACGGGATGCACACACACCCCCGAAAAATCCTGGTTAACTACCAAACAATTGGTGGTTGTGGGGAAACGCCGGCAGCAGTAGAGGGTGAGAATGTCTGGGGAATCCCAGAGGGGCCAGGTTGGGACTGAGGTTCTTCACCTTGGAGTTAAACCTACAGTAGGCTGACCATATGAAAAGGAGGACAGGGCTCCTGTATCTTTAACAGATGTATTGAAAAGGGAATTTCTGCAGGTGTCATTTGTATATATGGGGAACCTGGTGAATTTTCCTCTTCATCACAACAGTTAACGCTGCAGGAGCCCTGCCCTCTTTTAAATCTGGTCACTCTAGTATAGCTCCTGCAGCTTTAACTGTGGTGATGAAGAGGGAATTTCACCAGGTTCTCCATATATACAAAGGACCCCTGCTGAAATTCCCTTTTCTATGCAACTGTTAAAGATACAGGAGCCCTGTTCTCCTTTTCACTGGGTCACCCTAACTTACAGAAACCAGTGGAGGCTGGTGGCTCCCATGTCAGTGAGACGGGGAATTCTGTTGGAGCCAGTCAGAACTCTAGGGCCATAGCTAGACCTAAGGTTTATCCCTGGATCATCCAGGGGTCAAACCTGTTCACCTAGGTGACACACAGGTGATCCAGTGCTCAGGCAGGGGCGGACCCTGGATGATCCCAGGATAAACCTTAGGTCTAGCTGTGGCCTATAGGAGCTACTCCAGGGTGCTTCTGCGCCTTGTAGGTAACCCACCTTTCAAGAGCCCATTGTGCAGAACCCAGTGGCTTATTTCCTCTTTATGTAGTCATCTGGCTGTTAAAATGCCAGGATTGCCAAGGTGGAGAGCGGCGGGAGAGAGGGAGGGAGCGAAAGCGAGAAGGGAGGAAGGGATTCGTGACTTATCTGAAAGCCCTGTACACACAGAGCACGTCCCCCACCCCCTTCCTTCCCTTTGTTCCAGCGTAATTCTACTTTTTAGTGAAATTATTAAAGCTAATTGCATTATTTAATCCCCATCACATGCAATTCTCCAGTGTTTCCCTAATCAGTGTAATCAAGCCAATCGAAACAGATAAAGGAGATCTTTTAGCAGGCCTTGATGAGATTTTATCATCAATCTCCATGTGTATTGCAAAGCCGTGACACACTCAGAAGAAACAAAAGTAACTTGGGAATAGAGGAGTGTGAATACGGCAGCCCAGGGGCTGGTCGGACTGAGATCGCTTTTGCCTACTGTACTGCTGGCGAAGGAAGGGAAATTGTCAACACGCTGAGTTGGACCTGATGTTTCAGGGGTATAGCCTCCTTTTCAAGGCCTCCCAAGGAGGACTAAAACTGAAGACTGAGTTGAACTGACCCTGTCCCCCACATCAACTTCCTCATTCAAGCTGATTGAGCATCATACATAGGGCATGCATAGCGTGACCCTATGGAAAGGAGGACAGGGCTCCTGCATCTTTAACAGTTGCATGGAAAAGGGAATTTCAGCAGGTGTCATTTGCATGCATGCATGCAGCACCTGGTGAAATCCCCTCTTCATCATAACAGTTAAAGCTGCAGGAGCCCTGCTCTAAACTAGAGTGACCAGATAAAAAAGAGGACAGGGCTCCTGCAGCTTAAACTATTGTGATGAAGAGGGAATTTCACCTGGTGTATGCGTACAAACAACACCTGCTAAAATTCCTTTCTCTATGCAACTGGTAAAGGTACAGGAGCCCTGTCCTCCTTTCCATAGGGTCACCCTAGGCATGAGGGGGCAGGGGGGAGAGATGGTAATGAAATACCAATAGCGTAAAATACAACAGAAGTACCACTACCATAAAAACTGGCAGCATTGACATAGGGTGACCCTATGAAAAGGAGGACAGGGCTCCTGTATCTTTAATAGTTGCATGGAAAAGGGAATGTCAGCAGGTGTCATTTGTATATATGGAGAATCTGGTGGAATTCCCTCTTCATCACAACAGTTAAAGATGCAGGAGCTATACTAGAGTGACCAGATTTTAAAAGAGGGCAGGGCACCTGCAGCTTTAACTGCTGTGATGAAGAGGAAATTTCCCCAGATTCCCCATATATACAAATGACATCTGCTGAAATTTCCCTTTCAATACAACCGTTAAAGATACAGGAGCCCTGTCCTCCTTTTCATAGGGTCACCCTAATTGACAGAAAGCACAAGTCAGTGAAAAGGGAAAGGCAGTCCCTCTCTTTAGAACATCAGAAGGGCCCTGATGTTGGATCAGACCAAAGGTCCATGTAGTCCAGCATTCTGTCCACATAGTGGCCCACCAGCTGTTGACCAGAGACCTACAGACAAGACACAGTGCGATAGCACCCTCTGACCCATGGTCCCCAGCAATTGATGTATAATAGGCTTACTGCCTCTGATACTGGAGATAGCACATAGCAGTCAGGACTAGTAGCCTTTGATGGCCTTCTCCTCCAGGAATTTTCAAAGCCATCCAAAATGGTGGCCATCACTACATCTTGTGGAAGTAAATCCCATAGCTTAAGTATGTGCTGTGTGAAGAAATCCTTCATTTTATGTGTCCTGAATCTCCCACCAATCTGTTTCATGATGTGACTCCATTGGGTCCCAGTATTATGGGAGAGGGAGGAAAACGTCTCCTGCTGCACATTCTCCACACCATGTATGGTTTTGTACCCCTCTATCAGGTCTCCCCTGAGCCTCCTTTTTTCCAAGCTAAACAATCCCAGCTGTTGTAACCTTCCCTCATAGAGGAGATGCTCCAGCCCCTTGATCCTTTCAGTCACCCTTTTCCCTTGACCTCTCTTCCCTCTCCCCAAATAACGTTCTCTCCTGAGATGCAAGAATCGGGGGCGGGGGGCAGGCTATTTTCTGCATGGCTTGATTAGGGCTATGGGAATGCATCAAGGATAGGCATGGTTGTGCATCTGCGAGAGCCCACACACTCCAGCAGGGCCCCTCATTGTAGGAGCCCTGCCTAGCGTGACCAGATACGAAAGAAGGCAGGGCTCCTGCAGCTTTAACTGCTGTGATGAAGAGGACATCTCTTCATCACAAGAACACCTGCTGAAATTCCCTTTTTGTATGCAATTGTGAATGATACAGGGCCCCTATCCTCCTTTCCCTAGGGCCACCCTATCTTTGGCCCCGCCCACCATTAGAAGGTGGCTCCCAAGAAGTGAAATTTTGGCCCTCGGGCTGAAAGAGGTTCAACACTCCCAGCCCAAGAGTTATGCAATGAAACACAGACTCATTCACTTGCCAAGAGGGAATGGAAAGGACCGCTTGGCACTTCAGCTTTCCGCAAACAGGTGCTCTCCAGGGCCGGATCAACACTAGTCTTGTAACGTTGCTAGTGACTCTTTCTAACGTGGTTCTCTGTATCGGTTCTCTGTAGCTGTAACGTTACTGCAGGGCACACTGTTAAATCCTTTCCTTGTTCTTCTCTGAGAGCTGCTGGGTTTGCTCCGCCCACTGCCTGCCTCATTCCTAGCCAGCAGTGCAGGGCAATAGTCATAAGCACACACAAACCTCCTCCCAAAACATTTTAACAGAAGTCCCAGGGAATTGCCTGAATGCATAGGAGCTAGCCACTTTGCTGAAGCTAAGCAGGGTTGAGTCTGGTCAGGGTTGAGATGGGAAACCAAATTAAGAAGTTTTAGCAGCAGCCACATTTAAGCTCTGCTGGTCATGAGTTTTGGACTTTGGACCCTTGTTAATTTTCCTGCAAGGAGCTACAGCGATCCTTTGAGCGCTCCTCAGCTCCTTTGCAAAGAGGGGAGAAATGTTAAAAAAAAAATCATAAAAAATCAACCGATGACTCAATTTGATTCAAATTTTAAGGCAGGATGCATGGGAGTACTTCACAATCAAAGCAGATTCTAAGGTGGAAAACTTCTGAGTCCTTTGCATGCAATTGTCAGTGATTGCACAGTATAACACTGGTGTGATTTATCTGCTGTAGCAGATAAGATAGCAAACGGGGAGAAGGAAGAACAGGAAGTGGGCGGAGCAAAACCAGCAGCTCTGAGAAAGGGAGAGGAGAATTACCGGTAGGGGCCTTTCCACACGTCGTACCGAGGATGCTTCTAAGCGACCCCAGTGCGACCCCAAACCGATCGTCTAGCTTACCTTTGGAAGAGACGAAGAAGAGGCGTCCTTGCCGCTGCCGACGCCGCCGTCACCCCGCCGACCTCCTCGCCAGCTGGCGAGGAGAGCTCGGCACCCCGCCTTCTTCCGCCGAGCTCTCCTCGCCAGCCGGCGAGGAGGTCGGCGGGTGACGGCAGCGGCGGCAAGGACGCCTCTTCTTCGTTTCTTCCAAAGGTAAGCTAGACGATCGGTTTGGGGTCGCACTGGGGTCTCTTAGAACCGGCCTCGGTACGATGTGTGGAAAGGCCCAGAGACGAGGCACATGAATCTGTAGCCACGCTGGAACTAAGAAACAGAACCTGTAAGTACGACTCATTTACAACGTTGGAGACCAAGGGTCACGTGACGCTATGCGTCACAGTAACCCATTCAAAACGTTAGAATAACACCAGTGTAGATTCCCACCAGGTTTTTGGGGCTCCATATCATAGAATAGCAGAGTTGGAAGGGGCCTACAAGGCCATCGAGTCCAACCCCTGCTCAATGCAGGAATCCACCCTAAAGCATCCCTGACAGATGGTTGTCCAGCTGCCTCTTGAAGGCCTCTAGGGTGGGAGAGCCCACAACCTCCCTAGGTAACTGGTTCCATTGTCATACTGCTCTAACAGTCAGGAGGTTTTCCCTGATGTCCAGCTGGAATCTGGCTTCCTTTAACTTGAGCCCGTTATTCCGTGTCCTGCACTCTGGGAGGATCGAGAAGAGATCCCAATGGTCACATGATCCCTCACCATTGGCCATGCTGATTGGGGTTGATGGGAACTGGATTCCAAAACATCTGGAGGGTGCCAGATCGGGGAGGCTGTGTACACCACGAACAGGAAAGGAAGACGGATTTCGTCTCCCCTGGAGGCCATTTTTCTTCCTTGCACCAAAGCGCTTGTCTTCCTGCCTCGTCCGGCCGCGGCTGGGCTCCGTGTGAAGCAGAACGCAGCTGGGCCTCTGGCCTTCTCTACCGAATGAACGCGCTGGAGAGCAGCATGTGGGAGGAGTTGTGGCGCTGGTCCTGTCGATGCCGACTCCGGTGCTTTCAAAGGCCCCATTAGGTCTTAACAATAACAAATCCATTGGCTGTAATGAAGGAGGAGGATCTTTGCCATTCTTTCTTCTCGCAAACAAGGGCAACACGGCAACACTTGATTACTCAGAAAGCAGCTGGACCGGGTGTGTAGGTAGCTGCCCGACAACAGCGGCAATGTCGATTGCATGCCATAATTTCGCCTCGCGTTGTGCTTTCTGCACCACGGCGAGGGCTGCTTTAAATGGAATTTAATCGTGGCCTCGTTCAAAGGCTTTGCTCTCTCTGCTACATACCCACAAACACACACACACACACACACACATTTTCTGCACCCTCCCCATCTCTCAGTCCTTGGCCTTTTCCCTCCCCCTCCCCTTTTACAGGATAATTTTGTTCTCTATTCAGGGTGGACAGCAAGTGCGGCAAACAATAAAATCACAGCAACTACCCACAACAAGCTTATTGTTGGACTGTCTGTTTCAAATCACGTCTCCGTTCGGGGCTGGTATCAGCCCAGGCTACTGTTGCCACCCCACATGCCTCCTCTGTGGCCATTCTCATTTTTTCCCAGCACTCTGACCAGTGCTGTGTGGCTGGGCATGGGAGCGGCCATTTTAAATTCCCACAATGCCATCAACCGTAGTGTGGCTCCAGAGCACTTTGAGAAATTAAAATGGCAGCCACCTGTTGGGCTTCCAGGTACATCAGTGCAGGATTGGGGGAGCGTGTTCAGAGGAGGGCAACCAGGATGATCAGGGGTCTGGAAACAAAGCCCTATGAAGAGAGACTGAAAGAACCGGGCATGTTTAGCCTGGAGAAGAGAAGATGGAGGGGAGACATGATAGCACTCTTCAAATACTTCAAAGGTTGTCACACAGAGGAGGGCCAGGATCTCTTCTCGATCCTCCCAGAGTGCAGGACACGGAATAACGGGCTCAAGTGAAAGGAAGCCAGATTCCAGCTGGACATCAGGAAAAACTTCCTGACTGTTAGAGCAGTACGACTATGGAAACAATGACCTAGGGAAGTGGTGGGCTCTCCCACACTAGAGGCCTTCAAGAGGCAGCTGAACAACCATCTGTCAGGGATGCTTTAGGGTGGATTCCTGCATTGAGCAGGGGGTTGCTTGATGGCCTTATACACCCCTTTCAACTATACTATTCTATGATTCTATGAGAGGGTGCCAGAGGGGAGCCAGCCCTTTCTCTAAACCCAAACTACCTTCTATTTCCCTCAAAGTACCTGTCCCAGTTTATTCCTTTAGCCAAATCAAGCTTTTCTTCAACTGTGCCACTCTAGGCTGAGGTTTTAATGGGCTCCTACCTGCCCCCCTACCAAAAAAACACACCATCCTCTCCCAAAGCGATTTGGGCGGGGGAATATTTTGAAATGTGGTCTGAAAATAAAATAAAATAAAATAAATAAATAAATAAATAAATAAATAAATAAATAAATAAATGTCAGAAACCAGCATGTCAGAGTGGATTCAGCCTAGCCATCTCCAAGGCATGTTATTAAATATATACAGTATGTTCCTCACCCTCAAGGGAAGCATTCAGATATGACACCGACCCACAACAGACTGAAGTGGTACAGTCCTGAAACAGGGTGACCATATGGAAAGGAGGACGGGGCTCCTGTATCTTTAACAGTTGTATTGAAAAGGGGTTTTTCAGCAGGTGTCATTCATAGGCATGCAGCACCCGGTGAAATCCCCTCTTCATCATAACAGTTAAAGCTGCGGGAGCCCTGCCCTCTTTTGTATTTGGTCACTCCAGTATGGTTAGAGGGCAGGGCTCCCGCAGCTTTATGTGTTGTGATGAAGAGGGAATTTCATCAGGTTCTGCATGCATATAAATGATACCTGCTGAAATTCCCTTTTCTATACAACTGTTGAAGATTTATTTATTTATTTATTTATTTATATTTATTTATTTATTTATTACATTTTTATACCCCCCCAATAGCCAAAGCTCTCTGGGCGATTCACAAAGATACAGGAGCCTTGCCCTCCTTTCCATATGGTCACCCTACCTGAAAGCATTTGCCACTTTATTTTGCTGTACTTATCCAATTGGGCCTTATTGTCATCATTCTTTGACTGGCCATTCCTCCTCAGCGACTCATGGATATTTGTGAGACAACCACTCAACCACAGGCAGCTCTTCTTTTGGATGTAACTGCCATTCATCTGTATAATGTGCTTTGAATTTTCTGAGGATGGAATTTGGGTTCCCTGGTTAAAGAACTGAATGGACTTTTTGATAAGCTCTGGGAATGAAAGGGAAGTTAAGTTCCAGTCTTAAAAAACAAGCTGAAAAGAGATTGGGGCCATAGCTAGACCTAAGGTTTATCCTTGGATCGTCCAGGGGCCAAACCTGTTCATCTAGGTGACACACAGGGGATCCAGTTCTCAGGCAGGGGCGAACCCTGGATGAACCCAAGATAAACCTTAGGTCTAGCTGTGGCCTAGGTGACACACAGGGTAGGGTGACCATATGAAAAGGAGGACAGGGCTCCTGTATCTTTAACAGTAATGTAGAAAAAGGAATTTCAGCAGGTGTCAATTAAAGAAGGTGAAATTCCCTCTTCATCACAACAGATAAAGCTACACTAGCTATAGTAGAGTGGCCAGATACAAAAGAGGGCAGGGCTTCTGCAGCTTTAACTGTTGTGATGAAGAGGGAATTTCACCCTCTTCAATTGACACCTGCTGAAATTCCCTTTTCTGCATTACTGTTAAAGACACAGGAGCCCTGTCCTCCTTTTCATATGGTCACCCTAACACAGGGGATCCAGTGCTCAGGCAGGGGCGAACCCTTGATGATCCCAGGATAAACCTTAGGTCTAGCTGTGGCCTAAGATTGTGTACCAGAAGCATCAACTTTAAGAACAGTGATTTGTGTAGGTCTGCATAGATATCAATTGTTGGAATTTGTTGTTTTTGTTACAAAATTGGGAAGGTACTGAAAATGGCATGTAAAAGAATGATCCGTTTTTGATGAATAATAGGCAGGTATACAAAACCCTTGCCTGGTTACTGGCCAGCCCATACAATGGACATTTGGGACTTTTATCCCAGCTGCCAGTACACCAGCATCTAATAAGGGATGGGGCTTTCCTCCAGTACGATACTTCAGCAATCGTCTGTATTCTTTCCTTTCCTACAGTGCTATTTTTATGTTAAGTATACCTGAAATGAAATTTTGAATTGCTTTTTTAAAAACACACACACCATGCACACACAAAAATGGCTTTCTATGGATGTCAGGTTTTGGGAATCCAAATGTGATCACTGACTCCTTGGCTAAATGCATGAATGAAGGTGGCTGTTGTTGTTATAAAGTATATCAAATTCTGATGTAATTCAGCTACTATCAAAGAAGGGCTACTACTGTATATCATCATAAGAATATATGATGATGCCCTCTTTTGTATCTGGTCATTTTAGTATACCTCCTGCAGCTTTAACTGTTGTGATGAAGAGGGGATTTTCACCAGGTGCTGCATGCATACAAAGGACACCTGCTGAAATATTGTTGTCTGTATGTTTCTGATAGTTTTTTTTTTAAAAAAAATGTATACTTTTTAAATGTTTACTGTTTTTAACTGTTGTAAACCGCCCAGAGAGCTTCAGCTGTGGGACGGTATATATAAATGTAATAAAATAAATAAATAAATAAATAAATTCTCTTTTCAAAACAACTGTTAAAAATACAGGTGCCCTGTCCTCCTTTCCATAGGGTCACCCTAGGTTGGGCACCTGTTGAGGTTGTGCACCTGCCCTCTTTAGCAAGAGTGACCAGATACAAAAGAGGGCAGGGCTCCTGCAGCTTTAACTGTTGTGACAAAGAGGGGATTTCCCCAGGTGCTGCATGCATACAAACGACACCTGCTGAAATTCCCTTTTCTACCCAACTGTTAAAGATACAGGAGCCTGGTCCTCCTTTCCATAGGGTTCCCCTAATAGGATTGCACCCTTGAACTTGTTTAATCCCATTTCATAGGCATCCAAATTGTCGCCCTTCACAGAATCTTGTGGTCTCAAATTCCCTAGTTTGAGCCCTGTGTGAAGAAGGGCTTCTTTTTTTGTCTCTCGTGGAACCTCCCACCCTCCGCCTTCATAGAATGACCCAGAGGTCTAGCACCCACTTTCCCTTCACTGTGCCTCATTTTCTAAATCTCAGTCATGCCTCCCTCCTTACCTTACACACCTTTTAGCTCTCAGACACTGTCAAGTGTGTTCTGCTCCTGCAACATCTTTACAGATGCTGTGTGTGAAATGTTCTCAAAATATTCCCCTTATATTCCTGTATCGTTGTTCTCCATCAGGATTTTGGAACAAACCTTGTGTTAAGGTGCTTATTCACATGTACTATAAGTTGTTGTTTTTTTGGTGGGGGGGATGTCACTCTCCCCACGGCCTGAGTTCGATCCCAGCAGAAGCTGGTTTCAGGCAGCTGGTTCGGGTCGACTAAACCTTCCATCCTCCCGAGGTTGGTAAAATGAGTACCCAGTTAGCTGGGGGAAAGGTAATAATGGCCGGGGAAGGCAACGGCAAACCACCCCGCTATAAGGCCTGCCAAGAAAACGTCAGCGAAAGTTGGCGTCCCTCCAAGAGTCAGTAATGACTCAGTGCTTGCACGAGAGGTTCCTTTCCTTTCCTTTAAGCATTTACTTAAGCCATTAGGTCAGAGATGCCGATAGAGCAAACAAGAACCACATAAACAAACAAACGAAAATACCTACATGGATAGCTGTACCTATATAGTGTCCTAAATGCAATAACACACTCCTTGTGTATCAAACAGCACGGTTATTTAATAAAAGCCACTATGTCCCGTCCCCCCAGTCAAAGTGTTGCAGAATAATCACATGAAATTGCAAAGGAGTTTAGAGGTAACACTTCTGTCTTGCAATATTGTTAAAAAATGATTTTTTTTAGATGTTTCTTTTATTATTCCAGTTTTTTCTCTCAGCCACTCTTTTATTTTGGCAAGTAACTGCTTTATATTCCGTTTTAAATCATTATACACCTAAGGTAAAAGATTCCTCCCCCCCCCCCAAAAAAAGTTTTTGTTTAAAATAATATGGATAGGTATTCTTCAGTGGTTTGTTTATTTATTTATTCCATGAGGTCACATTCCTGATCAAACCCCCATTTATTTGGAAACACAGGGCCCTAATTTGGTTGTACCTTATCAACAGTTATTACGTCCATCGGATGAGCAGGAATGAAAGGATCAAAGGGTTGCAGAACGTCATTGCCCCCACTAGGAATTATTGCTGAGTTCAGGTTGAACTACACAGAGAAATTAAGTAATAATGACATTTACTCACCCAGTTTTGAGTCCCATGTGATTCCTATTTTTCCTTTTCTTTTTGAGGTAACCAGTTCAAATTTCTAAGAATTTCATATCA
Source organism: Elgaria multicarinata webbii (assembly GCF_023053635.1). Taxonomy (NCBI): domain Eukaryota; kingdom Metazoa; phylum Chordata; class Lepidosauria; order Squamata; family Anguidae; genus Elgaria; species Elgaria multicarinata. Next base: position 176,310,591 of record NC_086172.1, on the reverse strand, counting down.
TCATCATCATCATATTATTATTATTATTATTATTATTATTATTATTATTTCTTTTTTAAACTTCTTTCGAGCCTGAAATGTTAGCAGGAGGAGGGAATCGCTGTTGCAGGATGTTGGCAGTGACTTCATCTCAGCATGCCACACGCCACTACTTTTTGGAAGGCACTCACAAGGCCCAGGCGTCAAACTGTGGAAGTGTTTTCCTGAGCAACCAGCAGCATCTGGGCCCGTTGGCAAACCGAATGGGTGGCGGCAGCTTTGGACTGGCTCCTGGTCTGTCATGTAATTTGGCTGCCATGCACTCCCTCTGAGCTGTCTTGGCTTTAAAAATATATAAAAATAAACAGTTCTTTTCGATACCCTGTCCCCAAATTTCCCCCCCCCCCCCCCGCCCATGTCCCAATCATGGTCCTAAATCCACTTTCTGCTCTAGGAGAATGTAAGCACCAAATGATCATTCATGATCGTATAGGGTGACCACATGAAAAGGAGGACAGGGCTCCTGTATCTTTGACATTGCATAGAAAAGGGAATTTCAGCAGGTGTCATTTGTGTGCATGTTGCACCTGGTGAAATTTCCTCTTCATCACAACAATTAAAACTGCAGGAGCTATACTGCAGATATACTGTGACCAGATTTAAAAGAGGGCAGGGCACCTGCAGCTTTAACTGTTGTGATGAAGAGGGAATTTCACCAGGTTCCCCAAATATACAAATGACCCCTGCTGAAATTTCCTTTTCAGTATAGCTGTTAAAGATACAGGAGCCCTGTCCTCCTTTTCATATGGTCACCCTACCCTTGATCATTTTAGCAGCCCTTTCCTGCACTTTTCCCAGCTCTGCAATATCTTTTTTTAGGTGTGAGGACCGGAACTTTACACAGTATTCTACGTGTATCATTTCAGGAAGCAGGGATGGGGACACCGTTTTTTGAATACTCCCCCATGCCAAAAAGAAAAGAAAAAGACGAAAGAAAGAAAAGAAAAGAAAAAAGCTCCCTGCAAGGAGAAAGCTAACACACAAAGGATAAGGGTTCCAGCCCAGATTTTTGCCTTTTGTGTAGGTTTTCTATTTTCAGATAGAGTTTTCTTTTTCTTTTCTTTTTTTTCTTTTTTAATTGCAGGCGAGCAGTCTGAAATGTGATTATACCCCACCTGCTGTAGTGCAGTCATAGGGTGGCCCTGTGTCCTGTTTTTCAGAGGACAGTCCTCTATTTGAAGGGCTGCCAGAGGACCGTCCCCTATTTGAAGGAATCCTCTGTGTGATGGGCTGTCCAGTCGACGTCTGCTTTAAAGGTAAAGAACCATCAGATCCCTGAAGTTGCCCACCTGGGCAGCAGAATGAACAAGCAGGTGGTTGGGTCACCTGGTCGCATTCCGCCCCGCTGTGAAATGCTATTTCTATTTAAATTAAAATAATGATTTCTAAAATTGCAGTCCTGCATGTAAATTAGCATATGCAAATCAGTGTCGTCTTTTGTCAACCCTTTTGGTGATTCAGAAGCAGCCTAGTTCTACCACTTTGTCTTTCTGCCTGGCAGTGCTTCCAGAATCTCAGGTCTTTCCTATCCTTTCCTAGCTGTGCTGAAGCCCTGTAAGCAGAGATACCAGGAAGGGACTGGATCGGAGGCCTTTATAGAGGTGCAAAAAAGCACATTCACCACCCCGAGCTATAGCAGAGCAGAGACACCACACTGACAACAAAGGTCTGCATAGTTAAAGCAATGGTATTCCCCGTAGTAACCTATGGCTGCGAGAGCTGGACCAGAAGGAAAGCTGAGCGAAGGAAGAGCGTTGCTTTTGAACTGTGGTATTGGAGGAAAATTCTGAGAGTGCCGTGGACTGCAAGAAGATCCAACCAGTCCCTACTCCAGGAAATAAAGCCAGACTGCTCACTTGAGGGAAGGATACTAAAGGCAAAACTGAAGTACTTTGGCCACATAATGAGAAGACAGGACACCCTGGAGAAGAGGCTGATGCTAGGGAAAGTGGAAGGCAAAAGGAAGAGGGGTCGACCAAGGGCAAGATGGAGGGATGATATTCTGGAGGTGACAGACTTGACCTTGGGGGAGCTAGGGGTGGCAACGGCCGACAGAAAGCTCTGGCGCGGGCTGGTCCATGAAGTCACGAAGAGTCGGAAACGACTGAACGAATAAACAACAAAAGAGGCTGGTAGCTCATAGAATCATAGAATAATAGAGTTGGAAAGGGTCTATAAGGCTATTGAATCCAACCCCCTTGAGGAATCTACCTTAAAGCATCCCTGACAGATGGCTGTCCAGCTGCCTCTTGAATGCCTCTAATGTGGGAGAGCCCACAACCTCCCTAGGTAACTGGTTCCATTGTTGTACTACTCTAACAGTCAGGAAGTTTTTCCTGATGTCCAGCTGGAATCTGGCTTCCTGTAACTTCAGCCCGTTATTCCGTGTCTTGCACTCTGGGAGGATCGAGAAGAGATCCTGGCCCTCCTCTGTGTGACAACCTTTCAAGTATTTGAAGAGTGCTCTCATGTCTCCCCTCAATCTTCTCTTCTCCAGGCTAAACATGCCCCGTTCTTTCAGTTCTCACCCTCAGGGCTGAAGTACACAGTTGCGTGCAATTTTCATAGAATCATAGAATCCAATGTCAGTGTCTGCTCCAAGTTTCAATCAGAACAAGTCAGACCTCCGAAGGATCTACCCAATGTACTTTGCATTCTAAGCTGCTCCATACGTTAGACTGCTACTTTAGAGTTCTGACTGGTTTTGATTGGGACGGATTCACTGCCCCACTGACATCAGCGCTACCAGCCTCCACTGATGGCATCGCCTAGGAATAAATGCTTCGTTACCTCTAGGGTACCATGTTACTATCTGTGAAAAGAGAGAACTCGTGGAGCCTATCTGTTGGGGAGGGCAAGTTCTCATGACCTGTTGTGCCCACACAAGTTGACCTTTGGCAGTTGGTCCTTCTCCAGGTCTCCTTGTCTGGCTCCAGCCCTTAAAAGAAAAAAGCTTTCCACGTGCCTGCTCAGATGGAAGTCATAAGACCAGATTGAACCTGTATTCTAAGCTGAACATAAATTATTTCATGATACGGGGAGGGGGAAATCTCATGAAATATAGAATCCTAGAGTTGGAAGACAGCAATGCAGGAAATCCCCTGCTTCAGCGCCCCCTGTAGGTGGTCATCCAGCCTCCATTTAAAAATCCCTGGATGGCCACGCCCCTTTCCCTTAGCCACACCCCCTTTCCCCCCACCATGGATTGTTTGATGGCTTCCCAGCCTTTGGTGCAGTTTTCCCACCATTCCAAACTGTGAAAATGCAACGCTTGAAGCTTATTTACTGGCAGCAAGAGCTTTAAGCCACGATATGCAATATTTGGGGTATTTGGGGCACTATCCCCCTTTTTTTTTTTGCTGTTGGCCACGCCGCTTTTGCCTTCAGCTCCACCCACCACTGGAATGCAGAACTTCTCTGACACTGAATCCGGCTTCTTTGATGTGCTATCCAGTCCAAGTCTGGTTTAAAGTAGGGGTGTGCATGGACCCCCCGCTCCGCCCTGTGGGCCGATCTGAAAATTTCGTATCGGCCCGCTCCGCTCCGCGCCGCTCCGCCCATACTCCGCTCTTCTTCACCGCAGAGCTCTGGCTCCGAATCGGAGCTCCGCAGTGGAGGGGAGTGGCGCCAGGTAAGGCCGGGAGAGGAGGGCGGGGGGGGGGTTACCGGGCCCTGCCGCTGTCGCCGCATGGGCGACAGCAACAGCGGCAGGGCCCGGTAAACCCCACTTACCTTTCTGGCGGAGCTCCGGATCGAGGCGAAGGATCCACCTTCACCTCGATCCTCTTCGCCACTCTCCGCCGGCCCCCCAATCCTCTTTGCCTCTGCCTTAAGGGCAGGTGAAGCCCCCCGCTCCGCTTCTAATTCGCCGGTCTGATTAGAAGCGGAGCACATCCCTAGTTTAAAGACGAAAGACCATAAGAAGGACTGAAAGAACTGGGCATGTTTAGCCTGGAGAAGAGAAGATGGAGGGGAGACATAATAGGACTCTTCAAATACTTGAAAGGTTGTCACACAGAGGAGGGCCAGGATCTCTTCTCGATCCTCCCAGAGTGCAGGACACGGAATAACGGGCTCAAGTTAAAGGAAGCCAGATTCTAACTGGACATCAGGAAAAACTTCCTGACTGTTAGAGCAGTACGACAATGGAATCAGTTACCTAGGGAGGTTGTGGGCTCTCCCACACTAGAGGCCTTCAAGAGGCAGCTGGACAACCATCTGTCAGGGATGCTTTAGGGTGGATTCCTGCATTGAGCAGGGGGTTGGACTCGATGGCCTTGTAGACCCCTTCCAACTCTGCTATTCTATGATTCTATGAGATGTCCAGTGCTCTGGAACTCCCTTCCCAGGGAAGCTACACTGGCTCCTTCCTTGATGTGTTTTCGGAGGCAGGCAAAAACTGCCTTTGTTGAATTATGTCGACCACCATCAATGTTTTAGACTTTTAAAATTTAACATGTATTTTAAATGCTGAAACGTTTCAATATTGAAACTTACTGAATTATATTTTTAACTTTTGTTTATAGGTACTTATAGCTTTTACCTGTATATGTTTTGGTTTTATAAACCGCCCAGAGAGCTTCGGCTATTGGGCGGTATAGAAATGCAATAAATAAATAAATAAATAGTTTTTTTAAATCCGCCTTGAGGCCCAGCATTGGGCAAAAGGCGGGATAGAAATAAAGATAATAATAATAATAATAATAATAATAATAATAATAATAATAATAATACCTTGTATTTCTTTTTTAGATAACTGTTATTATTTTTAAATGTGAACCTATACATCTAAATTTGCATATGCAAATGTTATGCAAATTGGTATCCTCTTTTGTCTTTTTTGGGGGGGAGGGTGATGCATTTCCTTTTGCAGGGGGTGATGCACAAGTGGCCATCATAGAAGCATATCAGGCTACCCTTCTTCCTAACATACTAGTTTTGATGTGCCGGGAATAGGTTGAAGGCCACCACCATGAAGGCTACTTCTCACACAACAGCAGCCATTCCAACAGGGACAGAGATGAGAGAGGAAAGCAGGGGCATTCCTCCAGCCCTGCTCAAAGACTATTTTTTTCCTCTTCCCTCCCCCTTGCTCTTTCCTTGTGTGTCATGTTGTTGTTGTAATCTTTCAGGCAGGAGCTGTCTGATTTCACTGATTATAGCCTCTGCATGAGACTTTTCTTTTTTTTTTGGCTGAGAAGCAAACTAAAAATACATTAAATAAATAAATGTGTTGAACCTACAATCACATAAACATATAGGCCTTAGCTAGACGTAAGGTTTATCCCGGGATCGTCCCGGGGTCGTCCCTGCCTCCTCCCAGGATATCCTGTGAGTCATTTACATGAACAGGGGTGACCCCGGGACGATCCCAGGATAAACCTTAGGTCTAGCTAAGGTCACTGTCTGAAATACAGAGTTTAGCTAGACAGCTGCCCTTTTTGGGAATGGGGCTAGGATAGGACTGGCTGGCACAGTTCCATTCTGGTTCCAGTCCTGCCAGGAAGGCAAGTTCCAGACGGTGGCCTGAGGGGGCGCTAATGTTTGTCCCCTTGGCCTTTGGGGGAGCCACAAGGTTCCATCTGGCCACCCCATGTGAAACAATGGGAGGACATTGTCTGCAAATTTGGCAGGCATTATCATCAGTAGACCCAATTCTATTTCTCCCTTCCCTTCAATTTCAGGGAGACAATGGAGTTTTTGAACCACTGGTTAAAACCAGTTAAAGGAAGCCAGACAAGTTAAAGGAAGCCAGATTCCAGCTGGACGTCAGGAAAAACTTCCTGACTGTTAGAGCAGTACGACAATGGAATCAGTTGCCTGGGGAGGTTGTGGGCTCTTCCACACTAGAGGCATTCAAGAGGCATCTGGACAACCCTCTGTCAGGGATGCTTTAGGGTGGATTCCTGCATTGAGCAGGGGGTTGGACTCGATGGCCTTGTAGGCCCCTTCCAACTCTGCTATTCTATGATTCTATGATTCTGTGAAAACAACAACAACGTGATACTAACTAGACCACAAAAAGGACCTGTTTATTTTGGGGAAAGCCCGCAAACCCTTCCCAGGTGTGACATAACAAAATATTTACATTTTATAGACATACCTCCACAAAATATACAGCCGCCAAATTCCATGGAGTAGTCAACTACTTACATTCAAAAGGAGTTTTATTTAGGAATTTCCTTGTGCTACAAGTTTTTAATGCATTTCTGAATATATGTCGTTGGTTAGCACATGGTTTTCTGTTTGTTGTGCTGCATTTTTGTGGATGTATGCCAAGGGTAAACAACATGTGATCCCCGTGGACTTGAATGCAGCCTCCACCACCCGTACTGCCACCGCCACGTGATTGAAATTCAATAGCGCAAGGGCATGTGTGTGTGTATGTGTGTTTGTATTTTGCTGCCAGAATTTGCTTGCAAACTGCTTCAGAGACTCAAACATGCCAAATGTTGCTTATTTGTGAACCGCCCAGAGAGCTTTGGCTATTGGGTGGTATAAAAATGTAATAAATAAATACATAATTTTTCAAGCTAAATGTGACCCTTTGGAGTCTTCGTGGTGGTCTGTCTTCTTCTTTTTTTACTGGTGCGGAGGCAGGAATGCATCCTCCGGGGGATGGAAATTGGCCCCTGGACTGCCTGAAATTGCCGACCTCTAATGTATGTTGATAAAATTACAAAATGTTATATGTTTTAGGTCAGCCTTCCTCAACCTGGGGCGCTCCAGATGTGTTGGACTGCAACTCCCAGAATGCAGTCCAACACATCTGGAGCGCCCCAGGTTGAGGAAGTCTGTTTTAGGTAGTCCCTGAGGAAAGAGTCTCCCTCTGAAACATTGGGTGGGCTGGCAAAAAAAAAAAAAAAAAAACAGGCACTTTTCTGGTCTTTTATCACTTTTGAGGTTGTGTTATTCCCTGCCAACTTTGGTGCCTCCATTAGAGATTCGCCCTAATTCCGAGCCGCCGCTGGGGCGCAGGAGCGGGATTTAAAACAAATGCTTACATCTGCGTAAGCTTTAAAGATAAAGACACCAAAATCGGCACAGTAATAGATATTAGGGAGAGCTTTAAGCATACCAAATTTGAATCAAATTGGGTCATCCGTTGATTTTTTTTTAGCATTTCCCCCTTCTTTGCAAAGGAGCTGAGGAGCGCTCAAATCACTTGCTGGTAAGCAAAGGATCGCTGTAGTTCCGTGCAGGAAAATTAGCATGGGTCTCTGCTACCAGTCCAAAACTCTAATGGTGTGTTTGAAATAATCCCAACAGCTGGGGCTGCCAAAAACAGGCCTCCCTTTCTGCGCTCCTAAAACTTTTCAATTTGGTCACCCATCCAAACCCTGACCAGACCCAGACCTTCTTAACTTCAGCAAAGTGGCTGGCTCCTATGCATTCAGGCTGTTCCCTGGGATTTGGGTTAAGATGTTTGGAGAGGGAGTTTGTGTGTGCTTATGACTAGGGTGTTGGACTTGATGGCCTTGTAGGCCCCTTCCAACTCTGCTATTCTATTCTATGATTTGGGCTGTTCTTGAACCACTGCCTCAGGATAATGATGAACTGGATATCGGCTTACAAACGAAAACTTTATCCAAACAAAGCGCTTTTGGTCATTAGGGAAGTCGTCCCAGGATTGGTTCTCCCACACACACACACTTGAAGCATCAGCTAGAGATCTGTGGAACTCCCTGCCCAAGGAGGCAGGTCTGCCTCTTCCGTATTGAGCTTCTGACATCTACTGCAAATCCCCGTGACTGGTTTTGCCACCCCAGCTCATTGTCTGACGGAAACTACAACCTGTTTGTGAGGGTCGTCCATCTGTGGAGGGAACCCTGAGTTCGCTATCTCTGATGGTGCACTGTTACAGAATGGGTCCGTATGTGGAAATTAGATAATAATGGAAATTAGATGATAATGGGGCCCTTGTTAGTCTGTTTGTCTGTCCGTCTGTGAGGGGGAAACAGCTTAGCCCCTCTCTCTCTCTCTCTCTGAGGAGCAGATGGATTGCAGCTTGTCTTCCTGACAAAGGGAGATATTAATTGGGACATTTCATCTGCCTGCTTGCACATCCGTTTCTCCCGGTGACCTGGCTGCAGGGTTTTTGCCACTATACACACACACACCCATGTCCTCGTATCTTTTACAGCTGCACGGCAGGTGGACATTCAGCAGGTGACGTTTCCCCAAGCCCCAGAGGCGCAGCATTTGAGAGAGCGTCACCTGCTGAACTTCCACCTGCCACGCCACTGTCAAAGACGCCGGTGGCAGAAAGGGACAGGGGCCACTCCACCAGGCTGGGGACTTGCCTAGCTGCCTGAAAGAGAGCTCAGGAAACGTGGTCCCTGTGCTGGACTCATCCGTGAAGTCGGGCCTCCTCCAGCTGTCTGTGAGAGGGACTGTCTGTCTTGCAGGCCTTTCCCGGAGGGCCGAGGCGGCTTTTTGCTTAGCCCCAGGGTCCAGGAAAGGCGCAGGGGGTGGCTGAGTCTGGCAGCCAAATCTGCTGGGAATGGGCTCAGCTCCTCGAGGGACGGTTGCCCAGGATGCTGGGCACAGATTCCGGGCCGGGAGGGAGAGAGGGAGGGTCTCTTTTGCTCCTGCCTCCCCCTCGGAGATTAGCGTGGCTGGAATCTGACTTGGCAGAGCCTGGGAGGAGGCCGCCGTCGCCTTTGTGTCGCGAACCGCGGGGAGAAAAGCTCAGGAGCCCGGCTTTGTCGGCCCCAGACTCGCCACATGGTCTTCTCTGTTTCGGTGTCGACAAGTTGACAAGGGATCCCAGTGGCGGCCCAGGCCTAGAGGCCAGGGAGCATGGCCAGATGGGGCCCGGAGCCAGCAGGGGGGATGGAGGGGGAAACCCCGGGGGTCGGAGGCCTCAGTTGCGGCCTGCCTCTAACGGCACCTCCTGACCCAGAGACTTTGGCCTCAAGCCATTTCCTACATGCGTCCATCTGCTTCCCTCCTGGGTTTAGCTGCTCGTGTGAGCAGTCGGTACTTGCTTGAGCAAACGGCCCCTGGGTATTCCCCCAAAGCTCGCTCGCATGAAGAATCGTGTGTGTCCCAGAGGCCTACTCGTACGAGCCGCAAAGCTCACACGAGATTGCGGTTCTTCTCCTGCGAACTGGGAAATGGCACCCTTGCAGTTTGCCTGCCCATGGAAAGAAAGGGGGAATCTTGACCAAGCGTGTCAGTCGGGCGTGATGCTGAGAAGGTTCAAGCGAGTGGAGCTGGGAGGGGGGGCAGGCAGGTTCTGAAAAACGTTATCTGAAGATCCAAATTGGAATCGCTACAGGTGCACGTCACACTGGCTGCTTTTGTTAAAGGTTTGAATGTATACTAGAGTAGGCATTCCCCCCAACCCCGAAAAAAGAGGATAAAAGGGGGATAGCACTTTGCATGACATTTGCATATGCAAATTTAGAAATTATTGATATAATTTAAGTAGGAATATAGTATATCTCAACATAGTGGAGAAGACTGACTAAGAGACCTGTGTGTCTGCTAAGTCTACTGTCCAGGTGCTACGTGTTGATGGTCAATTCCAAGGCCTAATCTACACCAATCAGGATATTGCACTATGAAAGCGGTATATAAAAGACAGGAACCAGACCAAGCAGGATAAAGCACTATGAAAGTGGTATATGCTCTGCGTCAATGGGCCCCAACAGTTGTCAGTGCATTTCAATACTGCTATAAAGCAATAGTGTGGCTCCTGTCCTGCCTTTTATATACTGCTTTCATAGTGCATGGTGTAGATTAGGCCTAAGGCCCTCAGGCTTCCTTCTTTGTGATTTTTTGACTTTAAACTAGACTTGGACCAGACAGACCATCAAGTGCAGGACACCTTCAAATAGAGGACTGTCCTCTGTAAAGTAGGACACCTGGCCACCCCAACCCTTCTCTCTCATTTTTCATGTGCAAGATACTTTCCGATGAAAAGGCAAATGGAATTACGTGGGCCCCTCCTGCCCTTTGGAGTGGTACAACCCAGCCATGGCTTTTATCACTTAGCCTGCTGTTTGTGAGAAGCAGGCCTCTGCCAGCTCTCCAAAACAGGGAACAGTCCTCGGTAAAGTAGGATGCCTGGCCACCCAAATTCAGACGCATGCTTAAATGTAAAACTGAGGAGCCAGACTTAACGCACATCAAAAACCGTTGAGATAGTTCACAGAAGAGTAGGTGACCCATTCATCAAAGCAGAGAGCAGCTGCCCCAAGCAAAAAAGATCAGGCCACCGCCCCCAAAATCACCAGGCCACTGGTGTGCCCTTTACTCACCACTACAGTGTACACTCTCACTTCCCAGCCTTTTACAGAGCACACTCACATGTGTACACACATAAATGTGAACATTTGAAGTGTTCTGAAAAGGGCTTGGGTGGGAAATGCTTAGGGAAGGCTCCTTTTGGACTAGGATTAATAGAGAGCCAAGAAAAAGACGTGATGCATACCACGGAAAGCTCTGCACATAGTTTGATCTTGAAAATCCGCACGCATTTTTGTGTTCCTTTCCCATAATGCATCCCTTTTTGGACAGAATTTCCCCCAATACACACACTTTTTGCAAGCCATTTTCCATGGCTGACGGGAGAAGACTTACAGTAAAAGCAGCAAGATAAACTCAGGCTGCCTGGGCAGTCCTCTCCCACAGGTGCATGTCTCTTCATTGGATCCTGTCAAGAACACAAGAGATTAAAAAAAAAAAAGCTGTTCAGTGATTGGCTAATGTGTTTAAATAAATTAGGTTGACCATATCGAAAGGAGGACAGGGCTCCTGTATCTTTAACAGTTGTGTAGAAAAGGGAATTCCAGCAGGTGTTATTTGTATATATGGAGAACCTGGTGAAATTCCCTCTTCATCATAATAGTTAAAGATGCAGGAGCCCTGCACTCTTTTGTATCTGGTCAAGAGAGCAGGGCTCCTGCAACTTTAACTCCTGCGATGAAGAGGGAATTTCACCAGGTGCTGCACGCCTACAAATGACACCTGCTGAATTTCCCTTTTCTATACAACTGTTAAAGATATGGGAGCCCGGTCCTCCTTTTCATGTGCTCACCCTAAATCCTATGCTTATTTCGACAGGAAAATGTTCTACAATTGCCAGCATTGTAGGACTTTTTCCTGTCAAATCATGCATAGGATTGCTCCCTAAGGCAATCAACAGTAGTGTAGAGGAAACACGCAGAGACGCAACACTAGGGTGACCTTCTTCATCCCAACTGTTAAAGATACAGGAGACCTGTCTTCCTTTTCATAAGGTCACCCTAGTCAGCAGTGCAATGTAGTGGCTCAAAAGGCTAATGCAATTCTAGGCTGCATCAACAGAAGTATATTGCAAGAAGCTTCACTAAATTCTGCTTTGGACAGATCTCACCTGGACTACTGTATCCAGTTTGGATACAGTAAAAAATTCCTAAAAATCAAGGAATGAAGGGAATTGATTTAAACTTGGCGTAGCTAAAACCCTACTTAAGAGCTACTAGGGTGCCAAGTTTCATCCCTTTATCTTTAAAAATGATGAAGATGTGTGTATTTTTGTTAATTCTCATTGACGATAATAGTGATTTTTTACTTCCACGAGTAATCCGGCAGTGCGGGGTGACAGAGCTGCCCCAAAAATTAGGGTGGGGAATCACCTCATCAGAGCTCTGCCCTGAATTTCAGGGAGGAGCAGACCCGCTTTGCACACCCCTAGAAGCAAATATCTGATGGGCTGTCATGAGGTACAAGTTATGTTGCTCCAAGAAATCGGTGATCTTTGAGGTTCCGCCCAACTCTCCTATTCGATGTTCCCTTATCCCCAGCAGTTTTTGGACTTTAGAGAGGGGAAAACATTTACCACCAAATCAAACTAGTTTGAGGCCCCAGCCCAGCCAAGTAGCAGATGAGATGTTAAGACAGTTCCTGGACTATCTCAGGGAACGGACATTTGAAATATTTAATTTTATTTTTAACTCCCTGCTCATAGAAACCTAGATATCAGGTTTATAAGATCTGGCATAGTCTTCTTCCTTATATGCTAGGATATATATATGCAAGATATAAAAGGATATATCAGAGTCAGGGAAATATTTTGCAGTAGATGATGGACACTGAGAGTGATGCTAGACCTAAGGTTTATCCTGGGATCATCCAGGGTTCGCCCCTGCCTGAGCACTGGATCCCCTGTGTGTCACCTAGATGAACAGGTTTGACCCCTGGACGATACAAGGATAAACCTTAGGTCTAGTTATGGCCTGAGAAGGGAAATCCTGAGGAACTGATGCTTATTCAATCCAGGAGGAATAGACCATTTAAGCATGAGGACATCTCCTAAGTGGGCATCAGGCCCTCATTCTAAATGGCCTTTTCCAGTATTGTAAATCATAGAATTATAGAATCGTAGAGTTGGAAGGAACCTATGAGGCCATCAAGTCCAACCTCCCCGCTCAATGCAGGAATCCACCATAAAGCATCCCTGACAGATGGTTGTCCAGCTGCCTCTTGAAGGCCTCTAGTGTGGGAGAGCCCACCACCTCCCTAGGTCATTGGTTCCATTGTCGTACTGCTCTAACAGTCAGAAAGTTTTTCCTGATGTCCATCTAGAATCTGCTTTCCTGGAACTTGAGCCCGTTATTCCGCGTCCTGCACTCTGGGATGATCGAGAAGACATCCATCTACATTATTGAGGTATATGAGGGGCAATTCTTACGTTTTAGGGGTGGCGTGAGCACTGCTCTCCTGAGGGTCTAAGCCACACTTCTCCAAATGATACGGGAGCAGTGAACCATGGGGCTGCTTCCCATATCTACATTGCCGATCTATAGCATATCATTAGTCCCTGTTATTTGATTCTCTCTTCTCCCTGCTCCCAACTTAGGCCATGGCTAGACCAGGCCTATATCCTGGGATCGTCCCAGGATCATCCCTGTGCACCCAAATGACACACAGGGGATCCCAGGAGCAGGCAGGGGTGACCCCTCCATTTGCCTGGGATAATCCTTAGGTCTAGCTAAGGCCATAGGTTCATCAGAAGCCATCAGAAAGCTTTTCCTATACAGTACCACTTCAGGCTGCACTGGGGGCAGGTATGTTTAAATGCTCCTCTCCAATTAGAGAGCAGGAAACCTGCCCACAGAAAGCTAGCATGTCAAGGAGTAGGGTTTAGCACATCCGTTTCAACACAGAATATTTAAACATGCTCACGCACAGACACAACAGATGCAACCTGAAATGTTGGATCACCTGAGTCTGCCAGTTGTATAAATGAGCCCACACCTAATTGGAGAAGGGATTAAAAAATTGGTCAACTGTAATTTCTCTATATCATTCTGTTGGGTTGGTTGTCTGTTGCACCGGGTGCGGGGTTTTTTCATTTCTTTTTCTTTTATTGTTGTGCTTTTTAATTGTATTTTAATGTATTAATTCCATTATTGTTTTAACTATGTTTTTATTTATTTTTAACAAATTTTGGTTCTTAATAATCATTAGGGACTTCAAGCACCTTTTTTTCCCATGAAAAGGCATGACTTTCCTAAGTTTTGTTCAGCTCATCCCTAACATTGAGAATTATTTTTTTCTTAAGTTTGTGTGCATTTTTGTGCTCGCTTACCCAAATACAACCATTTTTGCACACAATTTTGCCAAACATATACCTTTTTGCAATCAATTTTCATAATATAATGCATTTTAAGTTATTTTCCCTAATATGCATTTTTAATCATTCGTTTTAGTTAGGGAACACTACTGTGATATTTGAAGACGTGCAAATTTTGAACGGTAACTGAGTATTAACATGTATTGTTTTGAAAGTGTGCCGTTAGGTAAGTTCGCATTAAAATGTGAACCGAACAAATTTCTCCTTCATCCCTTATCTAGAGAAACGTGGGATGGAGCTGAAAGGTAATTGTGCTTTTAACCTGTTGGTTGTTTTATTGTGGTTTTAATTTTTGTGAACCGCCCAGAGAGCTTCGGCTATTGGGTGGTATAAAAATGTAATAAATAAATAAATAAATAAATAAATAAATAAATACAGGGAACTGCAACAGGGTCTGGAATATTAAAAACAAACAAACCACTCTTTGAAACACTATGCAGCAATTTTAGGTGTCTTACGTGTAGTGGTAAATTTTGAAGTGCATCCACTCATGATAACAGCATCCCTAGCCATGCCCAAAATCAATCCGCTAAGTTTGTTGTTTTTTTTAACGGACCCCAGAACTGTTGTTTTTAAATGGATACCGTCGTTTTTATACTGTTTATGTTTCTGATGGTTTTAAATTTTGTATACCTTTTAACGTTCACTGTTTTAAACTTTTGTAAACCGTCTAGAGAGCTTCGGCTATGGCGCGGTATATAAATGTAATCAATCGATCAAAATTCAAGGCAGTTTTGGAACAGCCACAAATTCAGGCAACTGTGTTGAGCCATACCCACAAACCAGTTCTAGCTATTTCCAGCTCCATTAGGAGCAGGTTTTTTGTAGAGCAAGTGGGTCTTAATAAATACCCATTCAAGACTAAGACCCCTCCCCTCCCCAGAACTGTTTCTTAAAAAAAGATAAATAAGCAATTCATTTACATGGTGTTTTTATTCTTTTATCCTTTTATCCTATCTGTTGTTCACTGCTCTGAAATCTTTTGGATGTGGAGTGGTATACAGATATTGTAAATAAATAAATAAAATAGAAGGGGCTTGCACTACAACAGGAAGCAATATATTGTGGCTGAGAAAATTCATCCCTTTGCCACTGCCCGGATACTGGGAGGACGGCAGCAAAGCTTAGAGGGAACCAGGGCTGTCTGAGGGGCTTGGTAGACCTGAGTCCACTACAACACCACTGCCTCCTTGCAAGTTGCCAATGGAGAAGGTTTAGAAGGCATTGGGTGCGGTTCCGTTTCAAGAGAAGCGTCTCCGATCCTGGACAGGGTTTGGGTCCAGGAGGAGACGTGAAGCCACACATGAGCTGCTAGCACCACACTGGCCAGCCTTGCGCCTTGCTGATGTGTTGGGCTACAACTCCTATTCATCTGACCCAGGGATGATGAGGTTTGTAGTCCAAGGCCACTGATGGGCCCCTGGTAGGGGAAGGCTGCACCAAAAGCTCTTTAGAAGAAGAGGTATAATTTTTAAAAATGGAAGGAAAAATCACATGGTGACTTTTGCTGTGCTTGAAACCCGGTTATGGCCTCTAGATAAAAGGCTCTTGGGTTGCAAGGTTGAGGAGAGTCTTCCTAGTCAGAGAAGAGAATACATGAAGCCTCCGTTAACCAATGGTATGGGAGAGCGCCCTGGGAACTGCCCCTTTATCCTCGGCAGTGGCCCGTCTCTTTTCCTTTCCCAGTGTTTATTATTCCACACCCCCTCCATTCTCAAATTAGGTCAGTTTGTTGCATTTTAAATAATTTGGTTCTCTTGAGAGGGCGCCTATTAAGTGGACATTTCTGGTCCGGGGGTGGGGGTGGGGGGTGGACCTCAGTGCCAGAGGCAAGATAGCAGGTCTCTCAGGGAGTCTGTCTCTGTGTGCGCATGTGCGTATATCTGTCTTTAAAAATAAAAAACAAATAAGTCCAGAGACGGCTTTTTCTCAGCTTTCCCCTGAAATTACCTTCCCGAAAGGGGCTAATATTCCATGGGGGAACTCCCGTGCGTGAGCATGGGTTTGTTTCAGAGAATCAGACAGACAGATTGAAAGAGGGTTAGTGAGGAGGAGAAGGTCAGACAACAGTGGGGTCCCAGGAGCTGGACATATGAACAAAAATTCAACCAACCAAGCCAAACATTAGTTTCAGTTATTTCTCATGGCATGGGATTTATTGTGAGGGTCACCTGTTAAATTTACACTCTATCATGCCTCACATTAACTTTCAGTGGAAGTTATTTTCTCTTCCTCCTCCTCCTCCTCCTCCTCCTCCTCCTCCTCCTCCTCCTCATGGCACCATCCAAACAAAGCAAAGCATTTTAAAATCAAGGTGCTGGTTTTAACCTATAAAGCCTTACATGGCTTGGGACCACAATACCTGACAGAACGCCTCTCCCGACATGAACCTACCCGCTCACTGCGCTCAACATCTAAGGTCCTCCTCCTACTGCCTACTCCGAAGGAAGCTCGGCGGATGGCAACAAGGGAGAGGGCC
Organism: Elgaria multicarinata webbii; assembly: GCF_023053635.1. Classification (NCBI taxonomy): domain Eukaryota; kingdom Metazoa; phylum Chordata; class Lepidosauria; order Squamata; family Anguidae; genus Elgaria; species Elgaria multicarinata. Next base: position 176,294,446 of record NC_086172.1, on the reverse strand, counting down.
TTTTCAGTGGTGGCCCCCCAATTACGGAACGATCTCCCCGATGAGGCTCGCCTGGCGCCAACATTGTTATCTTTTCGGCACCAGGTCAAGATTTTTCTCTTCTCCCAGACACTTAACAGCATTTAACAATGCTAAGTTTGTTTGTTTTTTAACAGACCCCAGAACTGTTGTTTTTAAATGGAGACTGTTGTTTTTATACTCTTTACATTTTTTGATGGTTTTAAATTTTGTATACTTTTTAAGGTTCACTGTTTTTAACTTTTGTAAACCGCCCAGAGAGCTTCGGCTATGGGGCGGTATATAAATGTAATAAATAAATAAATAAAATCCCACTGAAAACAACAGGACTTACTAATTCTTCAGTCTGGCTGGATCATGGCCTAGCTGAGCAGAGTTGTGGCAGATAACTGAATTCTCTCTCTCTCTCTCTCTCTCTCTCTCTCTCTCTCTCTGCCAGAACTACACCTTGTATCAAATCATTACTAATGTGGAATAAAAGGCAGGATGTAACACTATGAAAGCAGTATATGGACTGTGGCCCAACAGTTCTCAGTGCACATCAATACTGCTACAATGTGGTAGTATAGATCTGGCCGGGGACATCTTGATAGATGTGTTTGGTTCATATCGCACTGTGTCCTAGATCACTGTTGGGACACACTCCACATTCCATATACCACTTTCATAATATTATATCCTGCTTTTTATTCCACATTTGTCACGAGGTGTAGACACTAAGGACACCATCCCGTTATGCACGCTTAGGCAGAAAAAGTCCTACAATCCCCAGCATTCCCTTGGCTGGGGAATGCTGGGAGTTGTGTCCCCCCCCTCTCTAAACCTGCACAGGATTGCAGCCTAAATGAAGCTAGAACTCTGATCCTACCTACCTTTACTGGCAAAATGTAAATGTTCCTGATATGGGGAGGGGAGGCGTTTTCAGAGTAAATACGTGTAACCTCGTTGCTGGCTTTGGTTTATCTGGTTGGGAATCCGGAGTCTTTATCAACTCTAGTCTGACTTGACCTGGTTTTCCGCTGATTCTCACCTCATTCCGTCAAGGTTTCTCTATGAACATCCCGGAGAAACCACGAAGCCCTACCGGGGGCGGGGGGTGGGGGGCAAAATTACAACGAGTTGGGTGGTGGGATAGTTAACCCTAATCTGGGGCTGGGTGGGGACGAAAGAGATTCGCCTTCAGGTGTGCGATCCAGGTTCAAAACCGGAGCAAACATCCCACAGAGCTTAAACTCTTGAAACGAAGGATACCCCTGGAATCAAGTTGCAAATGTGGATTTATTTGGTTCCTCCCCCCGCCCCCCGGCCATTATCCCAGGAAGAAAATAATATATCATATAAAGCTCGATCCCATGCGTGTTTAGACAGAAATTTATTTATTTATTTATTTATTTAATTCATTTATTGCATTTTTATACCGCCCAATAGCCGAAGCTCCCTTCGGGGAGGCAACCACAAATTTCAGCTTGGGTGTTGTAGGTTCTGGGAGCTGTAGGGCTTCCCACCCACCCCGTCTAAACGTGCATAGGTTTGCGTCCTAAATTCGTTTTTGTCGCTGTGATATTATTGTGAACTGTTTGGGGTGACCTTTTGCGGTGGGGATGTGCACAATATATGTTATCTCCGCAACAAAGCTTTAAAAGAAAAAATCTCAGGGCTTCACAGAACGGGATTCTTGTAAGAAACAGCAATATTGCTGTTATTCTCCATTCTTAGGGTTACAATTACTTGTTTTTATCTCAGTTTTAGAATTTCTGTAAACCGCCCAGAGAGCTTTGGCTATGGGGGCGGTATTTAAGTGTAATAAATAAATAAATAAATAAATAAAGGCAGGTCGCTGCCCCAAAGAGTTCCCAGTTTGCAATTTACATTTTATTTGGAATATGTTGGAGGAGGAGAATTAATGTTGTTGTTGTTGTTATTTAGGAATTGGAATGTTTATACTGAGGCTTCCTACTAATATGTATATGCCAAGCTCCGGATTTTCCAGCCCCAACTGATCCCATCAAATCCGATTTGACTTGGCTCGCTGCAACCAGCCAGGCAGCAAATGTTTGCAGGATCGGAGCCCCTGGATGAAAGCGCGCCCTTCCTCAACGGAACCAGGAGCTGGGCTCCTGCGCACGGCTGTTTGGGAGCAAGTCTCATGGAACGCAGTGGGATTTTATACACAGGATCGTGTTTCAAATGTCCTTAGGATCTGGGGGTGATGGGGGGGGCTATGTAAAAATGCAAGGGCGCTTTTTTCAACATGGGGGGGTAATGGACGTTTCATTCAACCGGAAAATAAAGTTGGGGGGTCTTTTTTTTTCCTCTTTTCTTTTTTTTCTTTTTTTTTTTTAAACAAACCCGGATTTCTGTTTGGCTTAAGAACAGATTGCTTTTGCAAAGCGCAGCGACCTCAGCCAGGTGCGGGTCTCTCTCCGGTGCGTGCTGCTATACATGATGCTTTGGGATGGGGCAGGGTTAGGGTTGGGGGGGAGAGAGCCCCAGAACCTCTGAAGCCCCTGCAGCGCAATCCTGAGAGTGGCCTCTTCCTAAGGTTGCGAGTATGTTCCCTTCAACGGAGAATGGGGGGGATTTACTTCGGAGTAAAACAGAGGCAAGATTGGGCCCGTTCTTCGGTGGCTCGTGGACCGCAGCCTGCCTTCCTGGCTCGGGGCATCCTTTCGGGAAGAGAAGGGATACCCCATCTGGGGCGGGGGGCGGGGAATGAATTTTGTAAAAGAGCAATATATCCCTCTTAAGTTTTACTACACAGAGAGAGAGAGAGAGAGAAAGTGAGAGAGAAAGAGAGGGGGGAGGCGCACACACACACACACACTCTCTCTCTCTCTCTCTCTCTCTCTCTCTCTCTCTCACACACACACACACACACACACACAGAAGCAAAGGCTACAGTACTCTTCAACCTTTCCTTGTCTGAGGGGTGGGGGGAAGAGAGAGAGATTGACCATATGTTAAAAATAGGTGGGGGTGGGTGGCGGGGGGGGATCACTGCCCCCAGGCTTCAGGTAGGAGCTATCCTCCCCCCCCCACTTCCCCCCCCCCCGGGGGCTGATACTGACATAGCTACATTAGGGTTAATGGCTACAACTCCCCCCTACACACACACACACACTTTATTAATTGAGTCCTTGTTTGGATAAAGTCTTTAATCTTCTCCTCCAACGGAACCATTAAAACAGGTTGCCTTTCCCCCACCCCCTTTTTTTTTCAATTAAGTACTGCCTCGGAGCCGACAATCAATTCTCCTAATGACAATACATTATATTTTTCACTCTTCTTTTCCTTCTCTGCCCCCACCCCCGCCCCTACCCCAGCCCAGCCCAGCCCCAAAATCATGGGAAATCCTACGTTTTCATTAGACATGATTAGAGAGAAAGTTCAAGAGAGAGAGGGGGGGTTTGTCTGAACTAAATGGAGGGTCCTTGTTGTGTATTATTAAACCACCACGCTTTTAAATAAATTGGAATTTCATACAGTAAGCCCTGCGGCGTGGGGGGTGGGTTATGGGGAGAGATGGCCATAACAGCTACCTTCAGATTAAAAGCGGAATATTATATTTCATAGATGGTTGACTGAGCTGGTTCGTTTAACCGCCCCGATCAAACCCTGGGAGGAGGGGTCGGAGAGAGAATTATTAAAATTTAAAGCAACTTTCGTCCACTTTTAACAGCAATTACTCGGGTAAAACGCCCCTACACACACACACACACACACACACACACACACACACATCCTTTCCTCTCCATCCACCCCCAAAGCTCAGTTTAGTTTGCATATATTAAACTCGCGGAGATCAAGCACTGAAATGGCCTCACACTTTAGGATAATGCTCAGTTTTGAAGAACAAATAAGCCAGTTTGGTCAGGCAGAAACGAAGGATAATTTAAAAAAAAAAAAAAAAAAGGAAGGGGAAAAAAAAAAACCTCCCCAAAACTGGGGTGGGGTGGGGTTTAGATCTTTTTTAATCTACACATTTGGGGTTTTTTGGGGTTAGGGCTGAGCTCTATCAGAACACGGGTAATGTTTAAAAAGGTTCGGTTTGTGCCAACTTCACAAGAAACTGAAGGAGTTTTTTTCCCCTAACGGTTTCCTAAGAATCAAACTGCATTATCCTTAAGGAAATCCCTAATAATCAAGAATTTCCTGGGGGAAATTTAAATTCCTGGAGGATTTAAAGAGCTGCAAACGACACACACCCTCCCTCCGAACATTCCTTCTTTCTGCCTTTCCTTTTCCCCCAGTTCATTTCTGAAAATAACAATGCTGAAAATCATTTGGTGTTTTTTTAAAAAATTATTATTATTATTATTATTATTATTATTATTGTTAATTGCTGTATTTATTTATTTCGTTAGTTATTTAATTCAAATTTGACTTGTTTTAATTTTGTGGGTTTTATTTGCAAGTCAAATACTATTTTTGACAAGGGGACACAGAGAGAGATTTCTACGTGATTTTACATTTGGGGAGGGTTTAGGCTTTTTTGGGGGGGGGAAATATACAAGAGGTCAACTTAGAATAGCAGCCCCCCACCCCGGGAAATGATAAGCCGAAAGGTGTGTGTGTGTGTGTATGTGTGGTGTGTTATAACACATAACACACATACAAGCATACAGGGGTGTAATGTTTCATATAGGTTTAATGATCTGCCTTTTACCAGCTTTTACCAACCCCCCCCCAAAAAAAAACCCACACCACCCCCTTTTCTCGCTGTCTCTTCTGTAAAGTGATGTTTTGTTACGTCTTGTGTGCGTGTGCGTGATTTTTCCTTCTCCTTTTTTTAAAAAAGTCAACACTTGCCTGTGTATTAGCCAGAGGCTGGGGGGTGGAGGGAGAGAGAGAAATCCCTCCTATCCCTCCGATTAAAACCTTATCCCATCTCCACCCCGGATTATATGATATCGATTCTCCAAATAACTGATGGGTCCTAATTAAAAATCCAAGGAAGTGCAGGCGAGGGTGGGAGAGAGAGAGAGAGAGAGAGAGAAAGTTTTTCGGGACACCCGCTCCTTAGAGCACCCTTTCTTAGTCAAAGCTGGGGGAAAGATTACAAATTAAACTGGGAGGTTGTTTTTAAAACCTCACCAGTGTAGGTTTCCCCCTTTCTTTTTCCCCGAACTCCCCCCCCACCTGCTTTCGGCTGGCTAATTTCTCTTACCCCCCCCCCACCCGCTTTCTCTCCCTCCGTTGTCTATGAAGTTTGCCAACAAACGCAAATATATTGGACTGTAATTGTGGTTTTATATGGCGACCGGGTTCTAGAAAATGCTCTCTGTATAAAGCGAAGCGGGGGGGGGGTGGAGGGAGAGAGAGAGGGGGGGCTGAAGAGGCGGGGAGAACGAAGGGAAAGCTCCCCCCAACTCCAGAGTTAGGAGATACCGTTATATTAGGAGCAACCAAAATTCCACAAAATTGTGCAAGGTTTGGAGTTCTCCAGAGCTCTTCACTGGGGTAAGTGATCCAAAAAGCAGGAGGTGGGGGGAGGGGACGACGACAAAAATGTGCAAAATGTGGGGGCAGATGAGGCCTCAAGGCAGAGCTCCCCCCCACACCCACACACACACAAGGCAGAGCAGACTCTCAATTCAAGGATTTGCAGGGCAGAATGAAGTCTCTAAGGGGGGGGGGGGTTCCCTTCTCAATCCAAACTGCCTTGCGTTTACCACCGTAATTCGATTTGAACGGCGCTCGTGTAACCGCCCCTCCCTCAACCCTGGAAGTGGGGTCTTCCAAGTCACACAGACACCGATCCTAAACACGTTTCCACGGAAGTCAGGGAATGGATGTGGCTGGGACTTCGCTCTAGGCTTAGGGATGCAGTCTCCAGTGGGTTTCGGAGAGGGTCGAAATCGGAGCGAAAACGCACCCAGATTGCAGAGGATCTGCGGATGGAGGGGTGCAGGGGGGGGGGAGAGGGGAGTTGAGGATCGGATGCGCGCGCCCGCCGGAGCGCGCGCCACCCCTACCCCACCCCGAGATTCCTCAACAGATTCTGCACCCACATCTCCACTGTGCTTTGGCCCTCCGAAGAGCCCCCGAGTTCGTTAAAAAGAAAATAAAAATGTAAAAAGAAAGAAAGAAGAAGAAAAGACATAACCCGACAACTTTTCATGCAAATTTTAGATCTGCGCGTTGACAAGTTGCGTCCGAGTAATACACGTTCACACATCCCATCAACACCCTCCCGCCAGATGAAGCATGTTTTAAATAATAATATTAATAATATTATTAATAATAATAATTATCATCATCAACACCCATTGCAATTTAAGAAATTTGGGCCGCACACCCTCCCCCAGCCCTGTTGGGAAATTGACTAGCTCTTTCTGCCCTCTCTCCCCACCCCACCCCACCCCACCCCACCCCACCCACACTTTGCCACAGTCGTGGTTTCCTGTCCCTACCTATCTTTTTCTTTACCCCCCATTTATTTTGAACAGAAGGAGGCAGGCCGAGGAAGCCAGGAAAAGGGTCTTTTAAAGATAATAATAATAATAATAATAATAATAATAATAATAATAATAATAATAATAATAATTCGCTGATCCGCTTCAAAAAGTTTGGAAGCAAAGTTCACAAAAGCGAAGATTTGCTCTGGAGGAGGGAAGGCGAAAGAGGGTGGTCGAATTCCCTCTCGTTGGAGGCGACCAGGAAGAGGGAAAAGCGGGTGGAAACTCTTCTGAAAATGGTTTCCTCGAGAGGAGCGCGTCGAGGGGGGAAGAAAAACGTGCGCGGAGCGGGGCCGCCCTTCGTCCTGCCCTCTGAAGAGAGGATCGCGGTCGCGCTGCGGAACCGCCTCCCACCCCATCACCAGCAGCACCTTGCAGGTTGCGAAGTCAATGAAACTTACAAAAAGGAGCATCGTTTGGACGGGTAGGGTAGGGTGGGGTGCGGTGGGGTGGGGGTTAAAGCAGAGGAGGGAGGGGAGGGGTGGGGGAGAGGGAGAGAGAGAAGGGATGGATAGAAAGAGGGGAAAGGAATGGGTCTCTTAAAACAGTTGGCGTGAGAATCGCAAAGGAACTTACTGCACACGCGGAGTTCGGGCTCTCTCGCTCGCTCTCCTACATCCCAGAAGTAGAAGGTCGCAACTGCCAAGTTAGAGCGTGTTGTCGCAGTTTATCGCAACCCGAATTCGGTGTCTGGGGCTGAAAAAGGTTTCCAAAAGGACCAGGGGAAAGAGCAGAAAACTTGCGAGGAGGGGGGGGAGGCTGATCCGCCTCCCCCCTCACCAAAAACAACCACCCCGCGTTCTTACAGATGAGGAAGATCGAGTCTTCCACACATGCACACCCATCCTAACTTTCCCATCAGCTGCGGAAGGCTTAGTCCAAGTCCTTGTTCTTGCAAAACCCGTGTAGACACACACACACACCAAAAAATGGTTCCTTGCCCCCCCCTGCGCCACTAAACCCCCCCCCCCCGCTTTCAGATCCAATTTTTCTCTTTCCTCTTTTTTTCCAGACTTCCTTTCTTTCCTTTTCTCGGTTTCCTTTCCTTTTCTTCCTTTCTTTTTTTTTGGGGGGGGGATGAGGGGAAAAGAGCCGTTGGGGCATCAATATTGCTAAGCTAAAGGGGGAAATTCCCTTTGATAAAGCAGTGTTCTCGGCGACTGGGTTTTAAAACCTAAATCTATATTCAAATCTGGCTGAAGGTGTGTTCTGGGATTTATGAAAGCCTCTTAAAGGGGTAAATTTACCAAACCGTGACAAAATCATCGTGATCTTGCCTTTTTAGACATCTGAAGTGGATGGAGAATTTTAAGAGCGAGGGAGGGAGCTGGTTGTTCGGCTAAGAGCTGAACAACACCACTGTCCGTTTCTGGCCAGTGGACTTATTATTGGCAGCGTGATTGTGCCGAAGTTATTGGACCAGGGGGCAAAGGAGAAAGGGAGGAGAGAGGGAGAGGGAGAGGGGGAGAGAGAGAGAGAGAGAGAAGGGGGAGAGAGAGAGAGAGAGAGAGAGGAGAGGGAGAGGGAGAGGGAGAGGGGGAGAGAGAGAAGGGTGGTTGGTGTTTCTCGCCAGCAGCCACCACTGTATACCGCGGCGGAGGAAAGACTGTCTGGTCCAGCAGCTCCGTGCCTGGTCAATTTCAGCACCGCCTGAGTATGTGTGTCCATCACATGGCAGAGACAAGCCTATGTGATATTTACAAGGCGACACTTCCATTAGGACCCCAGTTCTGTTTCCCTGTGAATTGTCCCCCCAAATCTTTTCCCCAATCCTCGGTATGCCCCCCCCACCCTTGCCTGTCTCTCCCCCTCTACCCGCATTTCATTCTCCCACCCCACCCCAAAAACACACACATACACACACAAACTTTGCATTGACTTTTATTCCGACCCTGCGTTGGTCTTTGTGGTTTTTTCAGTCCCGTTCCTGTTTCGGTGGAACCGGCTTTGCTTTCGAGGAAGCAGCGTGTATGTAGGATCGGGGCGCCCCGGCCCCACTCCATGGAGAAGTTGCGATGGGTACATGATTTGCTGCCGTTGTGAGTAGGGGTCTGCGCGGGCGGCCACCACCGCGCATTCCCCTGAAGCTGGTCGCCGGGTTTTCGCAGGCAGGAGAGGTGGGAAAGGGTTCTGCGAAACGCCCGAGCGCCCGTTAAACGCTCCCCCACTCATCCAAAGTGTTCTTGAACAAAATCGACGGATTCTGGGCCGGGGGTGGTCGGGATATCCAGGCTCTCAGCAAAGACTTGTATTTGCTACCACTAGTTATCCCCCCCACGACGCCCCCGGCTAATTTTCGTGTATATATGTGTGTGTGTGTTTTAAAGGATAGACTGGACCCCCAGAAGTGCCCAAAGGCAGTCCAGCTAGGTACTGGGGGCTTCTTCTTTTTTTAATCCTCGAAAAGCGGGGGGGGGGTTGTTAGAGAGAGAAAGCTAGAGAGGGAACAGAAAGTGTTGTGCTGGAACATCTAGCTAGGATGCTTTGCAATAATTCGTTAATTGCAGTGAGAATCTGCTTTGATTACAACACATTCCCCCCCCCTTTGAAAGAGAAATAAAGAGGCGATGTAATTTCTAGAACATCAATAGTGCAAAAGATCCAATTCCATTAGCCTGGCAGTGGCTGAAAAAAAGCGAATTATATATTTGTCCATCTCTGTATCTGATAGAGCTGTAATTTAAATGTCTGCTGCGGCCTTCTTCTACTTTCCATCATAAGGCTGTAACCAAACGCAGACTCTATGGCTTGAACATCAGCCGCCCCCGCCCTTGGGGTGGCTTTGTTTACTGTCTTGCCTGATGAAGCGTTCTGAAGAACTCGAAAGCTTGCACCGTCTTCTTGTGACCTTTGAGCTCCTCGTAATATTATGGTGATACGGATTTTGGACTTTTTCTTTTGGAGATCGCCCCCTTATCCAAGCCCTCATTTGAACTGGTTTGTGTAGTAGGGACAAGTTTAATCCGAGTTCCTTTAATTCTATTTCAATGGCATCTTTGCCATTTCTATGCCTTTTTTAAAATGTACTGTTACCCGCCTCGAGCCTTCAGGAATGGGTGGGCTATAACTCGAATTCTCTCTCTCTCTCTCTCTCTCTCTCTCTCTCTCTCTCTCTCTCTCATA